>NC_086447.1:872869797-873191672 GCF_028390025.1 Pseudophryne corroboree
CACACTTTATTTGTTTTTTTATTTTTTTTCCCTCCAAAAGAAAACCCAGTACAGATATATTAAAACAAAAAGAAACAGTATAGATACAAACAATCAATCAGAATCAGATTACTTTCTCTCACAAAATTACTATCCCTATATGGATAGACAGAGATTAATCAGAGTTCACCTTTTTACTGTTTCCAACTCACACTTAGAAATCCCAGCAGCACTTGGAAGAGACCAGCCCCACAGAGCAGGCTCCAAGAGTCTAGTCACTGCTTATATAGGCTCACCCAGCTGCTTCAATCAGCCCCTCTCCCTCCTGATTACTCCTGATTACTCACACCTGAGTTAACCCCTCTGGCTATCACCTCACACTTTATTTGTTTTTTTTTATTTGTTTTTTCCCTCCAAAAGAAAAACAAAACAAAAAACCCAGTACAGATATATTAAAACAAAAAGAAACAGTATAGATACAAACAATCAATCAGAATCAGATTACTTTCTCTCACAAAATTACTATCCCTATATGGATAGACAGAGATTAATCAGAGTTCACCTTTTTACTGTTTCCAACTCACACTTAGAAATCCCAGCAGCACTTGGAAGAGACCAGCCCCACAGAGCAGGCTCCAAGAGTCTAGTCACTGCTTATATAGGCTCACCCAGCTGCTTCAATCAGCCCCTCTCCCTCTTGATTACTCACACCTGAGTTAACCCCTCTGGCTATCCCCTCACACTTTATTTGTTTTTTTTATTTTTTTCCCTCCAAAAGAAAAACAAAAAAACCCCAGTACAGATATATTAAAACAAAAAGAAACAGTATAGATACAAACAATCAATCAGAATCAGATTACTTTCTCTCAAAAAATTACTATCCCTATATGGATAGACAGAGATTAATCAGAGTTCACCTTTTTACTGTTTCCAACTCACACTTAGAAATCCCAGCAGCACTTGGAAGAGACCAGCCCCACAGAGCAGGCTCCAAGAGTCTAGTCACTGCTTATATAGGCTTACCCAGCTGCTTCAATCAGCCCCACTCCCTCCTGATTACTCCTAATTACTTACACCTGAGTTACCCCTCTGGCTATCACCTCACACTTTATTTGTTTTTTTATTTTTTTTTCCTCCAAAAGAAAAAAAAACTCCAGTACAGATATATTAAAACAAAAAGAAACAGTATAGATACAAACAATCAATCAGAATCAGATTACTTTCTCTCACAAAATTACTATCCCTATATGGATAGACAGAGATTAATCAGAGTTCACCTTTTTACTGTTTCCAACTCACACTTAGAAATCCCAGCAGCACTTGGAAGAGACCAGCCCCACAGAGCAGGCTCCAAGAATCTAGTCACTGCTTATATAGGCTCACCCAGCTGCTTCAATCAGCCCCTCTCCCTCCTGATTACTCCTGATTATTCACACCTGAGTTAACCCCTCTGGCTATCACCTCACACTTTATTTGTTTTTTTATTTTTTTTACCTCCCAAAAAAAAACCCAGTACAGATATATTAAAACAAAAAGAAACAGTATAGATACAAACAATCAATCAGAATCAGATTACTTTCTCTCACAAAATTACTATCCCTATATGGATAGACAGAGATTAATCAGGGTTCACCTTTTTACTGTTTCCAACTCACACTTAGAAATCCCAGCAGCACTTGGAAGAGACCAGCCCCACAGAGCAGGCTCCAAGAGTCTAGTCACTGCTTATATAGGCTCACCCAGCTGCTTCAATCAGCCCCTCTCCCTCCTGATTACTCCTGATTATTCACACCTGAGTTAACCCCTCTGGCTATCACCTCACACTTTATTTTTATTTTTTTTACCTCCAAAAAAAAACCCAGTACAGATATATTAAAACAAAAAGAAACAGTATAGATACAAACAATCAATCAATCAGAATCAGATTACTTTCTCTCACAAAATTACTATCCCTATATGGATAGACAGATATTAATCAGAGTTCACCTTTTTACTGTTTCCAACTCACACTTAGAAATCCCAGCAGCACTTGGAAGAGACCAGCCCCACAGAGCAGGCTCCAAGAGTCTAGTCACTGCTTATATAGGCTCACCCAGCTGCTTCAATCAGCCCCTCTCCCTCCTGATTACTCACACCTGAGTTAACCCCTCTGGCTATCACCTCACACTTTATTTGTTTTTTTATTTTTTTTCCCTCCAAAAGAAAAAAAAACCCAGTACAGATATATTAAAACAAAAAGAAACAGTATAGATACAATCAATCAATCAGAATCAGATTACTTTCTCTCACAAAATTACTATTATCCTATATGGATAGACAGAGATTAATCAAAGTTCACCTTTTTACTGTTTCCAACTCACACTTAGAAATCCCAGCAGCACTTGGAAGAGACCAGCCCCACAGAGCAGGCTCCAAGAGTCTAGTCACTGCTTATATAGGCTCACCCAGCTGCTTCAATCAGCCCCTCTCCCTCCTGATTACTCACACCTGAGTTAACCCCTCTGGCTATCACCTCACACTTTATTTTTTTTTTTATTTTTTTTCCCTCCAAAAGAAAAAAAAAAACCCAGTACAGATATATTAAAACAAAAAGAAACAGTATAGATACAAACAATCAATCAGAATCAGATTACTTTCTCTCACAAAATTACTACAGGTTGAGTATCCCTTATCCAAAATGCTTGGGACCAGAGGTATTTTGGATATCGGATTTTTCCGTATTTTGGAATAATTGCATACCATAATGAGATATCATGGTGATGGGACCTAAATCTAAGTACAGAATGCATTTATGTTTCATATGCACCTTATATACACAGCCTGAAGGTCATTTTACCCAAATTTTTTTATAACTTTGTGCATTAAACAAAGTGTGTATACATTCACACAATTCATTTATGTTTCATATACACCTTATACACACAGCCTGAAGGTCATTTAATACAATATTTTTAATAACTTTGTGTATCAAACAAAGTTTGTGTACATTGAGCCATCAAAAAACAAAGGTTTCACTATCTCACTCTCACTCAAAAAAGTCCGTATTTCGGAATATTCCGTATTTCGGAATATTTGGATATGGGATACTCAACCTGTATCCCTATATGGATAGACAGAGATTAATCAGAGTTCACCTTTTTACTGTTTCCAACTCACACTTAGAAATCCCAGCAGCACTTGGAAGAGACCAGCCCCACAGAGCAGGCTCCAAGAGTCTAGTCACTGCTTATATAGGCTCACCCAGCTGCTTCAATCAGCCCCTCTCCCTCCTGATTACTCACACCTGAGTTAACCCCTCTGGCTATCACCTCACACTTTATTTGTTTTTTTTATTTTTTTTCCCTCCAAAAGAAAAACAAAAAAACCCAGTACAGATATATTAAAACAAAAAGAAACAGTATAGATACAAACAATCAATCAGAATCAGATTACTTTATCTCACAAAATTACTATCCCTATATGGATAGACAGAGATTAATCAGAGTTCACCTTTTTACTGTTTCCAACTCACACTTAGAAATCCCAGCAGCACTTGGAAGAGACCAGCCCCACAGAGCAGGCTCCAAGAGTCTAGTCACTGCTTATATAGGCTTACCCAGCTGCTTCAATCAGCCCCACTCCCTCCTGATTACTCCTAATTACTCACACCTGAGTTAACCCCTCTGGATATCACCTCACACTTTATTTGTTTTTTTATTTTTTTTCCCTCCAAAAGAAAAAAAAAACCCCAGTACAGATATATTAAAACAAAAAGAAACAGTATAGATACAAACAATCAATCAGAATCAGATTACTTTCTCTCACAAAATTACTATCCCTATATGGATAGACAGAGATTAATCAGAGTTCACCTTTTTACTGTTTCCAACTCACACTTAGAAATCCCAGCAGCACTTGGAAGAGACCAGCCCCACAGAGCAGGCTCCAAGAGTCTAGTCACTGCTTATATAGGCTCACCCAGCTGCTTCAATCAGCCCCTCTCCCTCCTGATTACTCCTGATTACTCACACCTGAGTTAACCCCTCTGGCTATCACCTCACACTTTATTTGTTTTTTTTTATTTTTTTTCCCTCCAAAAGAAAAACAAAACAAAAAACCCAGTACAGATATATTAAAACAAAAAGAAACAGTATAGATACAAACAATCAATCAGAATCAGATTACTTTCTCTCACAAAATTACTATCCCTATATGGATAGACAGAGATTAATCAGAGTTCACCTTTTTACTGTTTTCAACTCACACTTAGAAATCCCAGCAGCACTTGGAAGAGACCAGCCCCACAGAGCAGGCTCCAAGAGTCTAGTCACTGCTTATATAGGCTCACCCAGCTGCTTCAATCAGCCCCTTTCCCTCCTGATTACTCCTGATTATTCACACCTGAGTTAACCCCTCTGGCTATCACCTCACACTTT
This sequence comes from Pseudophryne corroboree, assembly GCF_028390025.1. Taxonomy (NCBI): domain Eukaryota; kingdom Metazoa; phylum Chordata; class Amphibia; order Anura; family Myobatrachidae; genus Pseudophryne; species Pseudophryne corroboree. Next base: position 872,874,192 of record NC_086447.1, read on the forward strand.
ATTTGTTTTTTTATTTTTTTTACCTCCAAAAAAAAACCCAGTACAGATATATTAAAACAAAAAGAAACAGTATCGATACAAACAATCAATCAGAATCAGATTACTTCCTCTCACAAAATTACTATCCCTATATGGATAGACAGAGATTAATCAGAGTTCACCTTTTTACTGTTTCCAACTCACACTTAGAAATCCCAGCAGCACTTGGAAGAGACCAGCCCCACAGAGCAGGCTCCAAGAGTCTAGTCACTGCTTATATAGGCTCACCCAGCTGCTTCAATCAGCCCCTCTCCCTCCTGATTACTCCTGATTACTCACACCTGAGTTAACCCCTCTGGCTATCACCTCACACTTTATTTGTTTTTTTTTATTTGTTTTTTCCCTCCAAAAGAAAAACAAAACAAAAAACCCAGTACAGATATATTAAAACAAAAAGAAACAGTATAGATACAAACAATCAATCAGAATCAGATTACTTTCTCTCACAAAATTACTATCCCTATATGGATAGACAGAGATTAATCAGAGTTCACCTTTTTACTGTTTCCAACTCACACTTAGAAATCCCAGCAGCACTTGGAAGAGACCAGCCCCACAGAGCAGGCTCCAAGAGTCTAGTCACTGCTTATATAGGCTCACCCAGCTGCTTCAATCAGCCCCTCTCCCTCTTGATTACTCACACCTGAGTTAACCCCTCTGGCTATCCCCTCACACTTTATTTGTTTTTTTTATTTTTTTCCCTCCAAAAGAAAAACAAAAAAACCCCAGTACAGATATATTAAAACAAAAAGAAACAGTATAGATACAAACAATCAATCAGAATCAGATTACTTTCTCTCAAAAAATTACTATCCCTATATGGATAGACAGAGATTAATCAGAGTTCACCTTTTTACTGTTTCCAACTCACACTTAGAAATCCCAGCAGCACTTGGAAGAGACCAGCCCCACAGAGCAGGCTCCAAGAGTCTAGTCACTGCTTATATAGGCTTACCCAGCTGCTTCAATCAGCCCCACTCCCTCCTGATTACTCCTAATTACTTACACCTGAGTTACCCCTCTGGCTATCACCTCACACTTTATTTGTTTTTTTATTTTTTTTTCCTCCAAAAGAAAAAAAAACTCCAGTACAGATATATTAAAACAAAAAGAAACAGTATAGATACAAACAATCAATCAGAATCAGATTACTTTCTCTCACAAAATTACTATCCCTATATGGATAGACAGAGATTAATCAGAGTTCACCTTTTTACTGTTTCCAACTCACACTTAGAAATCCCAGCAGCACTTGGAAGAGACCAGCCCCACAGAGCAGGCTCCAAGAATCTAGTCACTGCTTATATAGGCTCACCCAGCTGCTTCAATCAGCCCCTCTCCCTCCTGATTACTCCTGATTATTCACACCTGAGTTAACCCCTCTGGCTATCACCTCACACTTTATTTGTTTTTTTATTTTTTTTACCTCCCAAAAAAAAACCCAGTACAGATATATTAAAACAAAAAGAAACAGTATAGATACAAACAATCAATCAGAATCAGATTACTTTCTCTCACAAAATTACTATCCCTATATGGATAGACAGAGATTAATCAGGGTTCACCTTTTTACTGTTTCCAACTCACACTTAGAAATCCCAGCAGCACTTGGAAGAGACCAGCCCCACAGAGCAGGCTCCAAGAGTCTAGTCACTGCTTATATAGGCTCACCCAGCTGCTTCAATCAGCCCCTCTCCCTCCTGATTACTCCTGATTATTCACACCTGAGTTAACCCCTCTGGCTATCACCTCACACTTTATTTTTATTTTTTTTACCTCCAAAAAAAAACCCAGTACAGATATATTAAAACAAAAAGAAACAGTATAGATACAAACAATCAATCAATCAGAATCAGATTACTTTCTCTCACAAAATTACTATCCCTATATGGATAGACAGATATTAATCAGAGTTCACCTTTTTACTGTTTCCAACTCACACTTAGAAATCCCAGCAGCACTTGGAAGAGACCAGCCCCACAGAGCAGGCTCCAAGAGTCTAGTCACTGCTTATATAGGCTCACCCAGCTGCTTCAATCAGCCCCTCTCCCTCCTGATTACTCACACCTGAGTTAACCCCTCTGGCTATCACCTCACACTTTATTTGTTTTTTTATTTTTTTTCCCTCCAAAAGAAAAAAAAACCCAGTACAGATATATTAAAACAAAAAGAAACAGTATAGATACAATCAATCAATCAGAATCAGATTACTTTCTCTCACAAAATTACTATTATCCTATATGGATAGACAGAGATTAATCAAAGTTCACCTTTTTACTGTTTCCAACTCACACTTAGAAATCCCAGCAGCACTTGGAAGAGACCAGCCCCACAGAGCAGGCTCCAAGAGTCTAGTCACTGCTTATATAGGCTTACCCAGCTGCTACAATCAGCCCCTCTCCCTCCTGATTACTCACACCTGAGTTAACCCCTCTGGCTATCACCTCACACTGTATTTGTTTTTTTTATTTTTTTCCCTCCACAAGAAAAACAAAACAAAAAAACCAGTACAGATATATTAAAACAAAAAGAAACAGTATAGATACAAACAATCAATCAGAATCAGATTACATTCTCTCACAAAATTACTATCCCTATATGGATAGACAGAGATTAATCAGAGTTCACCTTTTTACTGTTTCCAACTCACACTTAGAAATCCCAGCAGCACTTGGAAGAGACCAGCCCCACAGAGCAGGCTCCAAGAGTCTAGTCACTGCTTATATAGGCTCACCCAGCTGCTTCAATCAGCCCCTCTCCCTCCTGATTACTCACACCTGAGTTAACCCCTCTGGCTATCACCTCACACTTTATTTGTTTTTTTATTTTTTTCCCTCCACAAGAAAAACAAAACAAAAAAACCAGTACAGATATATTAAAACAAAAAGAAACAGTATAGATACAAACAATCAATCAGAATCAGATTACTTTCTCTCACAAAATTACTATCCCTATATGGATAGACAGAGATTAATCAGGGTTCACCTTTTTACTGTTTCCAACTCACACTTAGAAATCCCAGCAGCACTTGGAAGAGACCAGCCCCACAGAGCAGGCTCCAAGAGTCTAGTCACTGCTTATATAGGCTCACCCAGCTGCTTCAATCAGCCCCTCTCCCTCCTGATTACTCCTGATTATTCACACCTGAGTTAACCCCTCTGGCTATCACCTCACACTTTATTTTTATTTTTTATTTTTTTTACCTCCCAAAAAAAAACTCAGTACAGATATATTAAAACAAAAAGAAACAGTATAGATACAAACAATCAATCAGAATCAGATTACTTTCTCTCACAAAATTACTATCCCTGTATGGATAGACAGATATTAATCAGAGTTCACCTTTTTACTGTTTCCAACTCACACTTAGAAATCCCAGCAGCACTTGGAAGAGACCAGCCCCACAGAGCAGGCTCCAAGAGTCTAGTCACTGCTTATATAGGCTCACCCAGCTGCTTCAATCAGCCCCTCTCCCTCCTGATTACTCACACCTGAGTTAACCCCTCTGGCTATCACCTCACACTTTATTTATTTTTTTATTTTTTTTCCCTCCAAAAGAAAAAAAAAAACCCAGTACAGATATATTAAAACAAAAAGAAACAGTATAGATACAAACAATCAATCAGAATCAGATTACTTTCTCTCACAAAATTACTACAGGTTGAGTATCCCTTATCCAAAATGCTTGGGACCAGAGGTATTTTGGATATCGGATTTTTCCGTATTTTGGAATAATTGCATACCATAATGAGATATCATGGTGATGGGACCTAAATCTAAGTACAGAATGCATTTATGTTTCATATGCACCTTATATACACAGCCTGAAGGTCATTTTACCCAATTTTTTTTATAACTTTGTGCATTAAACAAAGTGTGTATACATTCACACAATTCATTTATGTTTCATATACACCTTATACACACAGCCTGAAGGTCATTTAATACAATATTTTTAATAACTTTGTGTATCAAACAAAGTTTGTGTACATTGAGCCATCAAAAAACAAAGGTTTCACTATCTCACTCTCACTCAAAAAAGTCCGTATTTCGGAATATTCCGTATTTCGGAATATTTGGATATGGGATACTCAACCTGTATCCCTATATGGATAGACAGAGATTAATCAGAGTTCACCTTTTTACTGTTTCCAACTCACACTTAGAAATCCCAGCAGCACTTGGAAGAGACCAGCCCCACAGAGCAGGCTCCAAGAGTCTAGTCACTGCTTATATAGGCTCACCCAGCTGCTTCAATCAGCCCCTCTCCCTCCTGATTACTCACACCTGAGTTAACCCCTCTGGCTATCACCTCACACTTTATTTGTTTTTTTTATTTTTTTTCCCTCCAAAAGAAAAACAAAAAAACCCAGTACAGATATATTAAAACAAAAAGAAACAGTATAGATACAAACAATCAATCAGAATCAGATTACTTTATCTCACAAAATTACTATCCCTATATGGATAGACAGAGATTAATCAGAGTTCACCTTTTTACTGTTTCCAACTCACACTTAGAAATCCCAGCAGCACTTGGAAGAGACCAGCCCCACAGAGCAGGCTCCAAGAGTCTAGTCACTGCTTATATAGGCTTACCCAGCTGCTTCAATCAGCCCCACTCCCTCCTGATTACTCCTAATTACTCACACCTGAGTTAACCCCTCTGGATATCACCTCACACTTTATTTGTTTTTTTATTTTTTTTCCCTCCAAAAGAAAAAAAAAACCCCAGTACAGATATATTAAAACAAAAAGAAACAGTATAGATACAAACAATCAATCAGAATCAGATTACTTTCTCTCACAAAATTACTATCCCTATATGGATAGACAGAGATTAATCAGAGTTCACCTTTTTACTGTTTCCAACTCACACTTAGAAATCCCAGCAGCACTTGGAAGAGACCAGCCCCACAGAGCAGGCTCCAAGAATCTAGTCACTGCTTATATAGGCTCACCCAGCTGCTTCAATCAGCCCCTCTCCCTCCTGATTACTCCTGATTATTCACACCTGAGTTAACCCCTCTGGCTATCACCTCACACTTTATTTTATTTTTTATTTTTTTTACCTCCCAAAAAAAAACCCAGTACAGATATATTAAAACAAAAAGAAACAGTATAGATACAAACAATCAATCAGAATCAGATTACTTTCTCTCACAAAATTACTATCCCTATATGGATAGACAGAGATTAATCAGGGTTCACCTTTTACTGTTTCCAACTCACACTTAGAAATCCCAGCAGCACTTGGAAGAGACCAGCCCCACAGAGCAGGCTCCAAGAGTCTAGTCACTGCTTATATAGGCTCACCCAGCTGCTTCAATCAGCCCCTCTCCCTCCTGATTACTCCTGATTATTCACACCTGAGTTAACCCCTCTGGCTATCACCTCACACTTTATTTTTATTTTTTATTTTTTTTACCTCCAAAAAAAAAACCCAGTACAGATATATTAAAACAAAAAGAAACAGTATAGATACAAACAATCAATCAGAATCAGATTACTTTCTCTCAAAAAATTACTATCCCTATATGGATAGACAGAGATTAATCAGAGTTCACCTTTTTACTGTTTTCAACTCACACTTAGAAATCCCAGCAGCACTTGGAAGAGACCAGCCCCACAGAGCAGGCTCCAAGAGTCTAGTCACTGCTTATATAGGCTCACCCAGCTGCTTCAATCAGCCCCTTTCCCTCCTGATTACTCCTGATTATTCACACCTGAGTTAACCCCTCTGGCTATCACCTCACACTTTATTTGTTTTTTTATTTTTTTTACCTCCAAAAAAAAACCCAGTACAGATATATTAAAACAAAAAGAAACAGTATAGATACAAACAATCAATCAGAATCAGATTACTTTCTCTCACAAAATTACTATCCCTATATGGATAGACAGAGATTAATCAGAGTTCACCTTTTTACTGTTTCCAACTCACACTTAGAAATCCCAGCAGCACTTGGAAGAGACCAGCCCCACAGAGCAGGCTCCAAGAGTCTAGTCACTGCTTATATAGGCTCACCCAGCTGCTTCAATCAGCCCCTCTCCCTCCTGATTACTCCTGATTACTCACACCTGAGTTAACCCCTCTGGCTATCACCTCACACTTTATTTGTTTTTTTTTATTTTTTTTCCCTCCAAAAGAAAAACAAAACAAAAAACCCAGTACAGATATATTAAAACAAAAAGAAACAGTATAGATACAAACAATCAATCAGAATCAGATTACTTTCTCTCACAAAATTACTATCCCTATATGGATAGACAGAGATTAATCAGAGTTCACCTTTTTACTGTTTCCAACTCACACTTAGAAATCCCAGCAGCACTTGGAAGAGACCAGCCCCACAGAGCAGGCTCCAAGAGTCTAGTCACTGCTTATATAGGCTCACCCAGCTGCTTCAATCAGCCCCTCTCCCTCTTGATTACTCACACCTGAGTTAACCCCTCTGGCTATCCCCTTACACTTTATTTGTTTTTTTATTTTTTTTCCCTCCAAAAGAAAAACAAAACAAAAAAAACAGTACAGATATATTAAAACAAAAAGAAACAGTATAGATACAAACAATCAATCAATCAGAATCAGATTACTTTCTCTCAAAAAATTACTATCCCTATATGGATAGACAGAGATTAATCAGATTTCACCTTTTTACTGTTTCCAACTCACACTTAGAAATCCCAGCAGCACTTGGAAGAGACCAGCCCCACAGAGCAGGCTCCAAGAGTCTAGTCACTGCTTATATAGGCTTACCCAGCTGCTTCAATCAGCCCCACTCCCTCCTGATTACTCCTAATTACTCACACCTGAGTTAACCCCTCTGGCTATCACCTCACACTTTATTTGTTTTTTTATTTTTTTTCCCTCCAAAAGAAAAAAAAAACCCCAGTACAGATATATTAAAACAAAAAGAAACAGTATAGATACAAACAATCAATCAGAATCAGATTACTTTCTCTCACAAAATTACTATCCCTATATGGATAGACAGAGATTAATCAGAGTTCACCTTTTTACTGTTTCCAACTCACACTTAGAAATCCCAGCAGCACTTGGAAGAGACCAGCCCCACAGAGCAGGCTCCAAGAGTCTAGTCACTGCTTATATAGGCTCACCCAGCTGCTTCAATCAGCCCCTCTCCCTCCTGATTACTCACACCTGAGTTAACCCCTCTGGCTATCACCTCACACTTTATTTGTTTTTTTTATTTTTTTTCCCTCCAAAAGAAAAACAAAAAAACCCAGTACAGATATATTAAAACAAAAAGAAACAGTATAGATACAAACAATCAATCAGAATCAGATTACTTTATCTCACAAAATTACTATCCCTATATGGATAGACAGAGATTAATCAGAGTTCACCTTTTTACTGTTTCCAACTCACACTTAGAAATCCCAGCAGCACTTGGAAGAGACCAGCCCCACAGAGCAGGCTCCAAGAGTCTAGTCACTGCTTATATAGGCTTACCCAGCTGCTTCAATCAGCCCCACTCCCTCCTGATTACTCCTAATTACTCACACCTGAGTTAACCCCTCTGGCTATCACCTCACACTTTATTTGTTTTTTTATTTTTTTTTCCCTCCAAAAGAAAAAAAAAACCCCAGTACAGATATATTAAAACAAAAAGAAACAGTATAGATACAAACAATCAATCAGAATCAGATTACTTTCTCTCACAAAATTACTATCCCTATATGGATAGACAGAGATTAATCAGAGTTCACCTTTTTACTGTTTCCAACTCACACTTAGAAATCCCAGCAGCACTTGGAAGAGACCAGCCCCACAGAGCAGGCTCCAAGAGTCTAGTCACTGCTTATATAGGCTCACCCAGCTGCTTCAATCAGCATCTCTCCCTCCTGATTACTCCTGATTATTCACACCTGAGTTAACCCCTCTGGCTATCACCTCACACTTTATTTGTTTTTTTATTTTTTTTACCTCCCAAAAAAAAACCCAGTACAGATATATTAAAACAAAAAGAAACAGTATAGATACAAACAATCAATCAGAATCAGATTACTTTCTCTCACAAAATTACTATCCCTATATGGATAGACAGAGATTAATCAGGGTTCACCTTTTTACTGTTTCCAACTCACACTTAGAAATCCCAGCAGCACTTGGAAGAGACCAGCCCCACAGAGCAGGCTCCAAGAGTCTAGTCACTGCTTATATAGGCTCACCCAGCTGCTTCAATCAGCCCCTCTCCCTCCTGATTACTCCTGATTATTCACACCTGAGTTAACCCCTCTGGCTATCACCTCACACTTTATTTTTATTTTTTATTTTTTTTACCTCCCAAAAAAAAACTCAGTACAGATATATTAAAACAAAAAGAAACAGTATAGATACAAACAATCAATCAGAATCAGATTACTTTCTCTCACAAAATTATTATCCCTATATGGATAGACAGATATTAATCAGAGTTCACCTTTTTACTGTTTCCAACTCACACTTAGAAATCCCAGCAGCACTTGGAAGAGACCAGCCCCACAGAGCAGGCTCCAAGAGTCTAGTTACTGCTTATATAGGCTCACCCAGCTGCTTCAATCAGCCCCTCTCCCTCCTGATTACTCACACCTGAGTTAACCCCTCTGGCTATCACCTCACACTTTATTTGTTTTTTTATTTTTTTTCCCTCCAAAAGAAAAAAAAAACCCAGTACAGATATATTAAAACAAAAAGAAACAGTATAGATACAAACAATCAATCAGAATCAGATTACTTTCTCTCACAAAATTACTACAGGTTGAGTATCCCTTATCCAAAATGCTTGGGACCAGAGGTATTTTGGATATCGGATTTTTCCGTATTTTGGAATAATTGCATACCATAATGAGATATCATGGTGATGGGACCTAAATCTAAGTACAGAATGCATTTATGTTTCATATGCACCTTATATACACAGCCTGAAGGTCATTTTACCCAAATTTTTTTATAACTTTGTGCATTAAACAAAGTGTGTATACATTCACACAATTCATTTATGTTTCATATACACCTTATACACACAGCCTGAAGGTCATTTAATACAATATTTTTAATAACTTTGTGTATTAAACAAAGTTTGTGTACATTGAGCCATCAAAAAACAAAGGTTTCACTATCTCACTCTCACTCAAAAAAGTCCGTATTTCGGAATATTCCGTATTTCGGAATATTTGGATATGGGATACTCAACCTGTATCCCTATATGGATAGACAGAGATTAATCAGAGTTCACCTTTTTACTGTTTCCAACTCACACTTAGAAATCCCAGCAGCACTTGGAAGAGACCAGCCCCACAGAGCAGGCTCCAAGAGTCTAGTCACTGCTTATATAGGCTCACCCAGCTGCTTCAATCAGCCCCTCTCCCTCCTGATTACTCCTGATTATTCACACCTGAGTTAACCCCTCTGGCTATCACCTCACACTTTATTTTTATTTTTTATTTTTTTTACCTCCAAAAAAAAAAACCCAGTACAGATATATTAAAACAAAAAGAAACAGTATAGATACAAACAATCAATCAGAATCAGATTACTTTCTCTCAAAAAATTACTATCCCTATATGGATAGACAGAGATTAATCAGAGTTCACCTTTTTACTGTTTTCAACTCACACTTAGAAATCCCAGCAGCACTTGGAAGAGACCAGCCCCACAGAGCAGGCTCCAAGAGTCTAGTCACTGCTTATATAGGCTCACCCAGCTGCTTCAATCAGCCCCTTTCCCTCCTGATTACTCCTGATTATTCACACCTGAGTTAACCCCTCTGGCTATCACCTCACACTTTATTTGTTTTTTTATTTTTTTTACCTCCAAAAAAAAACCCAGTACAGATATATTAAAACAAAAAGAAACAGTATAGATACAAACAATCAATCAGAATCAGATTACTTTCTCTCACAAAATTACTATCCCTATATGGATAGACAGAGATTAATCAGGGTTCACCTTTTTACTGTTTCCAACTCACACTTAGAAATCCCAGCAGCACTTGGAAGAGACCAGCCCCACAGAGCAGGCTCCAAGAGTCTAGTCACTGCTTATATAGGCTCACCCAGCTGCTTCAATCAGCCCCTCTCCCTCCTGATTACTCCTGATTACTCACACCTGAGTTAACCCCTCTGGCTATCACCTCACACTTTATTTGTTTTTTTTTATTTTTTTTCCCTCCAAAAGAAAAACAAAACAAAAAACCCAGTACAGATATATTAAAACAAAAAGAAACAGTATAGATACAAACAATCAATCAGAATCAGATTACTTTCTTTCACAAAATTACTATCCCTATATGGATAGACAGAGATTAATCAGAGTTCACCTTTTTACTGTTTCCAACTCACACTTAGAAATCCCAGCAGCACTTGGAAGAGACCAGCCCCACAGAGCAGGCTCCAAGAGTCTAGTCACTGCTTATATAGGCTCACCCAGCTGCTTCAATCAGCCCCTCTCCCTCTTGATTACTCACACCTGAGTTAACCCCTCTGGCTATCACCTCACACTTTATTTGTTTTTTTTATTTTTTTCCCTCCAAAAGAAAAACAAAAAAACCCCAGTACAGATATATTAAAACAAAAAGAAACAGTATAGATACAAACAATCAATCAGAATCAGATTACTTTCTCTCAAAAAATTACTATCCCTATATGGATAGACAGAGATTAATCAGAGTTCACCTTTTTACTGTTTCCAACTCACACTTAGAAATCCCAGCAGCACTTGGAAGAGACCAGCCCCACAGAGCAGACTCCAAGAGTCTAGTCACTGCTTATATAGGCTTACCCAGCTGCTTCAATCAGCCCCACTCCCTCCTGATTACTCCTAATTACTCACACCTGAGTTAACCCCTCTGGCTATCACCTCACACTTTATTTGTTTTTTTATTTTTTTTCCCTCCAAAAGAAAAAAAACCCCCAGTACAGATATATTAAAACAAAAAGAAACAGTATAGATACAAACAATCAATCAGAATCAGATTACTTTCTCTCACAAAATTACTATCCCTATATGGATAGACAGAGATTAATCAGAGTTCACCTTTTTACTGTTTCCAACTCACACTTAGAAATCCCAGCAGCACTTGGAAGAGACCAGCCCCACAGATCAGGCTCCAAGAATCTAGTCACTGCTTATATAGGCTCACCCAGCTGCTTCAATCAGCCCCTCTCCCTCCTGATTACTCCTGATTATTCACACCTGAGTTAACCCCTCTGGCTATCACCTCACACTTTATTTTTTTTTTATTTTTTTTACCTCCCAAAAAAAAACCCAGTACAGATATATTAAAACAAAAAGAGACAGTATAGATACAAACAATCAATCAGAATCAGATTACTTTCTCTCACAAAATTACTATCCCTATATGGATAGACAGATTAATCAGGGTTCACCTTTTTACTGTTTCCAACTCACACTTAGAAATCCCAGCAGCACTTGGAAGAGACCAGCCCCACAGAGCAGGCTCCAAGAGTCTAGTCACTGCTTATATAGGCTCACCCAGCTGCTTCAATCAGCCCCTCTCCCTCCTGATTACTCACACCTGAGTTAACCCCTCTGGCTATCACCTCACACTTTATTTGTTTTTTTATTTTTTTGCCCTCCAAAAGAAAAAAAAACCCAGTACAGATATATTAAAACAAAAAGAAACAGTATAGATACAAACAATCAATCAGAATCAGATTACTTTCTCTCACAAAATTACTATCCCTATATGGATAGACAGAGATTAATCAGAGTTCACCTTTTTACTGTTTCCAACTCACACTTAGAAATCCCAGCAGCACTTGGAAGAGACCAGCCCCACAGAGCAGGCTCCAAGAGTCTAGTCACTGCTTATATAGGCTCACCCAGCTGCTTCAATCAGCCCCTCTCCCTCCTGATTACTCACACCTGAGTTAACCCCTCTGGCTATCACCTCACACTTTATTTGTTTTTTTATTTTTTTTCCCTCCAAAAGAAAAAAAAACCCAGTACAGATATATTAAAACAAAAAGAAACAGTATAGATACAAACAATCAATCAGAATCAGATTACTTTCTCTCACAAAATTACTATCCCTATATGGATAGACAGAGATTAATCAGAGTTCACCTTTTTACTGTTTCCAACTCACACTTAGAAATCCCAGCAGCACTTGGAAGAGACCAGCCCCACAGAGCAGGCTCCAAGAGTCTAGTCACTGCTTATATAGGCCCACCCAGCTGCTTCAATCAGCCCCTCTCCCTCTTGATTACTCCTGATTACTCACACCTGAGTTAACCCCTCTGGCTATCACCTCACACTTTATTTGTTTTTTTTATTTTTTTTCCCTCCAAAAGAAAAAGAAAAAACCCAGTACAGATATATTAAAACAAAAAGAAACAGTATAGATACAAACAATCAATCAGAATCAGATTACTTTCTCTCAAAAAATTACTATCCCTATATGGATAGACAGAGATTAATCAGAGTTCACCTTTTTACTGTTTTCAACTCACACTTAGAAATCCCAGCAGCACTTGGAAGAGACCAGCCCCACAGAGCAGGCTCCAAGAGTCTAGTCACTGCTTATATAGGCTCACCCAGCTGCTTCAATCAGCCCCTTTCCCTCCTGATTACTCCTGATTATTCACACCTGAGTTAACCCCTCTGGCTATCACCTCACACTTTATTTGTTTTTTTATTTTTTTTACCTCCAAAAAAAAACCCAGTACAGATATATTAAAACAAAAAGAAACAGTATAGATACAAACAATCAATCAGAATCAGATTACTTTCTCTCACAAAATTACTATCCCTATATGGATAGACAGAGATTAATCAGAGTTCACCTTTTTACTGTTTCCAACTCACACTTAGAAATCCCAGCAGCACTTGGAAGAGACCAGCCCCACAGAGCAGGCTCCAAGAGTCTAGTCACTGCTTATATAGGCTCACCCAGCTGCTTCAATCAGCCCCTCTCCCTCCTGATTACTCCTGATTACTCACACCTGAGTTAACCCCTCTGGCTATCACCTCACACTTTATTTGTTTTTTTTATTTTTTTTCCCTCCAAAAGAAAAACAAAACAAAAAAACAGTACAGATATATTAAAACAAAAAGAAACAGTATAGATACAAACAATCAATCAGAATCAGATTACTTTCTCTCAAAAAATTACTATCCCTGTATGGATAGACAGAGATTAATCAGAGTTCACCTTTTTACTGTTTCCAACTCACACTTAGAAATCCCAGCAGCACTTGAAAGAGTCCAGCCCCACAGAGCAGGCTCCAAGAGTCTAGTCACTGCTTATATAGGCTCACCCAGCTGCTTCAATCAGCCCCTCTCCCTCTTGATTACTCACACCTGAGTTAACCCCTCTGGCTATCACCTCACACTTTATTTGTTTTTTTTATTTTTTTCCCTCCAAAAGAAAAACAAAAAAACCCCAGTACAGATATATTAAAACAAAAAGAAACAGTATAGATACAAACAATCAATCAATCAGAATCAGATTACTTTCTCTCAAAAAATTACTATCCCTATATGGATAGACAGAGATTAATCAGAGTTCACCTTTTTACTGTTTCCAACTCACACTTAGAAATCCCAGCAGCACTTGGAAGAGACCAGCCCCACAGAGCAGGCTCCAAGAGTCTAGTCACTGCTTATATAGGCTTACCCAGCTGCTTCAATCAGCCCCACTCCCTCCTGATTACTCCTAATTACTCACACCTGAGTTAACCCCTCTGGCTATCACCTCACACTTTATTTGTTTTTTTATTTTTTTCCCTCCAAAAGAAAAAAAAACCCAGTACAGATATATTAAAACAAAAAGAAACAGTATAGATACAAACAATCAATCAGAATCAGATTACTTTCTCTCACAAAATTACTATCCCTATATGGATAGACAGAGATTAATCAGAGTTCACCTTTTTACTGTTTCCAACTCACACTTAGAAATCCCAGCAGCACTTGGAAGAGACCAGCCCCACAGAGCAGGCTCCAAGAATCTAGTCACTGCTTATATAGGCTCACCCAGCTGCTTCAATCAGCCCCTCTCCCTCCTGATTACTCCTGATTATTCACACCTGAGTTAACCCCTCTGGCTATCACCTCACACTTTATTTGTTTTTTTATTTTTTTTACCTCCCAAAAAAAAACCCAGTACAGATATATTAAAACAAAAAGAAACAGTATAGATACAAACAATCAGAATCAGATTACTTTCTCTCACAAAATTACTATCCCTATATGGATAGACAGAGATTAATCAGGGTTCACCTTTTTACTGTTTCCAACTCACACTTAGAAATCCCAGCAGCACTTGGAAGAGACCAGCCCCACAGAGCAGGCTCCAAGAGTCTAGTCACTGCTTATATAGGCTCACCCAGCTGCTTCAATCAGCCCCTCTCCTTCCTGATTACTCCTGATTATTCACACCTGAGTTAACCCCTCTGGCTATCACCTCACACTTTATTTTTATTTTTTATTTTTTTTACCTCCAAAAAAAAAAACCCAGTACAGATATATTAAAACAAAAAGAAACAGTATAGATACAAACAATCAATCAGAATCAGATTACTTTCTCTCACAAAATTACTATCCCTATATGGATAGACAGATATTAATCAGAGTTCACCTTTTTACTGTTTCCAACTCACACTTAGAAATCCCAGCAGCACTTGGAAGAGACCAGCCCCACAGAGCAGGCTCCAAGAGTCTAGTCACTGCTTATATAGGCTCACCCAGCTGCTTCAATCAGCCCCTCTCCCTCCTGATTACTCACACCTGAGTTAACCCCTCTGGCTATCACCTCACACTTTATTTGTTTTTTTATTTTTTTTCCCTCCAAAAGAAAAAAAAACCCAGTACAGATATATTAAAACAAAAAGAAACAGTATAGATACAAACAATCAATCAGAATCAGATTACTTTCTCTCACAAAATTACTACAGGTTGAGTATCCCTTATCCAAAATGCTTGGGACCAGAGGTATTTTGGATATCGGATTTTTCCGTATTTTGGAATAATTGCATACCATAATGAGATATCATGGTGATGGGACCTAAATCTAAGTACAGAATGCATTTATGTTTCATATGCACCTTATATACACAGCCTGAAGGTCATTTTACCCAAATTTTTTTATAACTTTGTGCATTAAACAAAGTGTGTATACATTCACACAATTCATTTATGTTTCATATACACCTTATACACACAGCCTGAAGGTCATTTAATACAATATTTTTAATAACTTTGTGTATTAAACAAAGTTTGTGTACATTGAGCCATCAAAAAACAAAGGTTTCACTATCTCACTCTCACTCAAAAAAGTCCGTATTTCGGAATATTCCGTATTTCGGAATATTTGGATATGGGATACTCAACCTGTATCCCTATATGGATAGACAGAGATTAATCAGAGTTCACCTTTTTACTGTTTCCAACTCACACTTAGAAATCCCAGCAGCACTTGGAAGAGACCAGCCCCACAGAGCAGGCTCCAAGAGTCTAGTCACTGCTTATATAGGCTCACCCAGCTGCTTCAATCAGCCCCTCTCCCTCCTGATTACTCACACCTGAGTTAACCCCTCTGGCTATCACCTCACACTTAATTTGTTTTTTTTATTTTTTTTCCCTCCAAAAGAAAAACAAAAAAACCCAGTACAGATATATTAAAACAAAAAGAAACAGTATAGATACAAACAATCAATCAGAATCAGATTACTTTATCTCACAAAATTACTATCCCTATATGGATAGACAGAGATTAATCAGAGTTCACCTTTTTACTGTTTCCAACTCACACTTAGAAATCCCAGCAGCACTTGGAAGAGACCAGCCCCACAGAGCAGGCTCCAAGAGTCTAGTCACTGCTTATATAGGCTCACCCAGCTGCTTCAATCAGCCCCTCTCCCTCCTGATTACTCACACCTGAGTTAACCCCTCTGGCTATCACCTCACACTTTATTTGTTTTTTTATTTTTTTCCCTCCAAAAGAAAAACAAAACAAAAAAACCAGTACAGATATATTAAAACAAAAAGAAACAGTATAGATACAAACAATCAATCAGAATCAGATTACTTTCTCTCAAAAAATTACTATCCCTATATGGATAGACAGAGATTAATCAGAGTTCACCTTTTTACTGTTTCCAACTCACACTTAGAAATCCCAGCAGCACTTGGAAGAGACCAGCCCCACAGAGCAGGCTCCAAGAGTCTAGTCACTGCTTATATAGGCTTACCCAGCTGCTTCAATCAGCCCCACTCCCTCCTGATTACTCCTAATTACTCACACCTGAGTTAACCCCTCTGGCTATCACCTCACACTTTATTTGTTTATTTTTTTTACCTCCCAAAAAAATACCCAGTACAGATATATTAAAACAAAAAGAAACAGTATAGATACAAACAATCAATCAGAATCAGATTACTTTCTCTCACAAAATTACTATCCCTATATGGATAGACAGAGATTAATCAGGGTTCACCTTTTTACTGTTTCCAACTCACACTTAGAAATCCCAGCAGCACTTGGAAGAGACCAGCCCCACAGAGCAGGCTCCAAGAGTCTAGTCACTGCTTATATAGGCTCACCCAGCTGCTTCAATCAGCCCCTCTCCCTCCTGATTACTCCTGATTATTCACACCTGAGTTAACCCCTCTGGCTATCACCTCACACTTTATTTTTATTTATTTTTACCTCCCAAAAAAAACTCAGTACAGATATATTAAAACAAAAAGAAACAGTATAGATACAAACAATCAATCAGAATCAGATTACTTTCTCTCACAAAATTACTATCCCTGTATGGATAGACAGATATTAATCAGAGTTCACCTTTTTACTGTTTCCAACTCACACGTAGAAATCCCAGCAGCACTTGGAAGAGACCAGCCCCACAGAGCAGGCTCCAAGAGTCTAGTCACTGCTTATATAGGCTCACCCAGCTGCTTCAATCAGCCCCTCTCCCTCCTGATTACTCACACCTGAGTTAACCCCTCTGGCTATCACCTCACACTTTATTTGTTTTTTTATTTTTTTCCCCTCCAAAAGAAAAAAAAACCCAGTACAGATATATTAAAACAAAAAGAAACAGTATAGATACAAACAATCAATCAGAATCAGATTACTTTCTCTCACAAAATTACTACAGGTTGAGTATCCCTTATCCAAAATGCTTGGGACCAGAGGTATTTTGGATATCGGATTTTTCCGTATTTTGGAATAATTGCATACCATAATGAGATATCATGGTGATGGGACCTAAATCTAAGTACAGAATGCATTTATGTTTCATATGCACCTTATATACACAGCCTGAAGGTCATTTTACCCAAAAAATTTTATAACTTTGTGCATTAAACAAAGTGTGTATACATTCACACAATTCATTTATGTTTCATATACACCTTATACACACAGCCTGAAGGTCATTTAATACAATATTTTTAATAACTTTGTGTATCAAACAAAGTTTGTGTACATTGAGCCATCAAAAAACAAAGGTTTCACTATCTCACTCTCACTCAAAAAAGTCCGTATTTCGGAATATTCCGTATTTCGGAATATTTGGATATGGGATACTCAACCTGTATCCCTATATGGATAGACAGAGATTAATCAGAGTTCACCTTTTTACTGTTTCCAACTCACACTTAGAAATCCCAGCAGCACTTGGAAGAGACCAGCCCCACAGAGCAGGCTCCAAGAGTCTAGTCACTGCTTATATAGGCTCACCCAGCTGCTTCAATCAGCCCCTCTCCCTCCTGATTACTCACACCTGAGTTAACCCCTCTGGCTATCACCTCACACTTTATTTGTTTTTTTTATTTTTTTTCCCTCCAAAAGAAAAACAAAAAAACCCAGTACAGATATATTAAAACAAAAAGAAACAGTATAGATACAAACAATCAATCAGAATCAGATTACTTTATCTCACAAAATTACTATCCCTATATGGATAGACAGAGATTAATCAGAGTTCACCTTTTTACTGTTTCCAACTCACACTTAGAAATCCCAGCAGCACTTGGAAGAGACCAGCCCCACAGAGCAGGCTCCAAGAGTCTATTCACTGCTTATATAGGCTTACCCAGCTGCTTCAATCAGCCCCACTCCCTCCTGATTACTCCTAATTACTCACACCTGAGTTAACCCCTCTGGCTATCACCTCACACTTTATTTGTTTTTTTTATTTTTTTTCCCTCCAAAAGAAAAAAAAAACCCCAGTACAGATATATTAAAACAAAAAGAAACAGTATAGATACAAACAATCAATCAGAATCAGATTACTTTCTCTCACAAAATTACTATCCCTATATGGATAGACAGAGATTAATCAGAGTTCACCTTTTTACTGTTTCCAACTCACACTTAGAAATCCCAGCAGCACTTGGAAGAGACCAGCCCCACAGAGCAGGCTCCAAGAATCTAGTCACTGCTTATATAGGCTCACCCAGCTGCTTCAATCAGCCCCTCTCCCTCCTGATTACTCCTGATTATTCACACCTGAGTTAACCCCTCTGGCTATCACCTCACACTTTATTTGTTTTTTTATTTTTTTTACCTCCCAAAAAAAAACCCAGTACAGATATATTAAAACAAAAAGAAACAGTATAGATACAAACAATCAATCAGAATCAGATTACTTTCTCTCACAAAATTACTATCCCTATATGGATAGACAGAGATTAATCAGGGTTCACCTTTTACTGTTTCCAACTCACACTTAGAAATCCCAGCAGCACTTGGAAGAGACCAGCCCCACAGAGCAGGCTCCAAGAGTCTAGTCACTGCTTATATAGGCTCACCCAGCTGCTTCAATCAGCCCCTCTCCCTCCTGATTACTCCTGATTATTCACACCTGAGTTAACCCCTCTGGCTATCACCTCACACTTTATTTTTATTTTTTATTTTTTTTACCCCCCCAAAAAAAAACCCAGTACAGATATATTAAAACAAAAAGAAACAGTATAGATACAAACAATCAATCAGAATCAGATTACTTTCTCTCACAAAATTACTATCCCTATATGGATAGACAGAGATTAATCAGAGTTCACCTTTTTACTGTTTTCAACTCACACTTAGAAATCCCAGCAGCACTTGGAAGAGACCAGCCCCACAGAGCAGGCTCCAAGAGTCTAGTCACTGCTTATATAGGCTCACCCAGCTGCTTCAATCAGCCCCTTTCCCTCCTGATTACTCCTGATTATTCACACCTGAGTTAACCCCTCTGGCTATCACCTCACACTTTATTTGTTTTTTTATTTTTTTTACCTCCAAAAAAAAACCCAGTACAGATATATTAAAACAAAAAGAAACAGTATAGATACAAACAATCAATCAGAATCAGATTACTTTCTCTCACAAAATTACTATCCCTATATGGATAGACAGAGATTAATCAGAGTTCACCTTTTTACTGTTTCCAACTCACACTTAGAAATCCCAGCAGCACTTGGAAGAGACCAGCCCCACAGAGCAGGCTCCAAGAGTCTAGTCACTGCTTATATAGGCTCACCCAGCTGCTTCAATCAGCCCCTCTCCCTCCTGATTACTCCTGATTACTCACACCTGAGTTAACCCCTCTGGCTATCACCTCACACTTTATTTGTTTTTTTTTGTTTTTTTTCCTTCCAAAAGAAAAACAAAACAAAAAACCCAGTACAGATATATTAAAACAAAAAGAAACAGTATAGATACAAACAATCAATCAGAATCAGATTACTTTCTCTCACAAAATTACTATCCCTATATGGATAGACAGAGATTAATCAGAGTTCACCTTTTTACTGTTTCCAACTCACACTTAGAAATCCCAGCAGCACTTGGAAGAGACCAGCCCCACAGAGCAGGCTCCAAGAGTCTAGTCACTGCTTATATAGGCTCACCCAGCTGCTTCAATCAGCCCCTCTCCCTCTTGATTACTCACACCTGAGTTAACCCCTCTGGCTATCCCCTTACACTTTATTTGTTTTTTTATTTTTTTTCCCTCCAAAAGAAAAACAAAACAAAAAAACCAGTACAGATATATTAAAACAAAAAGAAACAGTATAGATACAAACAATCAATCAATCAGAATCAGATTACTTTCTCTCAAAAAATTACTATCCCTATATGGATAGACAGAGATTAATCAGAGTTCACCTTTTTACTGTTTCCAACTCACACTTAGAAATCCCAGCAGCACTTGGAAGAGACCAGCCCCACAGAGCAGGCTCCAAGAGTCTAGTCACTGCTTATATAGGCTTACCCAGCTGCTTCAATCAGCCCCACTCCCTCCTGATTACTCCTAATTACTCACACCTGAGTTAACCCCTCTGGCTATCACCTCACACTTTATTTGTTTTTTTATTTTTTTTCCCTCCAAAAGAAAAAAAAAACCCCAGTACAGATATATTAAAACAAAAAGAAACAGTATAGATACAAACAATCAATCAGAATCAGATTACTTTCTCTCACAAAATTACTATCCCTATATGGATAGACAGAGATTAATCAGAGTTCACCTTTTTACTGTTTCCAACTCACACTTAGAAATCCCAGCAGCACTTAGAAGAGACCAGCCCCACAGAGCAGGCTCCAAGAATCTAGTCACTGCTTATATAGGCTCACCCAGCTGCTTCAATCAGCCCCTCTCCCTCCTGATTACTCCTGATTATTCACACCTGAGTTAACCCCTCTGGCTATCACCTCACACTTTATTTGTTTTTTTATTTTTTTTACCTCCCAAAAAAAAACCCAGTACAGATATATTAAAACAAAAAGAAATAGTATAGATACAAACAATCAATCAGAATCAGATTACTTTCTCTCACAAAATTACTATCCCTATATGGATAGACAGAGATTAATCAGGGTTCACCTTTTTACTGTTTCCAACTCACACTTAGAAATCCCAGCAGCACTTGGAAGAGACCAGCCCCACAGAGCAGGCTCCAAGAGTCTAGTCACTGCTTATATAGGCTCACCCAGCTGCTTCAATCAGCCCCTCTCCCTCCTGATTACTCCTGATTATTCACACCTGAGTTAACCCCTCTGGCTATCACCTCACACTTTATTTTTATTTTTTATTTTTTTTACCTCCCAAAAAAAAACTCAGTACAGATATATTAAAACAAAAAGAAACAGTATAGATACAAACAATCAATCAGAATCAGATTACTTTCTCTCACAAAATTACTATCCCTATATGGATAGACAGATATTAATCAGAGTTCACCTTTTTACTGTTTCCAACTCACACTTAGAAATCCCAGCAGCACTTGGAAGAGACCAGCCCCACAGAGCAGGCTCCAAGAGTCTAGTTACTGCTTATATAGGCTCACCCAGCTGCTTCAATCAGCCCCTCTCCCTCCTGATTACTCACACCTGAGTTAACCCCTCTGGCTATCACCTCACACTTTATTTGTTTTTTTATTTTTTTTCCCTCCAAAAGAAAAAAAAAACCCAGTACAGATATATTAAAACAAAAAGAAACAGTATAGATACAAACAATCAATCAGAATCAGATTACTTTCTCTCACAAAATTACTACAGGTTGAGTATCCCTTATCCAAAATGCTTGGGACCAGAGGTATTTTGGATATCGGATTTTTCCGTATTTTGGAATAATTGCATACCATAATGAGATATCATGGTGATGGGACCTAAATCTAAGTACAGAATGCATTTATGTTTCATATGCACCTTATATACACAGCCTGAAGGTCATTTTACCCAAATTTTTTTATAACTTTGTGCATTAAACAAAGTGTGTATACATTCACACAATTCATTTATGTTTCATATACACCTTATACACACAGCCTGAAGGTCATTTAATACAATATTTTTAATAACTTTGTGTATTAAACAAAGTTTGTGTACATTGAGCCATCAAAAAACAAAGGTTTCACTATCTCACTCTCACTCAAAAAAGTCCGTATTTCGGAATATTCCGTATTTCGGAATATTTGGATATGGGATACTCAACCTGTATCCCTATATGGATAGACAGAGATTAATCAGAGTTCACCTTTTTACTGTTTCCAACTCACACTTAGAAATCCCAGCAGCACTTGGAAGAGACCAGCCCCACAGAGCAGGCTCCAAGAGTCTAGTCACTGCTTATATAGGCTCACCCAGCTGCTTCAATCAGCCCCTCTCCCTCCTGATTACTCCTGATTATTCACACCTGAGTTAACCCCTCTGGCTATCACCTCACACTTTATTTTTATTTTTTATTTTTTTTACCTCCAAAAAAAAAACCCAGTACAGATATATTAAAACAAAAAGAAACAGTATAGATACAAACAATCAATCAGAATCAGATTACTTTCTCTCACAAAATTACTATCCCTATATGGATAGACAGAGATTAATCAGAGTTCACCTTTTTACTGTTTTCAACTCACACTTAGAAATCCCAGCAGCACTTGGAAGAGACCAGCCCCACAGAGCAGGCTCCAAGAGTCTAGTCACTGCTTATATAGGCTCACCCAGCTGCTTCAATCAGCCCCTCTCCCTCTTGATTACTCACACCTGAGTTAACCCCTCTGGCTATCCCCTCACACTTTATTTGTTTTTTTTATTTTTTTCCCTCCAAAAGAAAAACAAAAAAACCCCAGTACAGATATATTAAAACAAAAAGAAACAGTATAGATACAAACAATCAATCAGAATCAGATTACTTTCTCTCAAAAAATTACTATCCCTATATGGATAGACAGAGATTAATCAGAGTTCACCTTTTTACTGTTTCCAACTCACACTTAGAAATCCCAGCAGCACTTGGAAGAGACCAGCCCCACAGAGCAGGCTCCAAGAGTCTAGTCACTGCTTATATAGGCTTACCCAGCTGCTTCAATCAGCCCCACTCCCTCCTGATTACTCCTAATTACTTACACCTGAGTTACCCCTCTGGCTATCACCTCACACTTTATTTGTTTTTTTATTTTTTTTCCCTCCAAAAGAAAAAAAAACTCCAGTACAGATATATTAAAACAAAAAGAAACAGTATAGATACAAACAATCAATCAGAATCAGATTACTTTCTCTCACAAAATTACTATCCCTATATGGATAGACAGAGATTAATCAGAGTTCACCTTTTTACTGTTTCCAACTCACACTTAGAAATCCCAGCAGCACTTGGAAGAGACCAGCCCCACAGAGCAGGCTCCAAGAATCTAGTCACTGCTTATATAGGCTCACCCAGCTGCTTCAATCAGCCCCTCTCCCTCCTGATTACTCCTGATTATTCACACCTGAGTTAACCCCTCTGGCTATCACCTCACACTTTATTTGTTTTTTTATTTTTTTTACCTCCCAAAAAAAAACCCAGTACAGATATATTAAAACAAAAAGAAACAGTATAGATACAAACAATCAATCAGAATCAGATTACTTTCTCTCACAAAATTACTATCCCTATATGGATAGACAGATATTAATCAGAGTTCACCTTTTTACTGTTTCCAACTCACACTTAGAAATCCCAGCAGCACTTGGAAGAGACCAGCCCCACAGAGCAGGCTCCAAGAGTCTAGTCACTGCTTATATAGGCTCACCCAGCTGCTTCAATCAGCCCCTCTCCCTCCTGATTACTCACACCTGAGTTAACCCCTCTGGCTATCACCTCACACTTTATTTGTTTTTTTATTTTTTTTCCCTCCAAAAGAAAAAAAAAACCCAGTACAGATATATTAAAACAAAAAGAAACAGTATAGATACAATCAATCAATCAGAATCAGATTACTTTCTCTCACAAAATTACTATTATCCTATATGGATAGACAGAGATTAATCAAAGTTCACCTTTTTACTGTTTCCAACTCACACTTAGAAATCCCAGCAGCACTTGGAAGAGACCAGCCCCACAGAGCAGGCTCCAAGAGTCTAGTCACTGCTTATATAGGCTTACCCAGCTGCTACAATCAGCCCCTCTCCCTCCTGATTACTCACACCTGAGTTAACCCCTCTGGCTATCACCTCACACTGTATTTGTTTTTTTTATTTTTTTCCCTCCACAAGAAAAACAAAACAAAAAAACCAGTACAGATATATTAAAACAAAAAGAAACAGTATAGATACAAACAATCAATCAGAATCAGATTACTTTCTCTCACAAAATTACTATCCCTATATGGATAGACAGAGATTAATCAGAGTTCACCTTTTTACTGTTTCCAACTCACACTTAGAAATCCCAGCAGCACTTGGAAGAGACCAGCCCCACAGAGCAGGCTCCAAGAGTCTAGTCACTGCTTATATAGGCTCACCCAGCTGCTTCAATCAGCCCCTCTCCCTCCTGATTACTCACACCTGAGTTAACCCCTCTGGCTATCACCTCACACTTTATTTGTTTTTTTATTTTTTTCCCTCCAAAAGAAAAACAAAACAAAAAAACCAGTACAGATATATTAAAACAAAAAGAAACAGTATAGATACAAACAATCAATCAGAATCAGATTACTTTCTCTCAAAAAATCACTATCCCTATATGGATAGACAGAGATTAATCAGAGTTCACCTTTTTACTGTTTCCAACTCACACTTAGAAATCCCAGCAGCACTTGGAAGAGACCAGCCCCACAGAGCAGGCTCCAAGAGTCTAGTCACTGCTTATATAGGCTTACCCAGCTGCTTCAATCAGCCCCACTCCCTCCTGATTACTCCTAATTACTCACACCTGAGTTAACCCCTCTGGCTATCACCTCACACTTTATTTGTTTTTTTATTTTTTTTACCTCCCAAAAAAATACCCAGTACAGATATATTAAAACAAAAAGAAACAGTATAGATACAAACAATCAATCAGAATCAGATTACTTTCTCTCACAAAATTACTATCCCTATATGGATAGACAGAGATTAATCAGGGTTCACCTTTTTACTGTTTCCAACTCACACTTAGAAATCCCAGCAGCACTTGGAAGAGACCAGCCCCACAGAGCAGGCTCCAAGAGTCTAGTCACTGCTTATATAGGCTCACCCAGCTGCTTCAATCAGCCCCTCTCCCTCCTGATTACTCCTGATTATTCACACCTGAGTTAACCCCTCTGGCTATCACCTCACACTTTATTTTTATTTTTTATTTTTTTTACCTCCCAAAAAAAAACTCAGTACAGATATATTAAAACAAAAAGAAACAGTATAGATACAAACAATCAATCAGAATCAGATTACTTTCTCTCACAAAATTACTATCCCTGTATGGATAGACAGATATTAATCAGAGTTCACCTTTTTACTGTTTCCAACTCACACTTAGAAATCCCAGCAGCACTTGGAAGAGACCAGCCCCACAGAGCAGGCTCCAAGAGTCTAGTCACTGCTTATATAGGCTCACCCAGCTGCTTCAATCAGCCCCTCTCCCTCCTGATTACTCACACCTGAGTTAACCCCTCTGGCTATCACCTCACACTTTATTTGTTTTTTTATTTTTTTTCCCTCCAAAAGAAAAAAAAAACCCAGTACAGATATATTAAAACAAAAAGAAACAGTATAGATACAAACAATCAATCAGAATCAGATTACTTTCTCTCACAAAATTACTACAGGTTGAGTATCCCTTATCCAAAATGCTTGGGACCAGAGGTATTTTGGATATCGGATTTTTCCGTATTTTGGAATAATTGCATACCATAATGAGATATCATGGTGATGGGACCTAAATCTAAGTACAGAATGCATTTATGTTTCATATGCACCTTATATACACAGCCTGAAGGTCATTTTACCCAAATTTTTTTATAACTTTGTGCATTAAACAAAGTGTGTATACATTCACACAATTCATTTATGTTTCATATACACCTTATACACACAGCCTGAAGGTCATTTAATACAATATTTTTAATAACTTTGTGTATCAAACAAAGTTTGTGTACATTGAGCCATCAAAAAACAAAGGTTTCACTATCTCACTCTCACTCAAAAAAGTCCGTATTTCGGAATATTCCGTATTTCGGAATATTTGGATATGGGATACTCAACCTGTATCCCTATATGGATAGACAGAGATTAATCAGAGTTCACCTTTTTACTGTTTCCAACTCACACTTAGAAATCCCAGCAGCACTTGGAAGAGACCAGCCCCACAGAGCAGGCTCCAAGAGTCTAGTCACTGCTTATATAGGCTCACCCAGCTGCTTCAATCAGCCCCTCTCCCTCCTGATTACTCACACCTGAGTTAACCCCTCTGGCTATCACCTCACACTTTATTTGTTTTTTTTATTTTTTTTCCCTCCAAAAGAAAAACAAAAAAACCCAGTACAGATATATTAAAACAAAAAGAAACAGTATAGATACAAACAATCAATCAGAATCAGATTACTTTATCTCACAAAATTACTATCCCTATATGGATAGACAGAGATTAATCAGAGTTCACCTTTTTACTGTTTCCAACTCACACTTAGAAATCCCAGCAGCACTTGGAAGAGACCAGCCCCACAGAGCAGGCTCCAAGAGTCTAGTCACTGCTTATATAGGCTTACCCAGCTGCTTCAATCAGCCCCACTCCCTCCTGATTACTCCTAATTACTCACACCTGAGTTAACCCCTCTGGCTATCACCTCACACTTTATTTGTTTTTTTATTTTTTTTCCCTCCAAAAGAAAAAAAAAACCCCAGTACAGATATATTAAAACAAAAAGAAACAGTATAGATACAAACAATCAATCAGAATCAGATTACTTTCTCTCACAAAATTACTATCCCTATATGGATAGACAGAGATTAATCAGGGTTCACCTTTTACTGTTTCCAACTCACACTTAGAAATCCCAGCAGCACTTGGAAGAGACCAGCCCCACAGAGCAGGCTCCAAGAGTCTAGTCACTGCTTATATAGGCTCACCCAGCTGCTTCAATCAGCCCCTCTCCCTCCTGATTACTCCTGATTATTCACACCTGAGTTAACCCCTCTGGCTATCACCTCACACTTTATTTTTATTTTTTATTTTTTTTACCTCCAAAAAAAAAACCCCAGTACAGATATATTAAAACAAAAAGAAACAGTATAGATACAAACAATCAATCAGAATCAGATTACTTTATCTCAAAAAATTACTATCCCTATATGGATAGACAGAGATTAATCAGAGTTCACCTTTTTACTGTTTTCAACTCACACTTAGAAATCCCAGCAGCACTTGGAAGAGACCAGCCCCACAGAGCAGGCTCCAAGAGTCTAGTCACTGCTTATATAGGCTCACCCAGCTGCTTCAATCAGCCCCTTTCCCTCCTGATTACTCCTGATTATTCACACCTGAGTTAACCCCTCTGGCTATCACCTCACACTTTATTTGTTTTTTTATTTTTTTTACCTCCAAAAAAAAACCCAGTACAGATATATTAAAACAAAAAGAAACAGTATAGATACAAACAATCAATCAGAATCAGATTACTTTCTCTCACAAAATTACTATCCCTATATGGATAGACAGAGATTAATCAGAGTTCACCTTTTTACTGTTTCCAACTCACACTTAGAAATCCCAGCAGCACTTGGAAGAGACCAGCCCCACAGATCAGGCTCCAAGAATCTAGTCACTGCTTATATAGGCTCACCCAGCTGCTTCAATCAGCCCCTCTCCCTCCTGATTACTCCTGATTATTCACACCTGAGTTAACCCCTCTGGCTATCACCTCACACTTTATTTGTTTTTTTTTTATTTTTTTTCCCTCCAAAAGAAAAACAAAACAAAAAACCCAGTACAGATATATTAAAACAAAAAGAAACAGTATAGATACAAACAATCAATCAGAATCAGATTACTTTCTCTCACAAAATTACTATCCCTATATGGATAGACAGAGATTAATCAGAGTTCACCTTTTTACTGTTTCCAACTCACACTTAGAAATCCCAGCAGCACTTGGAAGAGACCAGCCCCACAGAGCAGGCTCCAAGAGTCTAGTCACTGCTTATATAGGCTCACCCAGCTGCTTCAATCAGCCCCTTTCCCTCCTGATTACTCCTGATTATTCACACCTGAGTTAACCCCTCTGGCTATCACCTCACACTTTATTTTTTTTTTTATTTTTTTTACCTCCAAAAAAAACCCAGTACAGATATATTAAAACAAAAAGAAACAGTATAGATACAAACAATCAATCAGAATCAGATTACTTTCTCTCACAAAATTACTATCCCTATATGGATAGACAGAGATTAATCAGAGTTCACCTTTTTACTGTTTCCAACTCACACTTAGAAATCCCAGCAGCACTTGGAAGAGACCAGCCCCACAGAGCAGGCTCCAAGAGTCTAGTCACTGCTTATATAGGCTCACCCAGCTGCTTCAATCAGCCCCTCTCCCTCCTGATTACTCCTGATTACTCACACCTGAGTTAACCCCTCTGGCTATCACCTCACACTTTATTTGTTTTTTTTTATTTTTTTTCCCTCCAAAAGAAAAACAAAACAAAAAACCCAGTACAGATATATTAAAACAAAAAGAAACAGTATAGATACAAACAATCAATCAGAATCAGATTACTTTCTCTCACAAAATTACTATCCCTATATGGATAGACAGAGATTAATCAGAGTTCACCTTTTTACTGTTTCCAACTCACACTTAGAAATCCCAGCAGCACTTGGAAGAGACCAGCCCCACAGAGCAGGCTCCAAGAGTCTAGTCACTGCTTATATAGGCTCACCCAGCTGCTTCAATCAGCCCCTCTCCCTCTTGATTACTCACACCTGAGTTAACCCCTCTGGCTATCCCCTTACACTTTATTTGTTTTTTTATTTTTTTTTCCTCCAAAAGAAAAACAAAACAAAAAAACCAGTACAGATATATTAAAACAAAAAGAAACAGTATAGATACAAACAATCAATCAATCAGAATCAGATTACTTTCTCTCAAAAAATTACTATCCCTATATGGATAGACAGAGATTAATCAGAGTTCACCTTTTTACTGTTTCCAACTCACACTTAGAAATCCCAGCAGCACTTGGAAGAGACCAGCCCCACAGAGCAGGCTCCAAGAGTCTAGTCACTGCTTATATAGGCTTACCCAGCTGCTTCAATCAGCCCCACTCCCTCCTGATTACTCCTAATTACTCACACCTGAGTTAACCCCTCT
Source organism: Pseudophryne corroboree (assembly GCF_028390025.1). Lineage (NCBI taxonomy): Eukaryota > Metazoa > Chordata > Amphibia > Anura > Myobatrachidae > Pseudophryne > Pseudophryne corroboree. The sequence continues at coordinate 872,903,295 of NC_086447.1, forward strand.
GGCTATCACCTCACACTTTATTTGTTTTTTTATTTTTTTTCCCTCCAAAAGAAAAAAAAAACCCCAGTACAGATATATTAAAACAAAAAGAAACAGTATAGATACAAACAATCAATCAGAATCAGATTACTTTCTCTCACAAAATTACTATCCCTATATGGATAGACAGAGATTAATCAGAGTTCACCTTTTTACTGTTTCCAACTCACACTTAGAAATCCCAGCAGCACTTGGAAGAGACCAGCCCCACAGAGCAGGCTCCAAGAATCTAGTCACTGCTTATATAGGCTCACCCAGCTGCTTCAATCAGCCCCTCTCCCTCCTGATTACTCCTGATTATTCACACCTGAGTTAACCCCTCTGGCTATCACCTCACACTTTATTTGTTTTTTTATTTTTTTTACCTCCCAAAAAAAAACCCAGTACAGATATATTAAAACAAAAAGAAACAGTATAGATACAAACAATCAATCAGAATCAGATTACTTTCTCTCACAAAATTACTATCCCTATATGGATAGACAGAGATTAATCAGGGTTCACCTTTTTACTGTTTCCAACTCACACTTAGAAATCCCAGCAGCACTTGGAAGAGACCAGCCCCACAGAGCAGGCTCCAAGAGTCTAGTCACTGCTTATATAGGCTCACCCAGCTGCTTCAATCAGCCCCTCTCCCTCCTGATTACTCCTGATTATTCACACCCGAGTTAACCCCTCTGGCTATCACCTCACACTTTATTTTTATTTTTTATTTTTTTTACCTCCCAAAAAAAAACTCAGTACAGATATATTAAAACAAAAAGAAACAGTATAGATACAAACAATCAATCAGAATCAGATTACTTTCTCTCACAAAATTACTATCCCTATATGGATAGACAGATATTAATCAGAGTTCACCTTTTTACTGTTTCCAACTCACACTTAGAAATCCCAGCAGCACTTGGAAGAGACCAGCCCCACAGAGCAGGCTCCAAGAGTCTAGTTACTGCTTATATAGGCTCACCCAGCTGCTTCAATCAGCCCCTCTCCCTCCTGATTACTCACACCTGAGTTAACCCCTCTGGCTATCACCTCACACTTTATTTGTTTTTTTATTTTTTTTCCCTCCAAAAGAAAAAAAAAACCCAGTACAGATATATTAAAACAAAAAGAAACAGTATAGATACAAACAATCAATCAGAATCAGATTACTTTCTCTCACAAAATTACTACAGGTTGAGTATCCCTTATCCAAAATGCTTGGGACCAGAGGTATTTTGGATATCGGATTTTTCCGTATTTTGGAATAATTGCATACCATAATGAGATATCATGGTGATGGGACCTAAATCTAAGTACAGAATGCATTTATGTTTCATATGCACCTTATATACACAGCCTGAAGGTCATTTTACCCAAATTTTTTTATAACTTTGTGCATTAAACAAAGTGTGTATACATTCACACAATTCATTTATGTTTCATATACACCTTATACACACAGCCTGAAGGTCATTTAATACAATATTTTTAATAACTTTGTGTATTAAACAAAGTTTGTGTACATTGAGCCATCAAAAAACAAAGGTTTCACTATCTCACTCTCACTCAAAAAAGTCCGTATTTCGGAATATTCCGTATTTCGGAATATTTGGATATGGGATACTCAACCTGTATCCCTATATAGATAGACAGAGATTAATCAGAGTTCACCTTTTTACTGTTTCCAACTCACACTTAGAAATCCCAGCAGCACTTGGAAGAGACCAGCCCCACAGAGCAGGCTCCAAGAGTCTAGTCACTGCTTATATAGGCTCACCCAGCTGCTTCCATCAGCCCCTCTCCCTCCTGATTACTCCTGATTATTCACACCTGAGTTAACCCCTCTGGCTATCACCTCACACTTTATTTTTATTTTTTATTTTTTTTACCTCCAAAAAAAAAAACCCAGTACAGATATATTAAAACAAAAAGAAACAGTATAGATACAAACAATCAATCAGAATCAGATTACTTTATCTCAAAAAATTACTATCCCTATATGGATAGACAGAGATTAATCAGAGTTCACCTTTTTACTGTTTTCAACTCACACTTAGAAATCCCAGCAGCACTTGGAAGAGACCAGCCCCACAGAGCAGGCTCCAAGAGTCTAGTCACTGCTTATATAGGCTCACCCAGCTGCTTCAATCAGCCCCTCTCCCTCCTGATTACTCCTGATTACTCACACCTGAGTTAACCCCTCTGGCTATCACCTCACACTTTATTTGTTTTTTTTTATTTTTTTTCCCTCCAAAAGAAAAACAAAACAAAAAACCCAGTACAGATATATTAAAACAAAAAGAAACAGTATAGATACAAACAATCAATCAGAATCAGATTACTTTCTTTCACAAAATTACTATCCCTATATGGATAGACAGAGATTAATCAGAGTTCACCTTTTTACTGTTTCCAACTCACACTTAGAAATCCCAGCAGCACTTGGAAGAGACCAGCCCCACAGAGCAGGCTCCAAGAGTCTAGTCACTGCTTATATAGGCTCACCCAGCTGCTTCAATCAGCCCCTCTCCCTCTTGATTACTCACACCTGAGGTAACCCCTCTGGCTATCCCCTTACACTTTATTTGTTTTTTTTATTTTTTTCCCTCCAAAAGAAAAACAAAAAAACCCCAGTACAGATATATTAAAACAAAAAGAAACAGTATAGATACAAACAATCAATCAGAATCAGATTACTTTCTCTCAAAAAATTACTATCCCTATATGGATAGACAGAGATTAATCAGAGTTCACCTTTTTACTGTTTCCAACTCACACTTAGAAATCCCAGCAGCACTTGGAAGAGACCAGCCCCACAGAGCAGACTCCAAGAGTCTAGTCACTGCTTATATAGGCTTACCCAGCTGCTTCAATCAGCCCCACTCCCTCCTGATTACTCCTAATTACTCACACCTGAGTTAACCCCTCTGGCTATCACCTCACACTTTATTTGTTTTTTTATTTTTTTTCCCTCCAAAAGAAAAAAAAACCCCAGTACAGATATATTAAAACAAAAAGAAACAGTATAGATACAAACAATCAATCAGAATCAGATTACTTTCTCTCACAAAATTACTATCCCTATATGGATAGACAGAGATTAATCAGAGTTCACCTTTTTACTGTTTCCAACTCACACTTAGAAATCCCAGCAGCACTTGGAAGAGACCAGCCCCACAGATCAGGCTCCAAGAATCTAGTCACTGCTTATATAGGCTCACCCAGCTGCTTCAATCAGCCCCTCTCCCTCCTGATTACTCCTGATTATTCACACCTGAGTTAACCCCTCTGGCTATCACCTCACACTTTATTTATTTTTTTATTTTTTTTACCTCCCCAAAAAAAACTCAGTACAGATATATTAAAACAAAAAGAGACAGTATAGATACAAACAATCAATCAGAATCAGATTACTTTCTCTCACAAAATTACTATCCCTATATGGATAGACAGATTAATCAGGGTTCACCTTTTTACTGTTTCCAACTCACACTTAGAAATCCCAGCAGCACTTGGAAGAGACCAGCCCCACAGAGCAGGCTCCAAGAGTCTAGTCACTGCTTATATAGGCTCACCCAGCTGCTTCAATCAGCCCCTCTCCCTCCTGATTACTCACACCTGAGTTAACCCCTCTGGCTATCACCTCACACTTTATTTGTTTTTTTATTTTTTTGCCCTCCAAAAGAAAAAAAAACCCAGTACAGATATATTAAAACAAAAAGAAACAGTATAGATACAAACAATCAATCAGAATCAGATTACTTTCTCTCACAAAATTACTATCCCTATATGGATAGACAGAGATTAATCAGAGTTCACCTTTTTACTGTTTCCAACTCACACTTAGAAATCCCAGCAGCACTTGGAAGAGACCAGCCCCACAGAGCAGGCTCCAAGAGTCTAGTCACTGCTTATATAGGCTCACCCAGCTGCTTCAATCAGCCCCTCTCCCTCCTGATTACTCACACCTGAGTTAACCCCTCTGGCTATCACCTCACACTTTATTTGTTTTTTTATTTGTTTTCCCTCCAAAAGAAAAAAAAACCCAGTACAGATATATTAAAACAAAAAGAAACAGTATAGATACAATCAATCAATCAGAATCAGATTACTTTCTCTCACAAAATTACTATTATCCTATATGGATAGACAGAGATTAATCAAAGTTCACCTTTTTACTGTTTCCAACTCACACTTAGAAATCCCAGCAGCACTTGGAAGAGACCAGCCCCACAGAGCAGGCTCCAAGAGTCTAGTCACTGCTTATATAGGCTTACCCAGCTGCTACAATCAGCCCCTCTCCCTCCTGATTACTCACACCTGAGTTAACCCCTCTGGCTATCACCTCACACTGTATTTGGTTTTTTTATTTTTTTCCCTCCACAAGAAAAACAAAACAAAAAAACCAATACAGATATATTAAAACAAAAAGAAACAGTATAGATACAAACAATCAATCAGAATCAGATTACTTTCTCTCACAAAATTACTATCCCTATATGGATAGACAGAGATTAATCAGAGTTCACCTTTTTACTGTTTCCAACTCACACTTAGAAATCCCAGCAGCACTTGGAAGAGACCAGCCCCACAGAGCAGGCTCCAAGAGTCTAGTCACTGCTTATATAGGCTCACCCAGCTGCTTCAATCAGCCCCTCTCCCTCCTGATTACTCCTGATTACTCACACCTGAGTTAACCCCTCTGGCTATCACCTCACACTTTATTTGTTTTTTTTATTTTTTTTCCCTCCAAAAGAAAAAGAAAAAACCCAGTACAGATATATTAAAACAAAAAGAAACAGTATAGATACAAACAATCAATCAGAATCAGATTACTTTCTCTCAAAAAATTACTATCCCTATATGGATAGACAGAGATTAATCAGAGTTCACCTTTTTACTGTTTTCAACTCACACTTAGAAATCCCAGCAGCACTTGGAAGAGACCAGCCCCACAGAGCAGGCTCCAAGAGTCTAGTCACTGCTTATATAGGCTCACCCAGCTGCTTCAATCAGCCCCTTTCCCTCCTGATTACTCCTGATTATTCACACCTGAGTTAACCCCTCTGGCTATCACCTCACACTTTATTTGTTTTTTTATTTTTTTTACCTCCAAAAAAAAACCCAGTACAGATATATTAAAACAAAAAGAAACAGTATAGATACAAACAATCAATCAGAATCAGATTACTTTCTCTCACAAAATTACTATCCCTATATGGATAGACAGAGATTAATCAGAGTTCACCTTTTTACTGTTTCCAACTCACACTTAGAAATCCCAGCAGCACTTGGAAGAGACCAGCCCCACAGAGCAGGCTCCAAGAGTCTAGTCACTGCTTATATAGGCTCACCCAGCTGCTTCAATCAGCCCCTCTCCCTCCTGATTACTCCTGATTACTCACACCTGAGTTAACCCCTCTGGCTATCACCTCACACTTTATTTGTTTTTTTTATTTTTTTTCCCTCCAAAAGAAAAACAAAACAAAAAAAACAGTACAGATATATTAAAACAAAAAGAAACAGTATAGATACAAACAATCAATCAGAATCAGATTACTTTCTCTCAAAAAATTACTATCCCTGTATGGATAGATAGAGATTAATCAGAGTTCACCTTTTTACTGTTTCCAACTCACACTTAGAAATCCCAGCAGCACTTGAAAGAGTCCAGCCCCACAGAGCAGGCTCCAAGAGTCTAGTCACTGCTTATATAGGCTCACCCAGCTGCTTCAATCAGCCCCTCTCCCTCTTGATTACTCACACCTGAGTTAACCCCTCTGGCTATCACCTCACACTTTATTTGTTTTTTTTATTTTTTTCCCTCCAAAAGAAAAACAAAAAAACCCCAGTACAGATATATTAAAACAAAAAGAAACAGTATAGATACAAACAATCAATCAATCAGAATCAGATTACTTTCTCTCAAAAAATTACTATCCCTATATAGATAGACAGAGATTAATCAGAGTTCACCTTTTTACTGTTTCCAACTCACACTTAGAAATCCCAGCAGCACTTGGAAGAGACCAGCCCCACAGAGCAGGCTCCAAGAGTCTAGTCACTGCTTATATAGGCTTACCCAGCTGCTTCAATCAGCCCCACTCCCTCCTGATTACTCCTAATTACTCACACCTGAGTTAACCCCTCTGGCTATCACCTCACACTTTATTTGTTTTTTTATTTTTTTCCCTCCAAAAGAAAAAAAAAACCCAGTACAGATATATTAAAACAAAAAGAAACAGTATAGATACAAACAATCAATCAGAATCAGATTACTTTCTCTCACAAAATTACTATCCCTATATGGATAGACAGAGATTAATCAGAGTTCACCTTTTTACTGTTTCCAACTCACACTTAGAAATCCCAGCAGCACTTGGAAGAGACCAGCCCCACAGAGCAGGCTCCAAGAATCTAGTCACTGCTTATATAGGCTCACCCAGCTGCTTCAATCAGCCCCTCTCCCTCCTGATTACTCCTGATTATTCACACCTGAGTTAACCCCTCTGGCTATCACCTCACACTTTATTTGTTTTTTTATTTTTTTTACCTCCCAAAAAAAACCCCAGTACAGATATATTAAAACAAAAAGAAACAGTATAGATACAAACAATCAATCAGAATCAGATTACTTTCTCTCACAAAATTACTATCCCTATATGGATAGACAGAGATTAATCAGGGTTCACCTTTTTACTGTTTCCAACTCACACTTAGAAATCCCAGCAGCACTTGGAAGAGACCAGCCCCACAGAGCAGGCTCCAAGAGTCTAGTCACTGCTTATATAGGCTCACCCAGCTGCTTCAATCAGCCCCTCTCCTTCCTGATTACTCCTGATTATTCACACCTGAGTTAACCCCTCTGGCTATCACCTCACACTTTATTTTTATTTTTTATTTTTTTTACCTCCAAAAAAAAAAACCCAGTACAGATATATTAAAACAAAAAGAAACAGTATAGATACAAACAATCAATCAGAATCAGATTACTTTCTCTCACAAAATTACTATCCCTATATGGATAGACAGATATTAATCAGAGTTCACCTTTTTACTGTTTCCAACTCACACTTAGAAATCCCAGCAGCACTTGGAAGAGACCAGCCCCACAGAGCAGGCTCCAAGAGTCTAGTCACTGCTTATATAGGCTCACCCAGCTGCTTCAATCAGCCCCTCTCCCTCCTGATTACTCACACCTGAGTTAACCCCTCTGGCTATCACCTCACACTTTATTTGTTTTTTTATTTTTTTTCCCTCCAAAAGAAAAAAAAACCCAGTACAGATATATTAAAACAAAAAGAAACAGTATAGATACAAACAATCAATCAGAATCAGATTACTTTCTCTCACAAAATTACTACAGGTTGAGTATCCCTTATCCAAAATGCTTGGGACCAGAGGTATTTTGGATATCGGATTTTTCCGTATTTTGGAATAATTGCATACCATAATGAGATATCATGGTGATGGGACCTAAATCTAAGTACAGAATGCATTTATGTTTCATATGCACCTTATATACACAGCCTGAAGGTCATTTTACCCAAATTTTTTTATAACTTTGTGCATTAAACAAAGTGTGTATACATTCACACAATTCATTTATGTTTCATATACACCTTATACACACAGCCTGAAGGTCATTTAATACAATATTTTTAATAACTTTGTGTATTAAACAAAGTTTGTGTACATTGAGCCATCAAAAAACAAAGGTTTCACTATCTCACTCTCACTCAAAAAAGTCCGTATTTCAGAATATTCCGTATTTCGGAATATTTGGATATGGGATACTCAACCTGTATCCCTATATGGATAGACAGAGATTAATCAGAGTTCACCTTTTTACTGTTTCCAACTCACACTTAGAAATCCCAGCAGCACTTGGAAGAGACCAGCCCCACAGAGCAGGCTCCAAGAGTCTAGTCACTGCTTATATAGGCTCACCCAGCTGCTTCAATCAGCCCCTCTCCCTCCTGATTACTCACACCTGAGTTAACCCCTCTGGCTATCACCTCACACTTAATTTGTTTTTTTTATTTTTTTTCCCTCCAAAAGAAAAACAAAAAAACCCAGTACAGATATATTAAAACAAAAAGAAACAGTATAGATACAAACAATCAATCAGAATCAGATTACTTTATCTCACAAAATTACTATCCCTGTATGGATAGACAGAGATTAATCAGAGTTCACCTTTTTACTGTTTCCAACTCACACTTAGAAATCCCAGCAGCACTTGAAAGAGTCCAGCCCCACAGAGCAGGCTCCAAGAGTCTAGTCACTGCTTTTATAGGCTCACCCAGCTGCTTCAATCAGCCCCTCTCCCTCTTGATTACTCACACCTGAGTTAACCCCTCTGGCTATCACCTCACACTTTATTTGTTTTTTTTATTTTTTTCCCTCCAAAAGAAAAACAAAAAAACCCCAGTACAGATATATTAAAACAAAAAGAAACAGTATAGATACAAACAATCAATCAATCAGAATCAGATTACTTTCTCTCAAAAAATTACTATCCCTATATGGATAGACAGAGATTAATCAGAGTTCACCTTTTTACTGTTTCCAACTCACACTTAGAAATCCCAGCAGCACTTGGAAGAGACCAGCCCCACAGAGCAGGCTCCAAGAGTCTAGTCACTGCTTATATAGGCTTACCCAGCTGCTTCAATCAGCCCCACTCCCTCCTGATTACTCCTAATTACTCACACCTGAGTTAACCCCTCTGGCTATCACCTCACACTTTATTTGTTTTTTTATTTTTTTCCCTCCAAAAGAAAAAAAAAACCCAGTACAGATATATTAAAACAAAAAGAAACAGTATAGATACAAACAATCAATCAGAATCAGATTACTTTCTCTCACAAAATTACTATCCCTATATGGATAGACAGAGATTAATCAGAGTTCACCTTTTTACTGTTTCCAACTCACACTTAGAAATCCCAGCAGCACTTGGAAGAGACCAGCCCCACAGAGCAGGCTCCAAGAATCTAGTCACTGCTTATATAGGCTCACCCAGCTGCTTCAATCAGCCCCTCTCCCTCCTGATTACTCCTGATTATTCACACCTGAGTTAACCCCTCTGGCTATCACCTCACACTTTATTTGTTTTTTTATTTTTTTTACCTCCCAAAAAAAACCCCAGTACAGATATATTAAAACAAAAAGAAACAGTATAGATACAAACAATCAATCAGAATCAGATTACTTTCTCTCACAAAATTACTATCCCTATATGGATAGACAGAGATTAATCAGGGTTCACCTTTTTACTGTTTCCAACTCACACTTAGAAATCCCAGCAGCACTTGGAAGAGACCAGCCCCACAGAGCAGGCTCCAAGAGTCTAGTCACTGCTTATATAGGCTCACCCAGCTGCTTCAATCAGCCCCTCTCCTTCCTGATTACTCCTGATTATTCACACCTGAGTTAACCCCTCTGGCTATCACCTCACACTTTATTTTTATTTTTTATTTTTTTTACCTCCAAAAAAAAAAACCCAGTACAGATATATTAAAACAAAAAGAAACAGTATAGATACAAACAATCAATCAGAATCAGATTACTTTCTCTCACAAAATTACTATCCCTATATGGATAGACAGATATTAATCAGAGTTCACCTTTTTACTGTTTCCAACTCACACTTAGAAATCCCAGCAGCACTTGGAAGAGACCAGCCCCACAGAGCAGGCTCCAAGAGTCTAGTCACTGCTTATATAGGCTCACCCAGCTGCTTCAATCAGCCCCTCTCCCTCCTGATTACTCACACCTGAGTTAACCCCTCTGGCTATCACCTCACACTTTATTTGTTTTTTTATTTTTTTTCCCTCCAAAAGAAAAAAAAACCCAGTACAGATATATTAAAACAAAAAGAAACAGTATAGATACAAACAATCAATCAGAATCAGATTACTTTCTCTCACAAAATTACTACAGGTTGAGTATCCCTTATCCAAAATGCTTGGGACCAGAGGTATTTTGGATATCGGATTTTTCCGTATTTTGGAATAATTGCATACCATAATGAGATATCATGGTGATGGGACCTAAATCTAAGTACAGAATGCATTTATGTTTCATATGCACCTTATATACACAGCCTGAAGGTCATTTTACCCAAATTTTTTTATAACTTTGTGCATTAAACAAAGTGTGTATACATTCACACAATTCATTTATGTTTCATATACACCTTATACACACAGCCTGAAGGTCATTTAATACAATATTTTTAATAACTTTGTGTATTAAACAAAGTTTGTGTACATTGAGCCATCAAAAAACAAAGGTTTCACTATCTCACTCTCACTCAAAAAAGTCCGTATTTCAGAATATTCCGTATTTCGGAATATTTGGATATGGGATACTCAACCTGTATCCCTATATGGATAGACAGAGATTAATCAGAGTTCACCTTTTTACTGTTTCCAACTCACACTTAGAAATCCCAGCAGCACTTGGAAGAGACCAGCCCCACAGAGCAGGCTCCAAGAGTCTAGTCACTGCTTATATAGGCTCACCCAGCTGCTTCAATCAGCCCCTCTCCCTCCTGATTACTCACACCTGAGTTAACCCCTCTGGCTATCACCTCACACTTAATTTGTTTTTTTTATTTTTTTTCCCTCCAAAAGAAAAACAAAAAAACCCAGTACAGATATATTAAAACAAAAAGAAACAGTATAGATACAAACAATCAATCAGAATCAGATTACTTTATCTCACAAAATTACTATCCCTGTATGGATAGACAGAGATTAATCAGAGTTCACCTTTTTACTGTTTCCAACTCACACTTAGAAATCCCAGCAGCACTTGGAAGAGACCAGCCCCACAGAGCAGGCTCCAAGAGTCTAGTCACTGCTTATATAGGCTCACCCAGCTGCTTCAATCAGCCCCTCTCCCTCCTGATTACTCACACCTGAGTTAACCCCTCTGGCTATCACCTCACACTTAATTTGTTTTTTTTATTTTTTTTCCCTCCAAAAGAAAAACAAAAAAACCCAGTACAGATATATTAAAACAAAAAGAAACAGTATAGATACAAACAATCAATCAGAATCAGATTACTTTATCTCACAAAATTACTATCCCTATATGGATAGACAGAGATTAATCAGAGTTCACCTTTTTACTGTTTCCAACTCACACTTAGAAATCCCAGCAGCACTTGGAAGAGACCAGCCCCACAGAGCAGGCTCCAAGAGTCTAGTCACTGCTTATATAGGCTCACCCAGCTGCTTCAATCAGCCCCTCTCCCTCCTGATTACTCACACCTGAGTTAACCCCTCTGGCTATCACCTCACACTTTATTTGTTTTTTTATTTTTTTCCCTCCAAAAGAAAAACAAAACAAAAAAACCAGTACAGATATATTAAAACAAAAAGAAACAGTATAGATACAAACAATCAATCAGAATCAGATTACTTTCTCTCAAAAAATTACTATCCCTATATGGATAGACAGAGATTAATCAGAGTTCACCTTTTTACTGTTTCCAACTCACACTTAGAAATCCCAGCAGCACTTGGAAGAGACCAGCCCCACAGAGCAGGCTCCAAGAGTCTAGTCACTGCTTATATAGGCTTACCCAGCTGCTTCAATCAGCCCCACTCCCTCCTGATTACTCCTAATTACTCACACCTGAGTTAACCCCTCTGGCTATCACCTCACACTTTATTTGTTTTTTTATTTTTTTTACCTCCCAAAAAAATACCCAGTACAGATATATTAAAACAAAAAGAAACAGTATAGATACAAACAATCAATCAGAATCAGATTACTTTCTCTCACAAAATTACTATCCCTATATGGATAGACAGAGATTAATCAGGGTTCACCTTTTTACTGTTTCCAACTCACACTTAGAAATCCCAGCAGCACTTGGAAGAGACCAGCCCCACAGAGCAGGCTCCAAGAGTCTAGTCACTGCTTATATAGGCTCACCCAGCTGCTTCAATCAGCCCCTCTCCCTCCTGATTACTCCTGATTATTCACACCTGAGTTAACCCCTCTGGCTATCACCTCACACTTTATTTTTATTTTTTATTTTTTTTTACCTCCCAAAAAAAAACTCAGTACAGATATATTAAAACAAAAAGAAACAGTATAGATACAAACAATCAATCAGAATCAGATTACTTTCTCTCACAAAATTACTATCCCTGTATGGATAGACAGATATTAATCAGAGTTCACCTTTTTACTGTTTCCAACTCACACTTAGAAATCCCAGCAGCACTTGGAAGAGACCAGCCCCACAGAGCAGGCTCCAAGAGTCTAGTCACTGCTTATATAGGCTCACCCAGCTGCTTCAATCAGCCCCTCTCCCTCCTGATTACTCACACCTGAGTTAACCCCTCTGGCTATCACCTCACACTTTATTTGTTTTTTTATTTTTTTTCCCTCCAAAAGAAAAAAAAAACCCAGTACAGATATATTAAAACAAAAAGAAACAGTATAGATACAAACAATCAATCAGAATCAGATTACTTTCTCTCACAAAATTACTACAGGTTGAGTATCCCTTATCCAAAATGCTTGGGACCAGAGGTATTTTGGATATCGGATTTTTCCGTATTTTGGAATAATTGCATACCATAATGAGATATCATGGTGATGGGACCTAAATCTAAGTACAGAATGCATTTATGTTTCATATGCACCTTATATACACAGCCTGAAGGTCATTTTACCCAACATTTTTTATAACTTTGTGCATTAAACAAAGTGTGTATACATTCACACAATTCATTTATGTTTCATATACACCTTATACACACAGCCTGAAGGTCATTTAATACAATATTTTTAATACTCTAAATACTAGTATTGATGTCAGGCGCTATCAACAATTATAAATAATGTATAAATAAATAAATAATTCTCTTACAACTCATACAATTTAAATAGCCGCAAACAAGGTAAAATGGCCTGTGGAAGTGGCCAACGTAATCACACCTGATTAAAACCAGGTGTAGCAAAAAAGATTCTAGTTAACCTCTTGCGCTATTAAATTAAAGGTAACATGACTTGAGAACACTTAATTAATGATTGAAATAGATTTAATATCCGTAAAATAAATTATAAACAATAAACATAAAAATAAATAGTTATGTATGCGCATACACATAAAAAGATAAATACTATACTTTACTAATTAAGCATAAGAGGTGGATCATATAATTAATTGTGACCATATATGACTAATCAATATTCATACGTTGACAGTGTCCTTTATTTGGTATTTTCAACATGAAGCAGTCCCATTAGTTATGCTCATAGAAATGAGATTAGGTGTGTATCAAGTAGGTAAATCGAACCACTAAATCAGTTGTAAATGGTCCTTTTATACATGGAGAAATCTCCAAACAGCACGGAGAAGATAAATGTCACCTGGGGTTTGGTGCACAGCAAGCACCTATGTAGAACTCCCGGTTATCACTGTCCGTGAATGGTGTGCTCCGTCTTCTGCTGTGTCAGGTCATCACACACACCTTACTTCGCATTAGGGGATGGAGGTTGTATCCGGCTCCCGGAGCTTTGCGCACTGCAGGCGCTGGTAAGATGATTCTGCTCCCGTCCTCAAGCCGCCGCATATAGCGCGTCCTCCCGTCTCCCACTTATCGGTCTCAGGCAGAGTTGTATATCAATAAGACCTACTGTCAAACGTCCGTTAGGTCACACATTGCTCCTTCTCTGACGCGTTTCGCTTCTAATTGAAGCTTCCTCATAGAGTAATGATTTTTAGACAATAGAGCCCTTTTTATATATAGCAGCCTCAATTCAATTGGTGCAATCATCCACCTAAAATAGTAACACCTGTCTAAGATCCACCTCCTGATCCACCTCTTAGCTCACCTGTTCTTTAATTAAAAGATTCACATTAACCTTTCATCTGCCCGTCTGTCTATAAACACATCTTTCAGAAATAGCAGGATAATAATCAATATACAATCACATAAATATTATCTCTAAGCATAGTAAAATATCCTATTTTTGTTCAATAATTCATCATAATCATGGTAATAGTAAAATATATAAAAAAGAGAATATATATAAACAAGAAAAAAATAATAATAAAAAATAAAAAATAATAAAAATATATGTATATAAGTCATTCGGGAATCGAACTGGGTACTCTAGCTATAGTAAACCAAGACTCTACCTCCAGGCTATGTAGCTACTTGATAGAGTGTTACATTTTTATATGCATATATAGAGATGGTAAACAATACAACTATATGGAGGATCTCAAGCAACTATTCCATCTGTCAATGTTTCATCCTTTAGTCAAATACAATCTTTATTGCGTACACTATAAAAATGCATATATTATATTTGCCTGCACACCAAAAAATATATACACATAAAATATGGGGCAATCTTATCACATCACATTAAGTCTTATTTCGTCCGGACCTCGAACTAATTAAACTAGTTAGTCTAACTATGGTAAACTGATAATCTACCTCCAGACTGTTTTACTTCTAAATAAATTTCTTCGTTTTTAATAATACAGATGATAATGCTTCTATGACCCCAAATTTAAGGGAGCATTCTTATACCCATATTCTATAAGTTTACATTTATATGATGAAACAGAGGTGTTTTTTTACTCTAATACAGACTAACCACTCTACTTATTTTAAAACAAGCTCAACACATACTGTCTAATTTTTATTATTATATCTTAATTTATATTTTTATTTTTATTTTTATCTTTATTTTTATTTTTATTTTTTCTTTATGAATGTCTTCCAATATAAGGATGGTCGGTCTTCTCTTCAAATGTGCACTCTGGGAATGGCCTGTAACTGCTAGACCACCACTCCCTACACATTTCCAAGAGGGTTCCAGACAGTCCTTAGTTGGCAAATGATTCAAAATCTATGCACTCATTCAACCCTGCAGGGGCCAATGTTCTTAATTGGAATATCCATAGGGCTTCTTTCTCGCACAACTTGCGGTACCTGTCACCCCCACGAATGGTGGTCTTCACATGTTGAACCCCTGTCATGGTTAACCCATCTATCTTACCTTGATGAACATTAGAAAAGTGTTGAGACACACTATGGTTATAATATTGTTTGAGAATATTTAGTCTGTGTTCTCTAAACCTAGTTTTAATTGAACGAGTAGTGCGACCTACGTACTGCAGGCCACAAGGGCACTGCAGCACGTAGACGCAGTATGTGGTATCACAATTGATGAAACATTGACAGATGGAATAGTTGCTTGAGATCCTCCATATAGTTGTATTGTTTACCATCTCTATATATGCATATAAAAATGTAACACTCTATCAAGTAGCTACATAGCCTGGAGGTAGAGTCTTGGTTTACTATAGCTAGAGTACCCAGTTCGATTCCCGAATGACTTATATACATATATTTTTATTATTTTTTATTTTTTATTATTATTTTTTTCTTGTTTATATATATTCTCTTTTTTATATATTTTACTATTACCATGATTATGATGAATTATTGAACAAAAATAGGATATTTTACTATGCTTAGAGATAATATTTATGTGATTGTATATTGATTATTATCCTGCTATTTCTGAAAGATGTGTTTATAGACAGACGGGCAGATGAAAGGTTAATGTGAATCTTTTAATTAAACAACAGGTGAGCTAAGAGGTGGATCAGGAGGTGGATCTTAGACAGGTGTTACTATTTTAGGTGGATGATTGCACCAATTGAATTGAGGCTGCTATATATAAAAAGGGCTCTATTGTCTAAAAATCATTACTCTATGAGGAAGCTTCAATTAGAAGCGAAACGCGTCAGAGAAGGAGCCCTGT
Organism: Pseudophryne corroboree; assembly: GCF_028390025.1. Classification (NCBI taxonomy): domain Eukaryota; kingdom Metazoa; phylum Chordata; class Amphibia; order Anura; family Myobatrachidae; genus Pseudophryne; species Pseudophryne corroboree. The sequence continues at coordinate 872,919,138 of NC_086447.1, forward strand.
GTGACCTAACGGACGTTTGACAGTAGGTCTTATTGATATACAACTCTGCCTGAGACCGATAAGTGGGAGACGGGAGGACGCGCTATATGCGGCGGCTTGAGGACGGGAGCAGAATCATCTTACCAGCGCCTGCAGTGCGCAAAGCTCCGGGAGCCGGATACAACCTCCATCCCCTAATGCGAAGTAAGGTGTGTGTGATGACCTGACACAGCAGAAGACGGAGCACACCATTCACGGACAGTGATAACCGGGAGTTCTACATAGGTGCTTGCTGTGCACCAAACCCCAGGTGACATTTATCTTCTCCGTGCTGTTTGGAGATTTCTCCATGTATAAAAGGACCATTTACAACTGATTTAGTGGTTCGATTTACCTACTTGATACACACCTAATCTCATTTCTATGAGCATAACTAATGGGACTGCTTCATGTTGAAAATACCAAATAAAGGACACTGTCAACGTATGAATATTGATTAGTCATATATGGTCACAATTAATTATATGATCCACCTCTTATGCTTAATTAGTAAAGTATAGTATTTATCTTTTTATGTGTATGCGCATACATAACTATTTATTTTTATGTTTATTGTTTATAATTTATTTTACGGATATTAAATCTATTTCAATCATTAATTAAGTGTTCTCAAGTCATGTTACCTTTAATTTAATAGCGCAAGAGGTTAACTAGAATATTTTTAATAACTTTGTGTATCAAACAAAGTTTGTGTACATTGAGCCATCAAAAAACAAAGGTTTCACTATCTCACTCTCACTCAAAAAAGTCCGTATTTCGGAATATTCCGTATTTCGGAATATTTGGATATGGGATACTCAACCTGTATCCCTATATGGATAGACAGAGATTAATCAGAGTTCACCTTTTTACTGTTTCCAACTCACACTTAGAAATCCCAGCAGCACTTGGAAGAGACCAGCCCCACAGAGCAGGCTCCAAGAGTCTAGTCACTGCTTATATAGGCTCACCCAGCTGCTTCAATCAGCCCCTCTCCCTCCTGATTACTCACACCTGAGTTAACCCCTCTGGCTATCACCTCACACTTTATTTGTTTTTTTTATTTTTTTTCCCTCCAAAAGAAAAACAAAAAAACCCAGTACAGATATATTAAAACAAAAAGAAACAGTATAGATACAAACAATCAATCAGAATCAGATTACTTTATCTCACAAAATTACTATCCCTATATGGATAGACAGAGATTAATCAGAGTTCACCTTTTTACTGTTTCCAACTCACACTTAGAAATCCCAGCAGCACTTGGAAGAGACCAGCCCCACAGAGCAGGCTCCAAGAGTCTAGTCACTGCTTATATAGGCTTACCCAGCTGCTTCAATCAGCCCCACTCCCTCCTGATTACTCCTAATTACTCACACCTGAGTTAACCCATCTGGCTATCACCTCACACTTTATTTGTTTTTTTATTTTTTTTCCCTCCAAAAGAAAAAAAAAACCCCAGTACAGATATATTAAAACAAAAAGAAACAGTATAGATACAAACAATCAATCAGAATCAGATTACTTTCTCTCACAAAATTACTATCCCTATATGGATAGACAGAGATTAATCAGAGTTCACCTTTTTACTGTTTCCAACTCACACTTAGAAATCCCAGCAGCACTTGGAAGAGACCAGCCCCACAGAGCAGGCTCCAAGAATCTAGTCACTGCTTATATAGGCTCACCCAGCTGCTTCAATCAGCCCCTCTCCCTCCTGATTACTCTTGATTATTCACACCTGAGTTAACCCCTCTGGCTATCACCTCACACTTTATTTTTATTTTTTATTTTTTTTACCTCCAAAAAAAAAAACCCAGTACAGATATATTAAAACAAAAAGAAACAGTATAGATACAAACAATCAATCAGAATCAGATTACTTTCTCTCACAAAATTACTATCCCTATATGGATAGACAGAGATTAATCAGAGTTCACCTTTTTACTGTTTTCAACTCACACTTAGAAATCCCAGCAGCACTTGGAAGAGACCAGCCCCACAGAGCAGGCTCCAAGAGTCTAGTCACTGCTTATATAGGCTCACCCAGCTGCTTCAATCAGCCCCTTTCCCTCCTGATTACTCCTGATTATTCACACCTGAGTTAACCCCTCTGGCTATCACCTCACACTTTATTTGTTTTTTTTGTTTTTTTTACCTCCAAAAAAAAACCCAGTACAGATATATTAAAACAAAAAGAAACAGTATAGATACAAACAATCAATCAGAATCAGATTACTTTCTCTCACAAAATTACTATCCCTATATGGATAGACAGAGATTAATCAGAGTTCACCTTTTTACTGTTTCCAACTCACACTTAGAAATCCCAGCAGCACTTGGAAGAGACCAGCCCCACAGAGCAGGCTCCAAGAGTCTAGTCACTGCTTATATAGGCTCACCCAGCTGCTTCAATCAGCCCCTCTCCCTCCTGATTACTCCTGATTACTCACACCTGAGTTAACCCCTCTGGCTATCACCTCACACTTTATTTGTTTTTTTTTATTTTTTTTCCCTCCAAAAGAAAAACAAAACAAAAAACCCAGTACAGATATATTAAAACAAAAAGAAACAGTATAGATACAAACAATCAATCAGAATCAGATTACTTTCTCTCACAAAATTACTATCCCTATATGGATAGACAGAGATTAATCAGAGTTCACCTTTTTACTGTTTCCAACTCACACTTAGAAATCCCAGCAGCACTTGGAAGAGACCAGCCCCACAGAGCAGGCTCCAAGAGTCTAGTCACTGCTTATATAGGCTCACCCAGCTGCTTCAATCAGCCCCTCTCCCTCTTGATTACTCACACCTGAGTTAACCCCTCTGGCTATCCCCTTACACTTTGTTTTTTTATTTTTTTTCCCTCCAAAAGAAAAACAAAACAAAAAAACCAGTACAGATATATTAAAACAAAAAGAAACAGTATAGATACAAACAATCAATCAATCAGAATCAGATTACTTTCTCTCAAAAAATTACTATCCCTATATGGATAGACAGAGATTAATCAGAGTTCACCTTTTTACTGTTTCCAACTCACACTTAGAAATCCCAGCAGCACTTGGAAGAGACCAGCCCCACAGAGCAGGCTCCAAGAGTCTAGTCACTGCTTATATAGGCTTACCCAGCTGCTTCAATCAGCCCCACTCCCTCCTGATTGCTCCTAATTACTCACACCTGAGTTAACCCCTCTGGCTATCACCTCACACTTTATTTGTTTTTTTATTTTTTTTCCCTCCAAAAGAAAAAAAAAACCCCAGTACAGATATATTAAAACAAAAAGAAACAGTATAGATACAAACAATCAATCAGAATCAGATTACTTTCTCTCACAAAATTACTATCCCTATATGGATAGACAGAGATTAATCAGAGTTCACCTTTTTACTGTTTCCAACTCACACTTAGAAATCCCAGCAGCACTTGGAAGAGACCAGCCCCACAGAGCAGGCTCCAAGAATCTAGTCACTGCTTATATAGGCTCACCCAGCTGCTTCAATCAGCCCCTCTCCCTCCTGATTACTCCTGATTATTCACACCTGAGTTAACCCCTCTGGCTATCACCTCACACTTTATTTGTTTTTTTATTTTTTATACCTCCCAAAAAAAAACCCAGTACAGATATATTAAAACAAAAAGAAACAGTATAGATACAAACAATCAATCAGAATCAGATTACTTTCTCTCACAAAATTACTATCCCTATATGGATAGACAGAGATTAATCAGGGTTCACCTTTTTACTGTTTCCAACTCACACTTAGAAATCCCAGCAGCACTTGGAAGAGACCAGCCCCACAGAGCAGGCTCCAAGAGTCTAGTCACTGCTTATATAGGCTCACCCAGCTGCTTCAATCAGCCCCTCTCCCTCCTGATTACTCCTGATTATTCACACCTGAGTTAACCCCTCTGGCTATCACCTCACACTTTATTTTTATTTTTTATTTTTTTTACCTCCCAAAAAAAAACTCAGTACAGATATATTAAAACAAAAAGAAACAGTATAGATACAAACAATCAATCAGAATCAGATTACTTTCTCTCACAAAATTACTATCCCTATATGGATAGACAGATATTAATCAGAGTTCACCTTTTTACTGTTTCCAACTCACACTTAGAAATCCCAGCAGCACTTGGAAGAGACCAGCCCCACAGAGCAGGCTCCAAGAGTCTAGTTACTGCTTATATAGGCTCACCCAGCTGCTTCAATCAGCCCCTCTCCCTCCTGATTACTCACACCTGAGTTAACCCCTCTGGCTATCACCTCACACTTTATTTGTTTTTTTATTTTTTTTCCCTCCAAAAGAAAAAAAAAACCCAGTACAGATATATTAAAACAAAAAGAAACAGTATAGATACAAACAATCAATCAGAATCAGATTACTTTCTCTCACAAAATTACTACAGGTTGAGTATCCCTTATCCAAAATGCTTGGGACCAGAGGTATTTTGGATATCGGATTTTTCCGTATTTTGGAATAATTGCATACCATAATGAGATATCATGGTGATGGGACCTAAATCTAAGTACAGAATGCATTTATGTTTCATATGCACCTTATATACACAGCCTGAAGGTCATTTTACCCAAATTTTTTTATAACTTTGTGCATTAAACAAAGTGTGTATACATTCACACAATTCATTTATGTTTCATATACACCTTATACACACAGCCTGAAGGTCATTTAATACAATATTTTTAATAACTTTGTGTATTAAACAAAGTTTGTGTACATTGAGCCATCAAAAAACAAAGGTTTCACTATCTCACTCTCACTCAAAAAAGTCCGTATTTCGGAATATTCCGTATTTCGGAATATTTGGATATGGGATACTCAACCTGTATCCCTATATGGATAGACAGAGATTAATCAGAGTTCACCTTTTTACTGTTTCCAACTCACACTTAGAAATCCCAGCAGCACTTGGAAGAGACCAGCCCCACAGAGCAGGCTCCAAGAGTCTAGTCACTGCTTATATAGGCTCACCCAGCTGCTTCAATCAGCCCCTCTCCCTCCTGATTACTCCTGATTATTCACACCTGAGTTAACCCCTCTGGCTATCACCTCACACTTTATTTTTATTTTTTATTTTTTTTACCTCCAAAAAAAAAAACCCAGTACAGATATATTAAAACAAAAAGAAACAGTATAGATACAAACAATCAATCAGAATCAGATTACTTTCTCTCACAAAATTACTATCCCTATATGGATAGACAGAGATTAATCAGAGTTCACCTTTTTACTGTTTTCAACTCACACTTAGAAATCCCAGCAGCACTTGGAAGAGACCAGCCCCACAGAGCAGGCTCCAAGAGTCTAGTCACTGCTTATATAGGCTCACCCAGCTGCTTCAATCAGCCCCTTTCCCTCCTGATTACTCCTGATTATTCACACCTGAGTTAACCCCTCTGGCTATCACCTCACACTTTATTTGTTTTTTTATTTTTTTTACCTCCAAAAAAAAAACCCAGTACAGATATATTAAAACAAAAAGAAACAGTATAGATACAAACAATCAATCAGAATCAGATTACTTTCTCTCACAAAATTACTATCCCTATATGGATAGACAGAGATTAATCAGGGTTCACCTTTTTACTGTTTCCAACTCACACTTAGAAATCCCAGCAGCCCTTGGAAGAGACCAGCCCCACAGAGCAGGCTCCAAGAGTCTAGTCACTGCTTATATAGGCTCACCCAGCTGCTTCAATCAGCCCCTCTCCCTCCTGATTACTCCTGATTACTCACACCTGAGTTAACCCCTCTGGCTATCACCTCACACTTTATTTGTTTTTTTTTATTTTTTTTCCCTCCAAAAGAAAAACAAAACAAAAAACCCAGTACAGATATATTAAAACAAAAAGAAACAGTATAGATACAAACAATCAATCAGAATCAGATTACTTTCTTTCACAAAATTACTATCCCTATATGGATAGACAGAGATTAATCAGAGTTCACCTTTTTACTGTTTCCAACTCACACTTAGAAATCCCAGCAGCACTTGGAAGAGACCAGCCCCACAGAGCAGGCTCCAAGAGTCTAGTCACTGCTTATATAGGCTCACCCAGCTGCTTCAATCAGCCCCTCTCCCTCTTGATTACTCACACCTGAGTTAACCCCTCTGGCTATCCCCTTACACTTTATTTGTTTTTTTTATTTTTTTCCCTCCAAAAGAAAAACAAAAAAACCCCAGTACAGATATATTAAAACAAAAAGAAACAGTATAGATACAAACAATCAATCAGAATCAGATTACTTTCTCTCAAAAAATTACTATCCCTATATGGATAGACAGAGATTAATCAGAGTTCACCTTTTTACTGTTTCCAACTCACACTTAGAAATCCCAGCAGCACTTGGAAGAGACCAGCCCCACAGAGCAGACTCCAAGAGTCTAGTCACTGCTTATATAGGCTTACCCAGCTGCTTCAATCAGCCCCACTCCCTCCTGATTACTCCTAATTACTCACACCTGAGTTAACCCCTCTGGCTATCACCTCACACTTTATTTGTTTTTTTGTTTTTTTTTCCCTCCAAAAGAAAAAAAAACCCCAGTACAGATATATTAAAACAAAAAGAAACAGTATAGATACAAACAATCAATCAGAATCAGATTACTTTCTCTCACAAAATTACTATCCCTATATGGATAGACAGAGATTAATCAGAGTTCACCTTTTTACTGTTTCCAACTCACACTTAGAAATCCCAGCAGCACTTGGAAGAGACCAGCCCCACAGAGCAGGCTCCAAGAATCTAGTCACTGCTTATATAGGCTCACCCAGCTGCTTCAATCAGCCCCTCTCCCTCCTGATTACTCCTGATTATTCACACCTGAGTTAACCCCTCTGGCTATCACCTCACACTTTATTTGTTTTTTTATTTTTTTTACCTCCCAAAAAAAAACCCAGTACAGATATATTAAAACAAAAAGAGACAGTATAGATACAAACAATCAATCAGAATCAGATTACTTTCTCTCACAAAATTACTATCCCTATATGGATAGACAGATTAATCAGGGTTCACCTTTTTACTGTTTCCAACTCACACTTAGAAATCCCAGCAGCACTTGGAAGAGACCAGCCCCACAGAGCAGGCTCCAAGAGTCTAGTCACTGCTTATATAGGCTCACCCAGCTGCTTCAATCAGCCCCTCTCCCTCCTGATTACTCCTGATTATTCACACCTGAGTTAACCCCTCTGGCTATCACCTCACACTTTATTTGTTTTTTTATTTTTTTTACCTCCCAAAAAAAAACCCAGTACAGATATATTAAAACAAAAAGAAACAGTATAGATACAAACAATCAATCAATCAGAATCAGATTACTTTCTCTCACAAAATTACTATCCCTATATGGATAGACAGATATTAATCAGAGTTCACCTTTTTACTGTTTCCAACTCACACTTAGAAATCCCAGCAGCACTTGGAAGAGACCAGCCCCACAGAGCAGGCTCCAAGAGTCTAGTCACTGCTTATATAGGCTCACCCAGCTGCTTCAATCAGCCCCTCTCCCTCCTGATTACTCACACCTGAGTTAACCCCTCTGGCTATCACCTCACACTTTATTTGTTTTTTTATTTTTTTGCCCTCCAAAAGAAAAAAAAACCCAGTACAGATATATTAAAACAAAAAGAAACAGTATAGATACAAACAATCAATCAGAATCAGATTACTTTCTCTCACAAAATTACTATCCCTATATGGATAGACAGAGATTAATCAGAGTTCACCTTTTTACTGTTTCCAACTCACACTTAGAAATCCCAGCAGCACTTGGAAGAGACCAGCCCCACAGAGCAGGCTCCAAGAGTCTAGTCACTGCTTATATAGGCTCACCTAGCTGCTTCAATCAGCCCCTCTCCCTCCTGATTACTCACACCTGAGTTAACCCCTCTGGCTATCACCTCACACTTTATTTGTTTTTTTATTTTTTTTCCCTCCAAAAGAAAAAAAAACCCAGTACAGATATATTAAAACAAAAAGAAACAGTATAGATACAATCAATCAATCAGAATCAGATTACTTTCTCTCACAAAATTACTATTATCCTATATGGATAGACAGAGATTAATCAAAGTTCACCTTTTTACTGTTTCCAACTCACACTTAGAAATCCCAGCAGCACTTGGAAGAGACCAGCCCCACAGAGCAGGCTCCAAGAGTCTAGTCACTGCTTATATAGGCTTACCCAGCTGCTACAATCAGCCCCTCTCCCTCCTGATTACTCACACCTGAGTTAACCCCTCTGGCTATCACCTCACACTGTATTTGGTTTTTTTATTTTTTTCCCTCCACAAGAAAAAGAAAAAACCCAGTACAGATATATTAAAACAAAAAGAAACAGTATAGATACAAACAATCAATCAGAATCAGATTACTTTCTCACACAAAATTACTATCCCTATATGGATAGACAGAGATTAATCAGAGTTCACCTTTTTACTGTTTCCAACTCACACTTAGAAATCCCAGCAGCACTTGGAAGAGACCAGCCCCACAGAGCAGGCTCCAAGAGTCTAGTCACTGCTTATATAGGCTCACCCAGCTGCTTCAATCAGCCCCTCTCCCTCCTGATTACTCCTGATTACTCACACCTGAGTTAACCCCTCTGGCTATCACCTCACACTTTATTTGTTTTTTTTATTTTTTTTCCCTCCAAAAGAAAAACAAAACAAAAAAAACAGTACAGATATATTAAAACAAAAAGAAACAGTATAGATACAAACAATCAATCAGAATCAGATTACTTTCTCTCAAAAAATTACTATCCCTGTATGGATAGACAGAGATTAATCAGAGTTCACCTTTTTACTGTTTCCAACTCACACTTAGAAATCCCAGCAGCACTTGAAAGAGTCCAGCCCCACAGAGCAGGCTCCAAGAGTCTAGTCACTGCTTATATAGGCTCACCCAGCTGCTTCAATCAGCCCCTCTCCCTCTTGATTACTCACACCTGAGTTAACCCCTCTGGCTATCACCTCACACTTTATTTGTTTTTTTTATTTTTTTCCCTCCAAAAGAAAAACAAAAAAACCCCAGTACAGATATATTAAAACAAAAAGAAACAGTATAGATACAAACAATCAATCAATCAGAATCAGATTACTTTCTCTCAAAAAATTACTATCCCTATATGGATAGACAGAGATTAATCAGAGTTCACCTTTTTACTGTTTCCAACTCACACTTAGAAATCCCAGCAGCACTTGGAAGAGACCAGCCCCACAGAGCAGGCTCCAAGAGTCTAGTCACTGCTTATATAGGCTTACCCAGCTGCTTCAATCAGCCCCACTCCCTCCTGATTACTCCTAATTACTCACACCTGAGTTAACCCCTCTGGCTATCACCTCACACTTTATTTGTTTTTTTATTTTTTTCCCTCCAAAAGAAAAAAAAAAACCAGTACAGATATATTAAAACAAAAAGAAACAGTATAGATACAAACAATCAATCAGAATCAGATTACTTTCTCTCACAAAATTACTATCCCTATATGGATAGACAGAGATTAATCAGAGTTCACCTTTTTACTGTTTCCAACTCACACTTAGAAATCCCAGCAGCACTTGGAAGAGACCAGCCCCACAGAGCAGGCTCCAAGAATCTAGTCACTGCTTATATAGGCTCACCCAGCTGCTTCAATCAGCCCCTCTCCCTCCTGATTACTCCTGATTATTCACACCTGAGTTAACCCCTCTGGCTATCACCTCACACTTTATTTGTTTTTTTATTTTTTTTACCTCCCAAAAAAAAACCCAGTACAGATATATTAAAACAAAAAGAAACAGTATAGATACAAACAATCAATCAGAATCAGATTACTTTCTCTCACAAAATTACTATCCCTATATGGATAGACAGAGATTAATCAGGGTTCACCTTTTTACTGTTTCCAACTCACACTTAGAAATCCCAGCAGCACTTGGAAGAGACCAGCCCCACAGAGCAGGCTCCAAGAGTCTAGTCACTGCTTATATAGGCTCACCCAGCTGCTTCAATCAGCCCCTCTCCTTCCTGATTACTCCTGATTATTCACACCTGAGTTAACCCCTCTGGCTATCACCTCACACTTTATTTTTATTTTTTATTTTTTTTACCTCCAAAAAAAAAAACCCAGTACAGATATATTAAAACAAAAAGAAACAGTATAGATACAAACAATCAATCAGAATCAGATTACTTTCTCTCACAAAATTACTATCCCTATATGGATAGACAGATATTAATCAGAGTTCACCTTTTTACTGTTTCCAACTCACACTTAGAAATCCCAGCAGCACTTGGAAGAGACCAGCCCCACAGAGCAGGCTCCAAGAGTCTAGTCACTGCTTATATAGGCTCACCTAGCTGCTTCAATCAGCCCCTCTCCCTCCTGATTACTCACACCTGAGTTAACCCCTCTGGCTATCACCTCACACTTTATTTGTTTTTTTATTTTTTTTCCCTCCAAAAGAAAAAAAAAACCCAGTACAGATATATTAAAACAAAAAGAAACAGTATAGATACAAACAATCAATCAGAATCAGATTACTTTCTCTCACAAAATTACTACAGGTTGAGTATCCCTTATCCAAAATGCTTGGGACCAGAGGTATTTTGGATATCGGATTTTTCCGTATTTTGGAATAATTGCATACCATAATGAGATATCATGGTGATGGGACCTAAATCTAAGTACAGAATGCATTTATGTTTCATATGCACCTTATATACACAGCCTGAAGGTCATTTTACCCAAATTTTTTTATAACTTTGTGCATTAAACAAAGTGTGTATACATTCACACAATTCATTTATGTTTCATATACACCTTATACACACAGCCTGAAGGTCATTTAATACAATATTTTTAATAACTTTGTGTATTAAACAAAGTTTGTGTACATTGAGCCATCAAAAAACAAAGGTTTCACTATCTCACTCTCACTCAAAAAAGTCCGTATTTCGGAATATTCCGTATTTCGGAATATTTGGATATGGGATACTCAACCTGTATCCCTATATGGATAGACAGAGATTAATCAGAGTTCACCTTTTTACTGTTTCCAACTCACACTTAGAAATCCCAGCAGCACTTGGAAGAGACCAGCCCCACAGAGCAGGCTCCAAGAGTCTAGTCACTGCTTATATAGGCTCACCCAGCTGCTTCAATCAGCCCCTCTCCCTCCTGATTACTCACACCTGAGTTAACCCCTCTGGCTATCACCTCACACTTAATTTGTTTTTTTTATTTTTTTTCCCTCCAAAAGAAAAACAAAAAAACCCAGTACAGATATATTAAAACAAAAAGAAACAGTATAGATACAAACAATCAATCAGAATCAGATTACTTTATCTCACAAAATTACTATCCCTATATGGATAGACAGAGATTAATCAGAGTTCACCTTTTTACTGTTTCCAACTCACACTTAGAAATCCCAGCAGCACTTGGAAGAGACCAGCCCCACAGAGTACAAGTGGTCTTTCCGACTTGCCCTCTGGGATGACGATCGACTCCCAGCAGCAACAACAGCAAGCGCCAGCAGCAGTAGGCGTTACACTCAAGGATGCATCGGAGGAATCCCAGGCAGGAGAGGACTCGTCAGACTTGCCAGTGACATGGCCTGCAGGACTATTGGCTTTCCTGGGTAAGGAGGAAATTGACACTGAGGGAGTTGGTGGTGTAGTTTGCAGGAGCTTGGTTACAAGAGGAAGGGATTTAGTGGTCAGTGGACTGTTTCCGCTGTCACCCAAAGTTTTTGAACTTGTCACTGACTTATGATGAATGCGCTGCAGGTATAAGGGAGGATGTTCCGAGGTGGTTAACGTCCTTACCCCTACTTATTACAGCTTGACAAAGGCAACACACGGCTTGACACCTGTTGTCCGCATTTGTGTTGAAATAATTCCACACCGAAGAGCTGATTTTTTTTGTATTTTGACCAGGCATGTCAATGGCCATATTCCTCCCATGGACAACAGGTGTCTCCCCGGGTGCCTGACTTAAACAAACCACCTCACCATCAGAATCCTCCTTGTCAGTTTCCTTCCCAGCGCCAGCAACACCCATATCTTTATCCTGGTTAACAGTGACATCTTCAATTTGACTATCAGGAACTGGACTGCGGGTGCTCATTCCAGCACTTGCAGGGGGCGTGCAAATGGTGGAAGGCGCAAGCTCTTCCCGTCCAGTGTTGGGAAGGTCAGGCATCGCAACCGACACAATTGGACTCTCCTTGGGGATTTGTGATTTCGAAGAACGCACAGTTCTTTGCTGTGCTTTTGCCAGCTTAAGTCTTTTCTTTTTTCTAGCGAGAGGATGAGTGCTTCCATCCTCATGTGAAGCTGAACCACTAGCCATGAACATAGGCCAGGGCCTCAGCCGTTCCTTGCCACTCCGTGTCGTAAATGGCATATTGGCAAGTTTACGCTTCTCCTCAGACGCTTTTAATTTTGATTTTTGGGTCATTTTACTGAACTTTTGTGTTTTGGATTTTACATGCTCTCTACTATGACATTGGGCATCGGCCTTGGCAGACGACGTTGATGGCATTTCATCGTCTCGGCCATGACTAGTGGCAGCAGCTTCAGCACGAGCTGGAAGTGGATCTTGATTTTTTCCTATTTTAACCTCCACATTTTTGCTCTCCATATTTTAATGTGTGGAATTATATGCCAGTATCAATAGCAATGGCCTACTACTATATATACTGCGCACAACTAAAATGCACCACAGGTATAGAATGTAGATGGATAGTATACTTAATGGATGACGAGTGACGACACAGAGGTAGGTACACAGCAGTGGCCTACCGTACTGCTATATATAGTATACCGGTGGACACTGTCAGCAAACTGCAAAACTAAAATACACCACAGGTATAGAATGTAGATGGATAGTATACTTAATGGATGACGAGTGACGACACAGAGGTAGGTACAGCAGTGGCCTACCGTACTGCTATATATAGTATACTGGTGGACACTGTCAGCAAACTGCAAAACTAAAATGCACCACAGGTATAGAATGTAGATGGATAGTATACTTAATAGATGACGAGTGACGACACATAGGTAGGTACAGCAGTGGCCTACCGTACTGCTATATATAGTATACTGGTGGACACTGTCAGCAAACTGCAAAACTAAAATGCACCACAGGTATAGAATGTAGATGGATAGTATACTTAATGGATGACGAGTGACGACACAGACGTAGGTACACAGCAGTGGCCTACCGTACTGCTATATATAGTATACTGGTGGACACTGTCAGCAAACTGCAAAACTAAAATGCACCACAGGTATAGAATGTAGATGGATAGTATACTTAATGGATGACGAGTGACGACACAGAGGTAGGTACAGCAGTGGCCTACCGTACTGCTATATATAGTATACTGGTGGACACTGTCAGCAAACTGCAAAACTAAAATGCACCACAGGTATAGAATGTAGATGGATAGTATACTTAATGGATGACGAGTGACGACACAGAGGTAGGTACAGCAGTGGCCTACCGTACTGCTATATATAGTATACTGGTGGACACTGTCAGCAAACTGCAAAACTAAAATGCACCACAGGTATAGAATGTAGATGGATAGTATACTTAATGGATGACGAGTGACGACACAGAGGTAGGTACAGCAGTGGCCTACCGTACTGCTATATATAGTATACTGGTGGACACTGTCAGCAAACTGCAAAACTAAAATGCACCACAGGTATAGAATGTAGATGGATAGTATACTTAATGGATGACGAGTGACGACACAGAGGTAGGTACAGCAGTGGCCTACCGTACTGCTATATATAGTATACTGGTGGACACGGTCAGCAAACTGCAAAACTAAAATGCACCACAGGTATAGAATGTAGATGGATAGTATACTTAATGGATGACGAGTGACGACACAGAGGTAGGTACACAGCAGTGGCCTACCGTACTGCTATATATAGTATACTGGTGGACACTGTCAGCAAACTGCAAAACTAAAATGCACCACAGGTATAGAATGTAGATGGATAGTATACTTAATGGATGATGAGTGACGACACAGAGGTAGGTACAGCAGTGGCCTACCATACTGCTATATATAGTATACTGGTGGACACTGTCAGCAAACTGCAAAACTAAAATGCACCACAGGTATAGAATGTAGATGGATAGTATACTTAATGGATGACGAGTGACGACACAGAGGTAGGTACACAGCAGTGGCCTACCGTACTGCTATATATAGTATACTGGTGGACACTGTCAGCAAACTGCAAAACTAAAATGCACTACAGGTATAGAATGTAGATGGATAGTATACTTAATGGATGACGACACAGAGGTAGGTACAGCAGTGCACTCTGCACTGTACTCCTCCTATATAATATTAATTATACTGGTGGTCCCCAGTCCCCACAATAAAGCAGCACACTGAGCACAGATATGGAGTGTTTTTCAGGCAGACAACGTATACTGGTCGTCACTGTCAGCAAAACTCTGCACTGTACTCCTGCTATAGCTGCTCCCCAGTCCCCACAATTAAGCAGTGTGAGCACTCAGCACAGATATATTATGCAGCACACTGAGCACAGATATGGTATGGAGCGTTTTTTTCAGGCAGAGAACGGATAAAAACTGGTGGTCACTTATCAGCAAAACTCTGCACTATACTCCTAACAGCTGCTCCCCAATCCTCCCCACCCTTAAGCAATAAACAACCAATCAACTGTCTTCTACAATAAACGGAGAGGACGCCAGCCACGTCCTCTCCCTATCATCTCCAATGCACGAGTGAAAATGGCGGCGACGCGTGGCTGCTTATATAGAATCCGAATCTTGCGAGAATCCGACAGCGGGATGATGACGTTTGGGCGCGCTCGGGTTAGCCGAGCAAGGCGGGAAGGTTCGAACCTGCCTCGGACCCGTGTAAACAAGGTGAAGTTCGGGGGGGGTTCGGTTTCCGAGAAACCTAACCCGCTCATTACTAATAGTTATTGCTTACTAAAGGGTTATTGTTATGAGCCATCCGTTGATTGAGGCTCAGTTGTTGTTCATACTGTTAACTGGGTATGGTTATCACAAGTTGTACGGTGTGATTGGTGTGGCTGGTATGAGTCTTATCCTGGATTCCAAATCCTTTCCTTGTAGTGTCAGCTCTTCCGGGCACAGTTTCCCTAACTGAGGTCTGGAGGAGGGGCATAGAGGGAGGAGCCAGTGCACACCAGATAGTACCTAATCTTTCTCTTAGAGTGCCCAGTCTCCTGCGGAGCCCGTCTATTCCCCATGGTCCTTACGGAGTCCCCAGCATCCACTACGGACTACGAGAAATAGAATTACCGGTGAGTAAATTCTTATTTTCTTCTAGCCTTAGCTTCGGCAAGGCAAGTTTCAGATTTGGGTGCCTTGTCATGCAAGCCACCGTATTTGGTGTTTCATGATGACAGAGCGGAACTTCGGACGAATCCCGCTTTCTTACCAAAGGTAGTGTCATCTTTTCACATCAATCAACCAATAGTAGTTCCTGTGTTAACAGGACATTCTGGAACTCTGGATGTGGTACGCGCATTACGCGTTTATGTATCCCGAACGTCTATAGTTCGTAAGACGGATACGTTGTTTGTTCTCTATGATGCTGCCAAGATGTGTTGGCCAGTGTCTAAGCAGACCTTATCCAGATGGATAAAACTGAATATACGTCAGGCTTGCCTTCATGCTAGGTTACAGCCGCCTACATCAGTAACAGCTCATTCCACACGTTCTGTGGGAACTTCATGGGCAGCTGGTCGTGGAGCTTCCACGACGCAGCTTTGCCGTGCGGCTACATGGTCATCGGTGCACACGTTTGTGCGCTTTTAGAAGTTTGCGGCATCAGCATCTAGCTTTGGCCGCCTAGTGTTACAGGTGCCAAACAGCTCTCCCGCCCAAGGGGGAAGCTTTGGTACGTCCCAAGAGTACTCCAGTGACCCCTAGTGAATGAAAAAGAAAATAGGATTTTGGTACTTACCAGGTAAATCCTTTTCTTTGAATCCATAGGGGGCACTGGACGCCCACCCAGAGCAGTTTTACCTGGTTTCTGGTAAGTTCAGGGGATCTTATGGTAACACACTCTCACCGACTGGTTCCAATTAGCAAGTGCTGGTTATGGTGTCAACTGTTTAGTTGTCAGTAACGTTATGTGTCAACTTCATTGTTGTCCGTTAAGTTCTATGTAATACTCCATTGTCAACCTCTCTATAGCTCCTGTTCGGCTCAGTAAAAAACACTGAGGTACTATGGGATATGGAGGGGTGGAGTGTTCTAAATTTAAATATTCAGTGCCCTGTTCCTATGGAGCCCGTCCATATCCCCAAGAGTACTCCAGTGCCCCCTATGGATTCAAAGAAAAGGATTTACCTGGTAAGTACCAAAATCCTATTTTCTGCATGGTACATTTGACTGCATGTAGCTGCTGCGTGTCTGCCATATCGGGTATTTCACTTGGCATGCTGCTCCTATATTCTATAACCTGAAGTGGCTAAGTGTCAGGTTTCTAAACAATATAGGTATTTCACAAGATATACTTGCTGTGTATTGTTCCTTGTGATTTATAGTCCCTTTCTACATAGATATCTCTCCTGAATTCCCGGTTTGTACTGACAAAGTCGCACTACACAGAGTTCTTGCTAGGTCTATTGCTGCTAAAATTGTACCAGGTTGCCTGATATATTGCTTATATTATGTCAGCAACACAAGGCAACGAAGCTGGGGCTTCTCCCACGTTGCGTGGTGGTGATGCCGTGGACATTTTGGAGGAAAATATGGCAGCAGAGTCAGGGCCGGCAACAGAATTCTTGGGGCCCAGTACACTGATATCTCTGGGCCCCCCTCCTCCCTCAAACATCCCCTTCCCCCAGACACGCAGGATGCTGTATTAAGTGTACAGGAGGAGCCTACTGAACTTGCTGTGCATATTTTTATATATATCTGCATATTCAATATTCCATATTCATATTGCATGCATTGCATATTCAGTGTTGCTTATTCACAATTCTCTTAAGAGAATGAAACTTCTGCGCTGTCATTTGACTTACTAACACACTGGTAATGCCGCTATCCTGTGCAGGTTCAATGCTGCAGCTGTTCCTCCTGCTGCTCTTAGGAAGACACTGTAGAACATTGCAGAGCAGGCAAGTGGGCGGGTGCATTGTCATGCGGCTCGTGATGTCATATACGCAGTACGGGGATCCGGACAGGACAGATTACCAGGGGGTCACCAGAAGGGGATCCGAGTTGTTAACTATGTATTTTATGCCTACCTGTGCCACAGACTCCAGTTCCCTTCCAAGCAGGCGGGCGTCCAGCGCGATCCTTTCATTTAAAATCTATTACTAGGTGCCGCTCTGCTGCAACCATGCATACTGTCCCTCAGTACCTTGGGGCCCCTCACAACGTCGGGGCCCGTTACAGGTGTCCCCTTTGACCCCCCCTGTCGCCGGGCCTGAGCAGAGTTCAGGTTCAGGGGGTTCCTTACCCCCCCAGTGGGTCTGTAGCACCAGGGGTAACAAATGACCCACCTTGGGCTACCTTTTCCACACTGTTGAATACACTAGTAACTAAACTGACTCCCCCTGTGGGACCACCTGTGCCACTGCAGCAGTTTATGGTCCCTGTAATTCTCGGGCCTGGGCAGCAAAAATACCTATAAACTGGCAAACGGGGCATAAGATGCCTCTGGCACAGCCCTGCCACCGCCAGAATAAATATTACAAAAAATGACTGAAAAACATGCCATTGTGGGGGCGGAGCTTCTTCCTCAGCCAGCACGCTGCTCAGCGCCATTTCCTCTCCTCAGGCTGCAGAGACAACGTTGGTCCTTTCCACCACTTCTGACTACAAGTATCAGGGTGAAAATAAGGGGGGGCACAAGCATTTTTGGTGAATTACAGTGCAAAAGCGCTGCTTGTCTGTGGGCATTCAGTGTTCACAGGCATTAGATGCTGGGGTTGTGAACTGGCTGCTCCTAAACTGTGTCCCTCTGACAGATTTTACTGTGGGTCTGTTCCCTTTAAGTCCCAGTGTGTCTGTGTGGGTGTTGTACATGTGTGTGACATGTCTGAGGCAGGTAGTTCCTCCCTGGAGGAAACCATGTTAGGGACACAGTTGTAATGTGGTGGCGCTGCCAGCACACCAAGAGCCTGCATGGGTGAACGAAATACGTGATAGTATGCATCATATCAATAGGAGATTAGATAAGTCGGAATCTCATGCTGAGTGCTGGAGAAAATCTGTGGAAGATGTGATTTTTCAGGGCTCTGTTCTTCCATCTGCAGGCAACCCCTCTGGGTCACATAAGAGACCATTTGCGAATATTGTGAATACTGATACCGACACAGACACTGATTCTTGTGTCGACGATATTGACTCCAGAAATATATAATAAATTGGCAAATAATATACAATATATGATTATAGCTATAAGGGAAGTTTTGGAAGTCACGGAAGCCACTCCTGTATCTCAGGAAAAGGCGTATTTCTATAAAGAAAAGAAATCCAAAGTCACTTTCCCTCCTTCCCACGAGCTTAATACTCTCTTTGAAGGGATGTGGGTGAATCCTGAAAAGATATTTCGTATTCCCAAAAGGATTATAATAGCTTACCCTTTCCCAGCAGAGGACAGGAAAAAATGGGAGTCACCACCTGTGTTAGACAGTGCACTGTCCAGGTTGACAAAGAAGGTAATTCTCCCTGCACCTGGTACGGTTTCGCTGAAGGAGCCGGCAGACCGAAAGATGGAAACTACATTAAAATCCATTTATGTTGCCAATGGTACGCTGCTCAAGCCCACTATTGCCTGCGGGTGGGTGAGTCGCGCTATTGAAAAATGGTCGGAACTTGTGTCATCAGAAATTGAAACGATTGGGGAATATCAAAGATGCTGCCGCATACATGCTAGAAGCAATGAAAGATATTGGACTCTTTGAGTTCACAAGCCGCTACCATGGTAGTATCTGCTCGGCGGGCGTTGTGGATTCGACAGTGGAACGCGGATGCAGATTCCAAAAGAAACATGGAGGTTCTCCCGTATAAAGGTGAGGCCTTATTTGGCGAGGGACTGGATGCGTTAGTCTCAGCGGCTACCGCAGGTAAGTTGACATTTTTGCTCTCTGCGCCTGCACCAGCAAAAAAGACCTATCACCCACACATGCAGTCCTTTCGGTCCAATAAATACAAAAAAGCGAGAGGTTCCCCCTTTGCAGGTAGGGGAAAAGGAAAGAAGTCCACAGCGGCTTCAAGTTCCAAGAAGCAGAAGTCTACCCCTACTTCTACCAAATCTTCAGCATGACGCTGGGGGTCCCTGGCGGGAGGCCACTCTGGTGGGGGCACGTCTCAAACTGTTCAGCCAAGGTTGGATTCTGTCTGGCCTGGATCCCTGGGTGTTAAAAATTGTATCCCAGGATCTATAGATTGTAAGCTTGCGAGCATGGCCTTCCTACCTCTATGACTGTTATCACCCAGTTTGTTATTATTATTTCAAATTGTAAAGCGCAACGGAATTTGCTGCACTATATAAGAAACTGTTAATAAATAAATAAATAATACAAGCTGGAGTTTCAAGACGTTCCCCCATGCCGATTTTTCAAATCGACCTTGCCAGCTTCTCTAGACAGAGAAGCAGTAACAGCGGCAATCCAAAAATTATGTCAGGATCAGGTCATAGTCCTGGTACCTGTGTCACAACAAGGGAAGGGATTTTATTCAAGCCTTTTTGTGGTTCCGAAGCCGGACCGCTTGGTCAGACCAATCCTAAACCTAAAAAATCTGAATTTCTACTTGAAACGTTTCAAGTTCAAAATGGAATCACTGAGAGCAGTGATTTCCAGTGTGGAGGAGGGGGACTACATGGTGTCTGTAGACATAAAGGACGCTTACCTGCATGTTCCCATTTACCCTCCTCACCAGGCCTATCTTGCCACTACCAATTCCAGACGTTTCCTTTCGGTCTCTCCACGGCGCCGAGGGTATTCACCAAGGTGATGGCGGAGATGATTGTTCTCCTGCGTCAAAAAGGAGTCCATATAATTCCTTATCTGGACGATCTGATAAAGACGAGATCCAGGAAGCAGTTGTTACAAAACATCACACTCTCCCTGTCGATACTCCAACAACACGGTTGGATCATAAATTATCCAAAGTCACAGTTGGAACCGACGACAAGGTTGTCCTTTCTCGGGATGATCCTGGACACGAAAGTTCAGAGAGTATTTCCGGTGGAAAAGGCTCTGGAAATCCAGAAAATGGTAAAACAGTTGTTGAAGCCACCAGGACGTCGATCCATCAGTGAAGTCGGTTGTTGGGGAAGATAGTAGCGGCCTACGAGGCCATACAGTTTGGCAGGTTCCATGCCAGAGTGTTCCAGTGGGACCTGTTGGACAAGTGGTCGGGTTCCCACCTACACATGCACCGAAAGATAATCCTGTCGGCAAAAAACAGGATTTCGCTCCTGTGGTGGCTACACAGCTCTCACCTACTAGAGGTACGCAGGTTCGGGATTCAGGATTGGCTCCTGGTAACCACGGATGCAAATCTCTGAAGCTGGGGAGCTGTCACCCAAGAATTAAGCTTCCAAGGACGATGGTCAAGTCAGGAAGCCTGCCTTCACATAAACGTGCTGGAACTGAGAGCCATTTACAACGGCCTTCAACAAGCGGTACATCTTCAAGATCATCCCGTGCAGATCCAGTCGGATAATGTAACAGCAGTCGCGTATATAAACCGGCACGGCGGAACAAAAAGCAGAGCGGCAATGGCAGAGATGACAAAGATCCTTCTCTGGGCAGAAAGACATCTAAAAGCTCTGTCGGCAATATTCATTCCGGGAGTAGACAACTGGGAAGCAGACTTCCTTAGCAGACACGATCTCCATCCAGGAGTGTGGCCTCCACCAAGAAGTCTTCACAGAGGTGACAAATCTTTGGGGAGTTCCTCAAGTAGACATGATGGCATCTCATCTCAACAAGAAGCTTCAGAGATACTGTTCAAGGTCGAAAGACCCTCAAGCGATAGCGGTGGATGCGCTGGTGGCCCAGTGGGTTTTCCCGTCGGTGTATGTCTTCCCTCCACTTCCGCTGATCCCAAAAGTGCTCAGGATCATAAGAAGAACAAGAGTTCGAGCAATCTTCATTGCCCCAGACTGGCCAAGGAGGGCTTGGTACCCAGATCTTCAGGAGTTGCTCCTGCTCTTCTTCTTCGCGAGGACCTGCTACAGCACGGGCCGTGCGTGTATCAAGACTTACCGCGGCTACGTTTCACGGCATGGCTGTTGAGCGCCCGATCCTAGCCCGAAAGGGTATTCCTAAAGAAGTCATCCCCACTCTTATTCTGGTCAGAAAGGGAGTAACGTTGAAACATTACCACCGTATTTGGAGAAAGCAGGTATCTTGGTGTGAATCCAAGAAGGCTCCTACGGAAGAGTTTCACTTGGGACGTTTTCTCCATTTTCTACAGGCTGGTGTGGAGGCGGGCCTCAGATTGGGATCAATCAAGGTCCAGATTTCGGCCTTGTCGGTGTTCTTCCAGAAACAATTTGGCCTCTCTTCCAGAGGTTCAGACCTTCGTGAAAGGGGTTCTGCACATCCAGCCTCCATTTCTGCCTCCGGTGGCACCATGGGACCTTAATGTGGTGTTGCAGTTCCTCCAATCGGACTGGTTTGAGCCTCTACAGGAGATAGAGTTGAAGTTTCTCACTTGGAAAGTGGTGATGCTTTTGGCATTGGTATCCGCACGACTTTTGTCTGAATTGGGGGCCTTGTCTCAAAAGAGCCCTCACCTAATCTTCCATGAAGATAGGGCGGAGTGGCGAACTCGTCAACATTTTCTTCCAAAGGTGGTTTCTTCCTTCCACATAAACCAGCCTATTGTGGTGCCAGTAATTACTGACACGTTCACTTAGTCAAAGGTTCTAGATGTGGTTAGGGTTTTTGAAAAACTATGTTTCTAGAACAGCTCGTATACGGAAAACAGAGTTGTTGTTTGTCCTGTATGCTCCCAATAAAATTGGATGTCCTGCTTCCAAGCAGACTATTGTGCGTTGGATCAGAAGTATGATTCAGAACGCTCATACTACGGCTGAATTGCCTTTACCAACGTTGGTGAAGGCTCACTCCACTAGGAAGGTGGGCTCATCCTGGGTGGCTGCCTGGGGGTCTCGGCATTGCAACTCTGCCGAGCAGCTACTTGATCGGGGCCAAACACATTTGCAAAATTCTACAAGTTTGACACCTTGGCCGATGAAGACCTCAAATTCGGTCAATCGGTGCTGCAGGGTCATCCGCACTCTCCCACCCGTACTGGAGCTTTGGTATAAACCCCATGGTCATGAAGTGGACCCCAGCATCCTCTAGGACGTATGAGAAAACAGGATTTTGATACCTACCGGTAAATCCTTTTCTCTTAGTCCGTAGAGGAAGCTGGGCGCCCGTCCCAGTGCGTACTTTACCTGCAGTTTAGTTATTACTGTTACACAAGTTGTGTTATCTTCGTTCAGCATGTTGCTGCAATTGGTTCATGCATGTTGGCGTGTGTTATGTTGAATGCCATGTTGTGCGGCATGGTTGAGGTGTGAGCTGGTATGTATCTCGCCACTAGTATTAAAGTAAATCCTTTCCTCGAAATGTCCGTCTCCCTGGGCACAGTTCCTATAACTGAGGTCTGGAGGAGGGGCATAAAGGGAGGAGCCAGTTCACACCTATTGAAAAGTCTTAAGAGTGCCTATGGCTCCTGCGGAACCGTC
Source organism: Pseudophryne corroboree (assembly GCF_028390025.1). Classification (NCBI taxonomy): domain Eukaryota; kingdom Metazoa; phylum Chordata; class Amphibia; order Anura; family Myobatrachidae; genus Pseudophryne; species Pseudophryne corroboree. Next base: position 872,941,936 of record NC_086447.1, read on the forward strand.
TATACCCCATGGTCATGAAGTGGACCCCAGCATCCTCTACAGACTAGGAGAAAAGGATTCAAAATCCTGTTTTTAGTGATATCCAGGCTTGAACAGAGGTGACTTAATTGGTTCCTCAGTTATTTTGATTTAACCATCTGTGCTGAAGCCTGGATATCATTAAAACCTGCACTGTTGGTGTGCCTTGAGGACCGCGGTTGGAAATGCCTGCAGTAGAGGATAGGAAAAAATGGGAAAACCCGCCTATTGTTGACGCGTCAGTATCCAGACTCTCAAAAAAGGTGGTTGTACCTGTTCCAGGATCTACCACCTTGAAAGAGCCGGCTGATCGTAAAATTGATAAAACGCTCAAATCCATGTACGTGGCTTCTGGGGCGATCCTACGTCCACTATTGCCAGTGCTTGGAATGCCAAAGCTATAGCAAAGTGGTCAGGCTTATTACTTGAGGACTTAGATACTGTGGAGAAATGTGATGTTGAATTGTTTTTAACGTAACATTCAGGATGCGGCAGGATTTCTGGTAGAAACCATGAAAGACCTGGGTTCCATGGCTGCGGGGATTTCCTCCATGTCTGTATCAGCTCATCGAGGACTGTGCTTGCGCCAGTGGTCTGCCGATGCGGAATCCAGGAGAAGTGTAGAGACCCTACCCAACACAGGTCAGGCTCTCTTTGGGGAAGCGTTAGATGCGTGGATCTCCACGGCTACGGCTGGTAAGTCACCCTTTCTTCCCTCAGCTACACCTGCTCCGAAGAAGCCCTTTTCTTTAGTTACATCACAGTTTTTTCGGTCTAACAAGCCCAGAAAGACTAAGCTGTCCAACACCTTCTTTCGGGGAGGTCGGCCCAAGTTCAAGAAACCTGCGGCTTCAGGTTCCCAGGAACAGAAACTTGCTTCAGGTACACCAAAGTCCTCCGCATGATGGTAGACTGCACGCCCCGGAGGTGGGGCTGGTGGGAGCGAGACTCAGACATTTCAGTCATGTCTGGGTGTCCTCTGGCCTGGACCCCTGGGTGCAAGAGATTGTGTCCCAGTGGTAAAGGTTGGAATTATAAAATCTTCCTCACCGATTTTTCAGATCAGACTTGCCAGCTCTGCTGGCAGACAGGACTATCCGGCAAGAATATGTCCAGAAGTTGGTGGAGGCACAGGTTATTGTACCAGTACCTCCTCATATGCAAAACAAAGGTTACTATTCGAATCTTTTCGTGGTACCGAAACTGGATGGTTCGGTCAGGCCCATTCTGAACTTAAAATCACTAAACCCCTTTCTGAGGGAGTTCAAGTTCAAAATGGAGTCTCTAACGGCAGTGATATCAGGTCTGTAGGAGGGGGAATTCCTAGTACCCCTGGATATCAAGGATGCGTACCTCCACATTCCGATTTGGCTGCCGCATCAAGCTTATCTTGGATTCGCATTGTTGGGCTGTCACTTTCAGTTTCAGGCCTTTCCATTCGGGCTCTCCACAGCACCGAGGGTATTCACCAAGGTGATGGCGGAAATGATGATTCTCCGCCGCAGACGGGGGTGAACATAATTCCGTATCTGGACGATCTGCTGATGAAGGAAGCGTCCCAGGAGAAGTTGTTACGATCCATAACACTCACGACCCAGCTTCTCAGGGAACATGGTTGGATCCTGAATCTTCTAAGATCACAATTTGAACCAACCAGGAGGTTGTCCTTTCTGGGAATGATCCTCGACATGGAGGTGCAAAGGGTGTTTCTCCCAGAGGAAAAGGCATGGGTGATTCAAACGATGGTCCGGGATGTCCTGAAGCCAGCCAGGGTGTCAGTTCATCAGTGCATTCGCCTTCTGGGGAAGATGGTGGCCTCTTACGAGGCTCTGCAGTACGGGAGGTTTCACGCTCGGTCCTTCCAACTGGATCTCCTGGATCAGTGGTCGGGATCCCATCTACACATGCACCAGAGAATTCGTCTGTTGCCAAAGGCCAGGATTTCACTCCTCTGGTGGCTGCAATTGCCTCACCTTCTGGAGGGCCGCAGGTTCGGTATTCAAGACTGGATCCTTCTAATCATGGATGCAAGTCTCCGGGGCTGGGGCGCTGTCACACAAGGGGAAACCTTCCAAGGAAGGTGGTCAAGTCTGGAAGCCGGCCTGCCGATAAACATTCTGGAACTAAGAGCCGTCTACTGCGGTCTTTTCCAAGCGGCCCATCTTCTGAGAAATCGGGCCATTCAAGTGCAGTCAGACAATGTGACAACGGTGGCTTACATAAACCGACAGGGTCGAACGAAGAGCAGAGCTGCAATGGCAGAGGTAACAAGAATCATCCTCTGGGCAGAAAAGCACGCGTTGGCGCTGTCAGCAATCTTCATTCCGGGAGTAGACAACTGGGAAGCGGACTTCCTCACCAGACACGATCTCCATCCAGGGGAGTGGGGCCTCCATCCGTAGGTGTTCAAGGAAGTAACAGATCTTTGGGGCGTACCCCAGATCGACATGACGGCCTCTCGTCTCAACAAGAAGCTTCGGCGGTATTGTTCCAGGTCGAAGGACCTGCAAGCAGTGGTGGTGGACGCCCTAGTGAGTCCGTGGGTATTCCAGTCGGTGTACATGTTTCCTCCACTTATCCCAAGAGTTCTAAAACTCATAAGAAGAACAAGGGTTCAAGCGATCCTCATTGCCCCTGACTGGCCAATTAGGTCTTGGTACGTGGATCTTCTGGATCTACTGCAAGAAGAGCCGAGGCCTCTTCCTCTTCGGAAGGACCTGCTGCAGCAGGGGCCGTTTGCCTATCAAGACTTACCACGGCTATGTTGACGGCATGGTGGTTGAACGCCTGATATTAGCTCGGAAGGGCATTCCGAACGAGGTTATTCCTACCCTGATACAGGCTAGGAAAGGAGTAACATCTAAACATTACCATTGAATTTTGAAAAAAATATGTATCTTGGTGTGAGTCCAAGAAATTTCCTGCGGTGGAGTTTCAACTGGGATGGTTTCTCCTCTTCCTACAAGCTGGTGTGGATATGGGCCTGAGGTTGGGATCTGTGAAGGTCCAGTTTCGGCCATATCCATTTTCTTCCAAAGATAATTGGCTGCCCTCCCTGAGGTTCAGACCTTTTTGAAGGGAGTTCTGCACATCCAACCTCCCTTTGTACCGTCTTCGGCTTCCAATCGAACTGCTTCGAGACTCTACAGGAGGTAGAGGTCAAGTTTCTTACGTGGAAGGCTGTCACGTTGTTGGCTTTAGCTTCTGCTAGACGTGTGTCGGAGTTGGGGGCTTTGTCCTGTAAAAGCCCATACTTGATCTTCCACGAAGATAGAGCTGAGCTCTGGACACGTCAGCAGTTTCTTCCGAAGGTTGTGTCTGCATTTCATATCAACTAACCTATTGTGGTGCCCGTGGCTAATGACTCCTCAATTTCATCAAAGTTCTTAGATGTTGTAAGGGCTCTGAAAATCTATGTGAAAAGAACTGCTCGTCACAGGAAATCGGACTCTCTGTCCTGTATGATCCCAAGAAAATTGGGTGTCCTGCTTCTAAGCAGACGATCTCTCGCTGGATCAGGTTTACTATCCAACATGCGTATTCTACGGCAGGCTTGCCGTGTCCTACGTCTGTCAAGGCCCACTCTTCCTGGGCGGCTGGCCGGGGTGTCTCGGCGTTACAACTTTGCCGAGCTGCAACTTGGTCTGGGTCGAATACGTTTGCAAAGTTCTACAAGTTCGATACTTTGGCCTCTGATGATCTGAAGTTCAGTCAATCAGTTTTGCAGGAACCTCCGCGCTCTCCCTCCCGTTCTAGGAGCTTTGGTACATCCCCATGGTACGAATGTGGACCCGCAGCATCCTCTAGGATATAAGAGAAAATAGGATTTTGGTTACCTACCGGTAAATCCTTTTGTCGTAGTCCGTAGAAGATGCTGGGCGCCTGCCCAGCACTTCGTTTTCCTGCAATTGTTATCTGGTTCAGTATAACTTTGTTTTTAGTTAAGTACTGCATTGTTACTTGGTAAGTAATGTTTTCAGCGGTTGCTGAATTTTCAGGCTAAGTTAGCCTGATGTGCCTTGTATGTGTGAGCTGGTATGAATCTCGCCACTATCTGTGTTAAATCCTTTTCTCGAAGATGTCCATCTCCTCGGGTACAGTTTCTAGACTAAGTCTGGTAGGAGGGCATAGAGGGAGGAGGCAGCCCACACTCTCAAACTCTTAAAGTGCCAATGGCTCCTGGTAGACCCGTCTATACCCCATGGTACTAATATGGACCCCAGCATTATATATATAATCAAACATATATGGATTAATGTATATATTTTGAAGAGTGCTTCTATTATGCATGTAACACTGTTTTGTTTGTACAGAAGTACAAGTGTATCTAAAAACCTAAGGCAGAAGCACATGGCTGGATGCCATTTTGACATTACTTCCTGATTCTTCTTGGAGGAATTTGGGGTCGCCTACAACACTCTGCCGCTGGAGGGTGCAGGGGTGTTAGTGGGAATTTCTGTGAACCACATATGTAATTTGTGTGTTTAAGGTGCACTGCACTTCTGACTTACACACTAGTTCACTTTTTTTTACTGAAGTTGTGGGGACGTGCAATGTCTGTGACAGTGTTTTTTAGGGGACTTCCACTTGCACGGTGTGTCTTGCAAACAAGGGTCCAAATATGAACTTCTACCCTGATCCTCCTTGGGTGATGAGTTGTGATGACTGACTTACAATCAGGGCCGAGCTTTAGGCGGCTGCCTATGGGCGCCAGCTCCTGGAGGGCGCCATTGAATTCAGCTAGCAAAAAACTGAGGGATGTCTCTGTATGTGGCCTCTTCCGTTTACACTGCGCTGGCTGCTGCTGAGGGTCTAAACAGGTACAGCTACCACTATCAGGCTGTACCACATAGTGTCTCAGCGCTTACTCTGCGTTGTGCTGACATGAGTAGCATCAAGTCATATGAAGGCACATAGGAGGCGGATGTAACTATGGCTCCCGAGGGGTGCCCCCACGCCTGCTTCTTATAGCCCTGATGCACCTCCTGCAGGGGGGTTGCAGGTTAGGGGGCACCAGGTTGAAGCTTTGCCTAGGGTGCATAGAGACCTTGCACCGGCCCTGCTTACAATTAGTGTTGGCCGTTGTGCGAAAAGATCACGAGGCGGCTAGATCTGATGCTAGGTTAATACCGTCTGACCTTCCAGAGTGGGCTCAGGATATGTCTGGGATGTTGTAGGGTTTACAAAAGTCCAGGTATAGCTCAATTCTTAAGTGTAGTCATCGTTTGTCTCATAACTTACTGGTTTCAGCAAGCTTGCATTCTGACGATTCACTGCCAGACCTGATATCTCAGGCGGAACAAGAGGCAGGTGAATTGGGCCAGGAGTAAGATAGTGAGGTTACTGATAGCCTTGCTATTAATAATCTCATCAGGGCAGTATGCCTGAGGAACCTCTTTCCAATGTGGAAGTTTATTTGGAAAAAAAAAAAAACGGAGAGCACCTGTGTGTTTTCCTTAATCAGAAATCCAGATAAACTATTTTCTATGCCATATGCAGTTTCTTTCTCACGACCCAGTGTTTTACAACTAAAGGAGAAAATCCACCAACAGTGGATTCCTCGGTGTCAAAACTTTCAAAGAAGTTAACCCTTCCAGTCCCTGCTGCAACTATGCTTCAAGACACGTCAGAGCGTAAGCCAGACTCTATGCTAAAGGCAATGTATCCAGCAGTAGGGGTGTTGCTTAGACCTGCTTTAGTTGGACTTTGCGTTAACAAGGCTGTCCTGACGTTGCATGGCCAACACAGCTCAAGTTGGGTCTACAATAGGATCTTCTCTTAGACCATCTTTTACTTCTGGTAATCTGCTGAGTATTTAGTTATGGCTTCTATGGACGTCAGCCAGATTTTTTCTCACTTTTCAGCTGCACTAGCTGCAGCCCGACAGGCATTTTGGCTGCGTTCTTGGTGGCCAGAGGCCTCAACACGAGGAATAGAAACGTTGTCTTACACTGGCAATATGTTGTTTGGTCCTGAATTGAATAAATGGATTTCTCAGGCTACTGGGGGATAGTCTGTTTTCCTGCCATTGCCTGAACCAGTTCCTAAGAGAGAATACGCTGGACCAGCGTTCAAATCTTTTAGACCTCAGTCCTTTTGAGGCCATGCTAGAGGAACAACCATACAGAGTACACATGGTAGAGAGCGTGGTTTTTTTCTTTTTTTTTTTTTTAAACTCTTTATTTGTACCAGGAGAGACAAAAAGGTGTACAAAACAGATTTAGGTGTATAATAAAAGGTTAAAACAGTTCTCATTGGTGTCTTTCGAAATTTTTTCAGTTAACAAACAAGGGTGTTCCTCAAGAGGGGACGATACATGGGGGAGAAGGAAATAGAGAAGAATAGAGGAAAAGGAAAGGGGAGTGGGGAGAGAAAAAATAAGAATTTACTTACCGATAATTCTATTTCTCGTAGTCCGTAGTGGATGCTGGGAACTCCGTAAGGACCATGGGGAATAGCGGCTCCGCAGGAGACTGGGCACAAAAGTAAAGCTTTAGGACTACCTGGTGTGCACTGGCTCCTCCCCCTATGACCCTCCTCCAAGCCTCAGTTAGGATACTGTGCCCGGACGAGCGTACACAATAAGGAAGGATTTATGAATCCCAGGTAAGACTCATACCAGCCACACCAATCACACCGTACAACCTGTGATCTGAAGCCAGTTAACAGCATGATAACAGAGGAGCCTCTGGATAGATGGCTCACAACAACAATAACCCGATTTAGTTAACAATAACTATGTACAAGTATTGCAGACAATCCGCACTTGGGATGGGCGCCCAGCATCCACTACGGACTACGAGAAATAGAATTATCGGTAAGTAAATTCTTATTTTCTCTGACGTCCTAGTGGATGCTGGGAACTCCGTAAGGACCATGGGGATTATACCAAAGCTCCCAAACGGGCGGGAGAGTGCGGATGACTCTGCAGCACCGAATGAGAGAACTCCAGGTCCTCCTCAGCCAGGGTATCAAATTTGTAGAATTTAGCAAACGTGTTTGCCCCTGACCAAGTAGCAGCTCGGCAAAGTTGTAAAGCCGAGACCCCTCGGGCAGCCGCCCAAGATGAGCCCACCTTCCTTGTGGAGTGGGCATTTACAGATTTTTGGCTGTGGCAGGCCTGCCACAGAATGTGCAAGCTGAATTGTACTACAAATCTAACGAGCAATAGTCTGCTTAGAAGCAGGAGCACCCAGCTTATTGGGTGCATACAGGATAAACAGCGAGTCAGATTTTCTGACTCCAGCCGTCCTGGAAACATATATTTTCAGGGCCCTGACTATGTCCAACAACTTGGAGTCCTCCAAGTCACCAGCAGCCGCAGGTACCACAATAGGTTGGTTCAGATGAAACGCTGAAACCACCTTAGGGAGAGAATGAGGACGAGTCCTCAATTCCGCCCTGTCTGAATGGAAGATCAGATAAGGGCTTTTACAGGATAAAGCCGCCAATTCTGACACGCGCCTGGCCGAGGCCAGGGCCAACAGCATGACCACTTTCCATGTGAGATATTTTAACTCCACAGATTCAAGTGGTTCAAACCATTGTGACTTTAGGAACCCCAAAACTACATTGAGATCCCAAGGTGCCACTGGAGGCACAAAAGGAGGCTGTATATGCAGTACCCCTTTTACAAACGTCTGAACTTCAGGAACTGAAGCTAGTTCTTTCTGGAAGAAAATTGACAGGGCCGAAATTTGAACCTTAATGGACCCCAATTTTAGGCCCTTAGACACTCCTGTTTGCAGGAAATGCAGGAATCGACCTAGTTGAAATTCCTCCATCGGGGCCTTACTGGCCTCGCACCACGCAACATATTTTCGCCAAATGCGGTGATAATGCTTTGCGGTTACATCCTTCCTGGCTTTGATCAGGGTAGGGATGATTTCATCCGGAATGCCTTTTTCCTTCAGGATCCGGCGTTCAACCGCCCTGCCGTCAAACGCAGCCGCGGTAAGTCTTGGAATAGACAGGGTCCTTGATGGAGCAGGTCCCTTCTTAGAGGTAGAGGCCACGGGTCCTCCGTGAGCATCTCTTGAAGTTCCGGGTACCAAGTCCTTCTTGGCCAATCCGGAGCCACGAGTATAGTTCTTACTCCCCTCCGTCTTATAATTCTCAGTACTTTTTGTAAGAGAGGAAGAGGAGGGAACACATACACTGACTGGTACACCCACAGTGTTACCAGAGCGTCCACAGCTATTGCCTGAGGGTCCCTTGACCTGGCGCAATACCTGTCCAATTTTTTGTTTAGGCGGGACGCCATCATGTCCACCTTTGGTTTTTCCCAACGGTTTACAATCATGTGGAAGACTTCTGCTGAGGAAGTCTGTTTCCCAGTTGTCCACTCCCGGAATGAACACTGCTGACAATGCTATCACATGATTTTCCGCCCAGCGAAAAATCCTTGCAGCTTCTGCCATTGCCCTCCTGCTTCTTGTGCCGCCCTGTCTGTCTACGTGGGCGACTGCCGTGATGTTGTCCGACTGGATCAGCACCGGCTGACCCTGAAGTAGAGGTCTTGCTTGGCTTAGGGCATTGTAAATGGCCCTTAGCTCCAAGATATTTATGTGAAGTGATGTCTCCAGGCTTGACCACAAGCCCTGGAAATTTCTTCCCTGTGTGACTGCTCCCCAGCCTCGCAGGCTGGCATCCGTGGTCACCAGGGCCCAGTCCTGAATGCCGAATCTGCGCCCTCTAGAAGATGAGCACTCTGCAACCACCACAGGAGAGACACCCTTGTCTTTAGTGACAGGGTTATCCGCTGATGCATCTGAAAATGCGATCCGGACCATTTTTCCAGCAGGTCCCACTGGAAAGTTCTTGCGTGGAATCTGCCGAATGGAATTGCTTCGTAGGAAGCCACCATTTTTCCCAGGACCCTTGTGCACTGATGCACTGACACTTGGCCTGGTTTTAGGAGGTTTCTGACTAGTTCGGATAACTCCCTGGCTTTCTCCTCCTGGAGAAACACCTTTTTCTGGACTGTGTCCAGGATCATCCTTAGGAATAGAAGACGTGTCGTCGGGATCAGCTGCGATTTTGGAATATTAAGAATCCAACCGTGCTGCCGCAACACTACTTGAGATAGTGCTACCCCGACTACCAACTGTTCCCTGGATCTTGCCCTTATCCGGAGATCGTCCAAGTAAGGGATAATTAAAACTCCCGTCCTTCGAAGGAGTATCATCATTTCGGCCATTACTTTGGTAAAGACCCGGGGTGCCGTGGACAAACCAAACGGCAACGTCCGAAACTGATAGTGACAGTTCTGTACCACAAACCTGAGGTACCCTTGGTGAGAAGGGTAAATTGGGACATGGAGATAAGCATCCTTGATGTCCAGAGACACCATATAATCCCCTTCTTCCAGGTTTGCAATCACCGCTCTGAGTGACTCCATCTTGAATTTGAACCTTTGTATGTAAGTGTTCAAGGATTTCAGATTTAAATTAGGTCTCACCGAGCCGTCCGGCTTCGGTACCACAAACAGCGTGGAATAATACCCCTTTCCCTGTTGTAGGAGGGGTACCTTGATTATCACCTGCTGGGAATACAGCTTGTGAATGGCTTCCCATACCGCCTCCCTGTCGGAGGGAGACGTCGGTAAAGCAGACTTTAGGAAACGGCGAAGGGGAGACGTCTCGAATTCCAATTTGTACCCCTGAGATACCACCTGAAGGATCCAGGGGTCCACCTGTGAGTGAGCCCACTGCACGCTGAAATTTTTGAGACGGGCCCCCACCGTGCCTGAGTCCGCTTGTAAAGCCCCAGCGTCATGCTGAGGACTTGGCAGAAAACGGGAGAGGGCTTCTGTTCCTGGGAACTGGCTGTTTGCTGCAGCCTTTTTCCTCTCCCTCTGCCACGGGGCAGAAATGAGGAGCCTTTTGCCCGCTTGCCCTTATGGGGCCGAAAGGACTGCGCCTGATAATACGGCGTCTTCTTATGCTGAGAGGCTACCTGGGGTAAAAATGTGGATTTCCCAGCCGTTGCCGTGGCCACCAGGTCTGTTAGACCTACCCCAAATAACTCCTCCCTTTTATAAGGCGATACTTCCATATGCCTTTTGGAATCAGCATCACCTGACCACTGTCTTGTCCATAACCCTCTTCTGGCAGAAATGGACAGCGCACTTACTCTTGATGCCAGTCGGCAAATATCCCTCTGTGCATCACGCATATATAGAAATGCATCTTTTAAATGCTCTATAGTCAGTAATATACTGTCCCTATCTAGGGTATCAATATTGTCAGTCAGGGAATCCGACCAAGCCACCCCAGCACTGCACATCCAGGCTGAGGCGATTGCTGGTCGCAGTATCACACCCGTGTGAGTGTATATACATTTTAGGACATTTTCCTGCTTTCTGTCAGCAGGTTCCTTAAGGGCGGCCGTATCCGGGGACGGTAGTGCCACCTGTTTAGACAAGCGTGTGAGCGCTTTATCCACCCTAGGGGGTGTTTCCCAACGTGCCCTATCCTCTGGCGGGAAGGGGTATGATGCTAATAACTTTTTAGGAATTAACAGTTTTTATCGGGGGAAACCCACGCATCATCACACACTTCATTTAATTCCTCAGATGCAGGAAAAATTACAGGCAGTTTTTTCTCACCCAACATAATACCCTTTTAAGTGGTACTGGTATTATCAGAAATGTGTAAAACATTTTCCATAGCCTCAATCATGTAACGTGTGGCCCTACTGGAAGTCACATTCGTCTCTTAATCGTCGACACTGGAGTCAGTATCCGTGTCGGCGTCTGTATCTGCCATCTGCGGTAACAGGCGTTTTAGGGCCCCTGATGGCTTTTGAGACACCTGGACAGGCACAGGCTGAGTCGCCGGCTGTCTCATGTCATCAATCTTTTGTAAAGAGCTGACACTGTCACGTAATTCCTTCCATAAGCTCAGCCACTCAGGTTTCGACTCCCTAGGGGGTGACATCTCTGTTACAGGCAATTGCTCCGCCTCCACATCATTTTCCTCCTCATACATGTCGACACAATCGTACCGACACACTGCACACACACAGGGAATGCTCTGATAGAGGACAGGACCCCACTAGCCCTTTGGGGAGACAGAGGGAGAGTATGCCAGCACACACCAGAGCGCTATATATATACAGGGATAACCTTATATAAGTGTTTTTCCCCTTATAGCTGCTGTATTGTTAATACTGCGCCTAATTAGTGCCCCCCTCTCTTTGTTAACCCCTTTCTGTAGTGTAGTAACTGCAGGGGAGAGCCAGGGAGCTTCCCTCCAACAGAGCTGTGAGAGAAAATGGCGCCAGTGTGCTGAGGAGATAGGCTCCGCCCCTTTTTCGCGGACTTTTCTCATGCTTTTTTATGGATTCTGGCAGGGGTTAAAGTTCATCCATATAGCCCTGGGGGCTATATGTTAGAGATGAGCGCCGGAAATTTTTCGGGTTTTGTGTTTTGGTTTTGGGTTCGGTTCCGCGGCCGTGTTTTGGGTTCGACCGCGTTTTGGCAAAACCTCACCGAATTTTTTTTGTCGGATTCGGGTGTGTTTTGGATTCGGGTGTTTTTTTCAAAAAACCCTAAAAAACAGCTTAAATCATAGAATTTGGGGGTCATTTTGATCCCAAAGTATTATTAACCTCAAAAACCATAATTTACACTCATTTTCAGTCTATTCTGAATACCTCACACCTCACAATATTATTTTTAGTCCTAAAATTTGCACCGAGGTCGCTGTGTGAGTAAGATAAGCGACCCTAGTGGCCGACACAAACACCGGGCCCATCTAGGAGTGGCACTGCAGTGTCACGCAGGATGTCCCTTCCAAAAAACCCTCCCCAAACAGCACATGACGCAAAGAAAAAAAGAGGCGCAATGAGGTAGCTGACTGTGTGAGTAAGATAAGCGACCCTAGTGGCCGACACAAACACCGGGCCCATCTAGGAGTGGCACTGCAGTGTCACGCAGGATGTCCCTTCCAAAAAACCCTCCCCAAACAGCACATGATGCAAAGAAAAAAAGAGGCGCAATGAGGTAGCTGACTGTGTGAGTAAGATAAGGGACCCTAGTGGCCGACACAAACACCGGGCCCATCTAGGAGTGGCACTGCAGTGTCACGCAGGATGTCCCTTCCAAAAAACCCTCCCCAAACAGCACATGACGCAAAGAAAAAAAGAGGCGCAATGAGGTAGCTGACTGTGTGAGTAAGATAAGCGACCCTAGTGGCCGACACAAACACCGGGCCCATCTAGGAGTGGCACTGCAGTGTCACGCAGGATGGCCCTTCCAAAAAACCCTCCCCAAACAGCACATGACGCAAAGAAAAAAAGAGGCGCAATGAGGTAGCTGACTGTGTGAGTAAGATAAGCGACCCTAGTGGCCGACACAAACACCGGGCCCATCTAGGAGTGGCACTGCAGTGTCACGCAGGATGTCCCTTCCAAAAAACCCTCCCCAAACAGCACATGACGCAAAGAAAAAAAGAGGCGCAATGAGGTAGCTGACTGTGTGAGTAAGATAAGCGACCCTAGTGGCAGACACAAACACCGGGCCCATCTAGGAGTGGCACTGCAGTGTCACGCAGGATGGCCCTTCCAAAAAACCCTCCCCAAACAGCACATGACGCAAAGAAAAAAAGAGGCGCAATGAGGTAGCTGACTGTGTGAGTAAGATAAGCGACCCTAGTGGCCGACACAAACACCGGGCCCATCTAGGAGTGGCACTGCAGTGTCACGCAGGATGTCCCTTCCAAAAAACCCTCCCCAAACAGCACATGACGCAAAGAAAAAAAGAGGCGCAATGAGGTAGCTGACTGTGTGAGTAAGATAAGCGACCCTAGTGGCCGACACAAACACCGGGCCCATCTAGGAGTGGCACTGCAGTGTCACGCAGGATGTCCCTTCCAAAAAACCCTCCCCAAACAGCACATGACGCAAAGAAAAAAAGAGGCGCAATGAGGTAGCTGACTGTGTGAGTAAGATAAGCGACCCTAGTGGCCGACACAAACACCGGGCCCATCTAGGAGTGGCACTGCAGTGTCACGCAGGATGGCCCTTCCAAAAAACCCTCCCCAAACAGCACATGACGCAAAGAAAAAAAGAGGCGCAATGAGGTAGCTGACTGTGTGAGTAAGATAAGCGACCCTAGTGGCCGACACAAACACCGGGCCCATCTAGGAGTGGCACTGCAGTGTCACGCAGGATGTCCCTTCCAGAAAACCCTCCCCAAACAGCACATGACGCAAAGAAAAAAAGAGGCGCAATGAGGTAGCTGACTGTGTGAGTAAGATAAGCGACCCTAGTGGCCGACACAAACACCGGGCCCATCTAGGAGTGGCACTGCAGTGTCACGCAGGATGGCCCTTCCAAAAAACCCTCCCCAAACAGCACATGACGCAAAGAAAAAAAGAGGCGCAATGAGGTAGCTGACTGTGTGAGTAAGATAAGCGACCCTAGTGGCCGACACAAACACCGGGCCCATCTAGGAGTGGCACTGCAGTGTCACGCAGGATGGCCCTTCCAAAAAACCCTCCCCAAACAGCACATGACGCAAAGAAAAAGAAAAGAAAAAAGGAGGTGCAAGATGGAATTGTCCTTGGGCCCTCCCACCCACCCTTATGTTGTATAAACAGGACATGCACACTTTAACCAACCCATCATTTCAGTGACAGGGTCTGCCACACGACTGTGACTGATATGACGGGTTGGTTTGGACCCCCCCCAAAAAAGAAGCAATTAATCTCTCCTTGCACAAACTGGCTCTACAGAGGCAAGATGTCCACCACATCATCATCCTCCGATATATCACCGTGTACATCCCCCTCCTCACAGATTATCAATTCGTCCCCACTGGAATCCACCATCTCAGCTCCCTGTGTACTTTGTGGAGGCAATTGCTGCTGGTCAATGTCTCCGCGGAGGAATTGATTATAATTCATTTTAATGAACATCATCTTCTCCACATTTTCTGGATGTAACCTCGTACGCCGATTGCTGACAAGGTGAGCGGCGGCACTAAACACTCTTTCGGAGTACACACTTGTGGGAGGGCAACTTAGGTAGAATAAAGCCAGTTTGTGCAAGGGCCTCCAAATTGCCTCTTTTTCCTGCCAGTATAAGTACGGACTGTGTGACGTGCCTACTTGGATGCGGTCACTCATATAATCCTCCACCATTCTTTCAATGTTGAGAGAATCATATGCAGTGACAGTAGACGACATGTCCGTAATCGTTGTCAGGTCCTTCAGTCCGGACCAGATGTCAGCATCAGCAGTCGCTCCAGACTGCCCTGCATCACCGCCAGCGGGTGGGCTCGGAATTCTGAGCCTTTTCCTCGCACCCCCAGTTGCGGGAGAATGTGAAGGAGGAGATGTTGACAGGTCGCGTTCCGCTTGACTTGACAATTTTCTCACCAGCAGGTCTTTCAACCCCAGCAGACTTGTGTCTGCCGGAAAGAGAGATCCAAGGTAGGCTTTAAATCTAGGATCGAGCATGGTGGCCAAAATGTAGTGCTCTGATTTCAACAGATTGACCACCCGTGAATCCTTGTTAAGCGAATTAAGGGCTCCATCCACAAGTCCCACATGCCTAGCGGAATCGCTCCGTGTTAGCTCCTCCTTCAATGTCTCCAGCTTCTTCTGCAAAAGCCTGATGAGGGGAATGACCTGACTCAGGCTGGCAGTGTCTGAACTGACTTCACGTGTGGCAAGTTCAAAGGGCATCAGAACCTTGCACAACGTTGAAATCATTCTCCACTGCGCTTGAGACAGGTGCATTCCACCTCCTATATCGTGCTCAATTGTATAGGCTTGAATGGCCTTTTGCTGCTCCTCCAACCTCTGAAGCATATAGAGGGTTGAATTCCACCTCGTTACCACTTCTTGCTTCAGATGATGGCAGGGCAGGTTCAGTAGTTTTTGGTGGTGCTCCAGTCTTCTGTACGTGGTGCCTGTACGCCGAAAGTGTCCCGCAATTCTTCTGGCCACCGACAGCATCTCTTGCACGCCCCTGTCGTTTTTTAAAAAATTCTGCACCACCAAATTCAAGGTATGTGCAAAACATGGGACGTGCTGGAATTTGCCCATATTTAATGCACACACAATATTGCTGGCGTTGTCCGATGCCACAAATCCACAGGAGAGTCCAATTGGGGTAAGCCATTCCGCGATGATCTTCCTCAGTTGCCGTAAGAGGTTTTCAGCTGTGTGCGCATTCTGGAAACCGGTGATACAAAGCGTAGCCTGCCTAGGAAAGAGTTGGCGTTTGCGAGATGCTGCTACTGGTGCCGCCGCTGCTGTTCTTGCGGCGGGAGTCCATACATCTACCCAGTGGGCTGTCACAGTCATATAGTCCTGACCCTGCCCTGCTCCACTTGTCCACATGTCCGTGGTTAAGTGGACATTGGGTACAGCTGCATTTTTTAGGACACTGGTGACTCTTTTTCTGAGGTCTGTGTACATTTTCGGTATCGCCTGCCTAGAGAAATGGAACCTAGATGGTATTTGGTACCGGGGACACAGTACCTCCAACAAGTCTCTAGTTGGCTCTGCAGTAATGATGGATACCGGAACCACGTTTCTCACCACCCAGGATGCCAAGGCCTCAGTTATCCGCTTTGCTGTAGGATGACTGCTGTGATATTTCATCTTCCTCGCAAAGGACTGTTGGACAGTCAATTGCTTGGTGGAAGTAGTAAAAGTGGTCTTACGACTTCCCCTCTGGGATGACCATCGACTCCCAGCAGCAACAACAGCAGCGCCAGCAGCAGTAGGCGTTACACGCAAGGATGCATCGGAGGAATCCCAGGCAGGAGAGGAATCGTCAGAATTGCCAGTGACATGGCCTGCAGGACTATTGGCATTCCTGGGGAAGGAGGAAATTGACACTGAGGGAGTTGGTGGGGTGGTTTGCGTGAGCTTGGTTACAAGAGGAAGGGATTTACTGGTCAGTGGACTGCTTCCGCTGTCACCCAAAGTTTTTGAACTTGTCACTGACTTATTATGAATGCGCTGCAGGTGACGTATAAGGGAGGATGTTCCGAGGTGGTTAACGTCCTTACCCCTACTTATTACAGCTTGACAAAGGGAACACACGGCTTGACACCTGTTGTCCGCATTTCTGTTGAAATAGTTCCACACCGAAGAGCTGATTTTTTTGGTATTTTCACCAGGCATGTCAACGGCCATATTCCTCCCACGGACAACAGGTGTCTCCCCGGGTGCCTGACTTAAACAAACCACCTCACCATCAGAATCCTCCTGGTCAATTTCCTCCCCAGCGCCAGCAACACCCATATCCTCCTCATCCTGGTGTACTTCAACACTGACATCTTCAATCTGACTATCAGGAACTGGACTGCGGGTGCTCCTTCCAGCACTTGCAGGGGGCGTGCAAATGGTGGAAGGCGCATGCTCTTCACGTCCAGTGTTGGGAAGGTCAGGCATCGCAACCGACACAATTGGACTCTCCTTGTGGATTTGGGATTTCGAAGAACGCACAGTTCTTTGCGGTGCTACTGCTTTTGCCAGCTTGAGTCTTTTCATTTTTCTAGCGAGAGGCTGAGTGCCTCCATCCTCATGTGAAGCTGAACCACTAGCCATGAACATAGGCCAGGGCCTCAGCCGTTCCTTGCCACTCCGTGTGGTAAATGGCATATTGGCAAGTTTACGCTTCTCCTCCGACAATTTTATTTTAGGTTTTGGAGTCCTTTTTTTACTGATATTTGGTGTTTTGGATTTGACATGCTCTGTACTATGACATTGGGCATCGGCCTTGGCAGACGACGTTGCTGGCATTTCATCGTCTCGGCCATGACTAGTGGCAGCAGCTTCAGCACGAGGTGGAAGTGGATCTTGATCTTTCCCTAATTTTGGAACCTCAACATTTTTGTTCTCCATATTTTAATAGGCACAACTAAAAGGCACCTCAGGTAAACAATGGAGATGGATGGATACTAGTATACAATTATGGATGGACTGCCGAGTGCCGACACAGAGGTAGCTACAGCCGTGGACTATTGTACTGTACTGTGTCTGCTGCTAATATAGACTGGATGATAATGAGATGTAGTATGTATGTATAAAGAAGAAAGAAAAAAAAACCACGGGTAGGTGGTATACAATTATGGACGGACTGCCGAGTGCCGACACAGAGGTAGCTACAGCCGTGGACTACCGTACTGTGTCTGCTGCTAATATAGACTGGTTGATAATGAGATGTAGTATGTATGTATAAAGAAGAAAGAAAAAAAAACCACGGGTAGGTGGTATACAATTATGGATGGACTGCCGAGTGCCGACACAGAGGTAGCTACAGCCGTGGACTACCGTACTGTGTCTGCTGCTAATATAGACTGGTTGATAAAGAGATGTAGTATGTATGTATAAAGAAGAAAGAAAAAAAAACCACGGGTAGGTGGTATACAATTATGGACGGACTGCCGAGTGCCGACACAGAGGTAGCTACAGCCGTGGACTACCGTACTGTGTCTGCTGCTAATATAGACTGGTTGATAAAGAGATGTAGTATGTATGTATAAAGAAGAAAGAAAAAAAACCACGGGTAGGTGGTATACAATTATGGACGGACTGCCGAGTGCCGACACAGAGGTAGCTACAGCCGTGGACTACCGTACTGTGTCTGCTGCTAATATAGACTGGTTGATAATGAGATGTAGTATGTATGTATAAAGAAGAAAGAAAAAAAAACCACGGGTAGGTGGTATACAATTATGGATGGACTGCCGAGTGCCGACACAGAGGTAGCTACAGCCGTGGACTACCGTACTGTGTCTGCTGCTAATATAGACTGGTTGATAATGAGATGTAGTATGTATGTATAAAGAAGAAAAAAAAAAACCACGGGTAGGTGGTATACAATTATGGATGGACTGCCGAGTGCCGACACAGAGGTAGCTACAGCCGTGGACTACCGTACTGTGTCTGCTGCTAATATAGACTGGTTGATAAAGAGATGTAGTATGTATGTATAAAGAAGAAAGAAAAAAAAACCACGGGTAGGTGGTATACAATTATGGACGGACTGCCGAGTGCCGACACAGAGGTAGCTACAGCCGTGGACTACCGTACTGTGTCTGCTGCTAATATAGACTGGTTGATAAAGAGATGTAGTATGTATGTATAAAGAAGAAAGAAAAAAAACCACGGGTAGGTGGTATACAATTATGGATGGACTGCCGAGTGCCGACACAGAGGTAGCTACAGCCGTGGACTACCGTACTGTGTCTGCTGCTAATATAGACTGGTTGATAAAGAGATGTAGTATGTATGTATAAAGAAGAAAGAAAAAAAAACCACGGGTAGGTGGTATACAATTATGGATGGACTGCCGAGTGCCGACACAGAGGTAGCTACAGCCGTGGACTACCGTACTGTACTGTGTCTGCTGCTAATATAGACTGGATGATAATGAGATGTAGTATGTATAAAGAAGAAAGAAAAAAAAACCACGGGTAGGTGGTATACAATTATGGATGGACTGCCGAGTGCCGACACAGAGGTAGCTACAGCCGTGGACTACCGTACTGTGTCTGCTGCTAATATAGACTGGTTGATAATGAGATGTAGTATGTATAAAGAAGAAAGAAAAAAAAAACCACGGGTAGGTGGTATACAATTATGGACGGACTGCCGAGTGCCGACACAGAGGTAGCTACAGCCGTGGACTACCGTACTGTACTGTGTCTGCTGCTAATATAGACTGGATGATAATGAGATGTAGTATGTATAAAGAAGAAAGAAAAAAAAAACCACGGGTAGGTGGTATACAATTATGGATGGACTGCCGAGTGCCGACACAGAGGTAGCTACAGCCGTGAACTACCGTACTGTGTCTGCTGCGACTGGATGATAAATAATGATATAAAAAATATATATATATCACTACTGCAGCCGGACAGGTATATATTATATAATGACGGACCTGCTGGACACTGTCTGTCAGCAGAATGAGTTTTTTATTTTATAGAATAAAAAAACACCACACAAGTCACACGACGTGTGTTTAACTTTTACAGGCAGACATTCACAATACAATATAGTATACTATATACTGGTGGTCAGGTCACTGGTCAGTCACACTGGCAGTGGCACTCCTGCAGAAAAAAAGTGTGCA
This sequence comes from Pseudophryne corroboree, assembly GCF_028390025.1. Classification (NCBI taxonomy): domain Eukaryota; kingdom Metazoa; phylum Chordata; class Amphibia; order Anura; family Myobatrachidae; genus Pseudophryne; species Pseudophryne corroboree. The sequence continues at coordinate 872,961,058 of NC_086447.1, forward strand.
CTGTTTAATTTTAATATGTACTCCTGGCTCCTGCTATAACCTAACTGCTCCCCAGTCTCCCCCACAATTAAGCTGTGTGAGCACAGTCAGATATTATACATAGATGATGCATCAGCACACTGGGCTGAGCACAGATATGGTATGTGACTGAGTCACTGTGTATCGTTTTTTCAGGCAGAGAACGGATTATATTAAATAATATAAAACTGCACTGGTGGTCACTGGTCAGTCACTAGTATAACTAACTAATACTATCAGCAAAATTCTGCACTCTCTGTCTGAGTACTCCTCCTAAGCTCCAGTAAATGAAGTGTCACTGTCTCACTCTGTCACTAGTATAACTAACTAATACTATCAGCAAAATTCTGCACTCTCTGTCTGAGTACTCCTCCTAAGCTCCAGTAAATGAAGTGTCACTGTCTCACTCTCACTCTCCTATCTATTTCTTCTCTAAACGGAGAGGACGCCAGCCACGTCCTCTCACTATCAATCTCAATGCACGTGTAAAATGGCGGCGACGCGCGGCTCCTTATATAGAATCCGAGTCTCGCGATAGAATCCGAGCCTCGCGAGAATCCGACAGCGTCATGATGACGTTCGGGCGCGCTCGGGTTAACCGAGCAAGGCGGGAAGATCCGAGTCGCTCGGATCCGTGTAAAAAAAGCTGAAGTTCGGGCGGGTTCGGATTCCGAGGAACCGAACCCGCTCATCACTACTATATGTGATGTATTTTCGCCAGCCAAGGTGTTTTTATTGCTGCTCAGGGCGCCCCCCCCTAGCGCCCTGCACCCTCAGTGACCGAAGTGTGAAGTGTGCTGAGGAGCAATGGCGCACAGCTGCAGTGCTGTGCGCTACCTTGGTGAAGACAGGATGTCTTCTGCCGCCGATTTTCCGGACCTCTTCTTGCTTCTGGCTCTGTAAGGGGGCCGGCGGCGCGGCTCTGGGACCGGACTCCGAGGCTGGGCCTGTGTTCGGTCCCTCTGGAGCTAATGTCCAGTAGCCTAAGAAGCCCAATCCACTCTGCAAGCAGGTGAGTTCGCTTCTTCTCCCCTTAGTCCCTCGATGCAGTGAGCCTGTTGCCAGCAGGTCTCACTGAACATAAAAAACCTAAAACTAAACTTTCACTAAGAAGCTCAGGAGAGCCCCTAGTGTGCACCCTTCTCGGCCGGGCACAAAAATCTAACTGAGGCTTGGAGGAGGGTCATAGGGGGAGGAGCCAGTGCACACCAGGTAGTCCTAAAGCTTTACTTTTGTGCCCAGTCTCCTGCGGAGCCGCTATTCCCCATGGTCCTTACGGAGTTCCCAGCATCCACTAGGACGTCAGAGAAAAGGACAGATACAAAAGAAAAGAACAGGGCCGATCTAAGCCATGGGGAGGAAAGTACACAAATTGTAACATTATGTAGTGTATAAACATAGCAATATAAATACAGACAAATGGTCAAATTACTGATCAAAAACAGAATAAGGCTAGAGAAGGCAGCAGAGTGTCCGGAGGGAGGGTCCAGGTACAACATGGCTGGTAACTTCAGAAGGCCTGAACAGAAGAACAGTTTGAACATCAGTGTGAGGGAGACATCATAAGCAACCAGGGGCTCCAAACGAGTTCAAATTTGTGGGGACAGTCATGTAGATAATAGGTGATCTTCTCCATATTAGCAACAAACCAAATATAATTATTCAGAGCAGGGATAGTAGGAGCAGCGGAGGACTTCCAATTCCGAGCAATTAAGGATTTAGCGGCCACTAATATATGGGAAAACAATTTATTAAAAAGTGGGTCGAGATCTGGAAATGGACATGCTAACAAAAATATCCACGGGTCCAGCTCGAGCGGGAGTCCAGAGAGGGATTTCAATGTATCGAGTACCCTATTCCAGAAGTGAGCTATATGTGGACAGGTCCACCAGATATGGAAAAGAGTTCCTTGCTGACCACATCCTCGCCAATAAACCGGGGTAGCAGAGGGGAACATCCTAGACAATTTGTCTGGGGTGTAATACTACCGATAATATAGTTTATAGGATGTCTTCTTGAGTCGGGTTGAGATAGAACTTTTAGCTATGCCCTCCCGTCCCTCCTCCCAACAGGAATTGTCTGACGGGGGGCCCAGGTCCCTCTCCCACTCCCGTTCATGGCGAGTCTGTGAAACCGAGGAAGCTCCAACCAACATAGAATATATAAGCGAGATTAGCCCACTACATAAGGGTTTTTTGGTACATAAAGATTCAAAGGGGGTAAGATCCCGTAGAACATCAGTTTGAGGTAAAGAGAGAAGGAAGTGGCTGATCTGAAAGTATTCAAAGTAGGGAGGGGATAAAGAGGAGAACTTACATTTGAGATCATCTATTGTCATCCAGTGATCTTGGAGACCTAGATCAGGGCCGAAACTAGGGAGGGGCTAGGGGGGCATGTGACCCGGGCGCAGGATCGGATAGGGCGCTGGGATCCTGCTGCGTCTGATACAGCAAAAGGAGGAAGTGGAGGAACATGGGATTTGTAGTAAAGTCTGTTACTGGTTATACTTGGAGCTGTAACAGAAAGACTACAAATCCCATGAGGCATTTCACTCACCCTGCAGAGATATGGCCGCCGCTGGAGATGAAGTAGTAGTCGGCTATTCTGAGCGGCAAGCCGCACGCTCTGGCTGTGACTCGATGCAAAGCTTTCTCCAGCCCCACGCTGCCCTGCTGAGTCGCTGACAGAGACACCAGCAGTGATTGATTGCAGCAGCCCAGCACCCGTCACCTCTGTCTGATTAAACAGTGAGAGGACGGAGGTAAAACACACACACTCCCTCACTCTAGTGTTAACCCCTGCAGCTCATTTAAAGCAGTTATTTAAGTTTATACAGTATAAATTGCTTTAGTATATACCACTGTGACAACTAAAGTTCATATGGATAAATGTATGTATGTATATATGAATGTGTATGTATGTATGTATGTGTGTATATATATATATATATATATATATATATATATATACCCAGCATGTCAGGTGGCACTCCATTAACTCAAAGTAAACTCAGTAATGCCGGTGCCCTCCACACGGAAAAGGGACAGTCCCCCTCCAAACGTACAACAGCAGTCAGGCGTTATCCCCCCGGGGCCTTAATGAACATCATGGGCTAGCCTGCTTTATTTGATACATCATGGGTTAGGCTATCCTATTTGATGTATCTGAGTTTATCTCATACCTGTGTCCTACAGTCATAACCTTGGTTTTTTTCTTTTTTTTCCACATTTTTTTGTGTTAGGTGTGGAGTTTGGATGTTCTCCATATGTTTTTCACTGTTTATTAATATATATTCTTTTATGATTTTCTGCTGTACTCTGTCATAAACTTGTCTTTGTACATACACCTGCCGAAATCTCTTGCTGGATTGTTGGACCAACTCTGCAACAAGGAGAAGTGCTCTCATTGCGGAATTGGTACTATGTATTTACTATATAAGTTATTGAAGTTCATTTTGTATAGCAATCTCTTAGTAGCTATAGATTTATTGTACACAGACTTGCGGAGATAGCTGATTCTGTATGGTGCTTTTAGATTTTTCTATACGATCACTGTGTGTATGTAATTTCTTTCTTTCTGTATTAGATGTATGGTGAATCTTGTCTGGTTGTCATGACGCTGGCGCCTGCGGATGACGTCATTCGGCTGAGCGGGACGCGGCGGGCGGACGGCGCCATGCACAGACGGAGAAGACTATATAGGTATGTTGGTTTCTTATGCCTTGTTGTCCTGACGAAAATTTATTTTATGCATTGAAACAACGTTGACAGCTCCACAAGGTGTCTGTGTTTCTTTCTTGTCGCCGTGAGTGCCGCCTGACTGCTGATGTATGTATGTATGTATGTATGTATGTATGTATGTATATATATATATATATATATATATATATATATATATATATATATATGCAAATTTGGAACGCACACACCTTCAATCGTTTTGTCAGGGTGCTCGGTCCAATGTTAACATCCAAACGTTGTGACCAAGATCCACAAAAACCAGCACACCTTATGTAGCAATAAACAATTTACTGAATCCTCATTTTAAAGTGCACCGTGCATAAGATAGTACAAATCGTATACTTAGCAGTTCAATTCACAATGGTAACCCCGCATATTGGCAACTCCAACAGCTGTTTCGGTGCAGCAGCACCTTCGTCAGGGAAAGCCAGCAGTATAACTAACCATCACCAAACACCACACTTATATACACAAAGACAATTAAAAACAATTACATACACCTGTTCATTCTAATCAAGCTGCAAGTCATGTGATCCCATGGTCCAATCCCGGACCAGGGTACTGCCCACCCCTCCGGCGCCATGGTAACAAAATGCAAGTCTGAACAATGTGTGTGCTTAAATGTAAATTATCAACTGATGGAGCATGAGTAGTTCAATCAAATGAATATTGTATACAAAGCACGCCTCACCCACTCTCTCAACAGCTGCAATGGCCGGATGCATCTAAAGCCGGTTACTACCGGCGTGCGGAACTAATCTCATGCGGTGGGGTTGGCGGGGACCCAGTTGTGAGACGCGTCATCCGGAAGTGACGCGATTTCGCTGTTGTTGTACCGTTTCCACGGCAGCGGGACGCGTCACCCGGAAGTGACGTAGTCGCGCTGCTATCATGAAGAAAGACCTCCCTAATCCACTATGTATGTATATTAAAATACACACACACACACACACAGAATATGAACAATTGGCGCAGTATATGGGAAGTGGCCAGAAAAATCCCATCACCATCAATCAGTCCACAGGATCACATGACTAGACTGCATATCATAAACTATAAATACATGCTAAATCTAGCAGAAAAATATAAACAAAAAAAGTTTTTTTAAACACGACAAAAATGAAATATGATCATGGACATTGTCCCAATAAGGCCAGGCTGACTGTGTCTCTACAGGTAAGTGTGAACTAATAAATCATCACCAGGCTATATCAACATGGAAATAAATATATTACGTCCACCAGACTCATAAAATGACCATTGCAAATCAGAATCTATAGGAAAGGCGTAAAGGACAGTTCTTCATTTAACCCTCTTGGTGTCATCGCATCTAGATTATAAATCCATTTACTTTCTTTTTGTAAAAGAACTTTGTTCCTATCTCCTCCTCTACGAGCTGGAGGGACTTGCTCTATAGGCATAACTTTCAAGTCCTTTATCGTGTGCTTCGCTGCTGCAAAGTGACGAGCTACTGGCGGTGTGCTGGTATCGATTTTTGTTAGTGCTTTTTTAATGGAACTGCGGTGCATTGCCACTCTTTCCTTAAGCATTCTCTGGGTTTTACCCACATATATCAATTTGCACGGGCACCAAATAACGTATACGACATATTTGGTATCACACGTCATCCGTTGTTTAATTTGATATTTCTTGTCTGTGGCAGGGTTAATAAAAGTGGCCCCGGTATTCATAAAGCTGCAGTTGGTACATCCCGTGCACTTGTACACTCCTTCTTGTAACTGCAGCCAGCCACTTTTAATCATTACTTTTGGACTAATGTCTGAATACACTAGTCGATCCTTCAAATTGGTGCTCCTTTTATAACAGAACAACGGCAAGTTCTTGCAGGCCTGTCCCAGAATTGGATCACTTTGGATAATGTGCCAATGGGAAAGTATTGTCCGTCTTATAGCTCCTGATGTAATGGAGTATGTGCTGGAAAGCATCAATCTGTCGGCTTCCTCTGCCTTCTTTTTAGGAACCAGCAAGTCTTTCCTCTCCAATTGGAGGCATTTTTGTATCGCATCGTCTACCTCCTTCTTTCCATATCCTCTGTCAAGAAATTTCTTGCCCATGTTCACTAGGGCTTCAGGCAATTTATTTGAATCAGAGGTAGTCCTAACCACCCTCACCATTTGTGAGTAGGGCAAACCCCTCTTTAATGGTTGCGGGTGGAAGCTGTCAAATTGTAGCAGTGTATTTTTATCAGTTGTTTTACGAAAAATTTCAGTCATAAACCGCCTTTCCATAATGCTCACCTTAACATCTAGAAATTCAATAGAAGATGGACTACTGTTACAAGTGAATCTGATGGACCCCTCAATACTGTTAAGCCTGGTGATGAATTCGTTCAACTTATCACTACCTCCTGTCCAAATAAAGAATAGATCGTCTATAAAACGACAATAACATTTGACGTATTTAGAAAATTCAGGGTCACCGTGAATATGAGAGGTGACAGGTCATATACGGACCTTGATTCCCAAACTTCCCCTAGTGACTCAGACCAACCCTCCACCAGCAGACAGCCTTTTTTAAGGGATCGAGTGTACACCAGAAGTCGATACAAGGTAGGCAGAGGCAAAGGCCCTGTAGAAGAGGGGGGACTAAACATCGAAAGGGGCCAAGAAAGGACATACACAAAGGGGAACAGGAGATAGTGGTGTTTAATCTATCTAGTCACAGTCTTACGCCAGCTGAAATGACCGTATTATCAAAAGGGTTAACATTTGTACCGACATTCAAGCAAACTGCGTTTGAATGGGAGACTGAGTTGTACCGCTTCTATAGGCAACTTCGATTGAAAGATTTCTTTAGTAAACAAGGTACAGGTGAAACACGGGAACGATCGTTTAGACCTAAAAGCTTGTTTGATCCACCGAGTAATAATGCTTCCATTGACACATTTATCAGATTGGTCAAGAGAGATACACTGCCTATTATTAATTCTATGAGAAAGAAATATCAAAATTTAAAACCTGAGGAGATTAAAGCTGTACAGGATTTACGGAATAACGATCAGATCATAATACGCCCTGCAGATAAGGGTGGCGGGATTGTTCTCCTTGACCGATCTGAATATATTGAAGAAGTGATGTCACAACTCAATAATACCTTGTGCTACAAGAAATTAACCTTTGACCCAACAGGTGCCTATAAACGTGAGATAGATTCCATCATCTCCATGGGCACTCATAATGGTTGGATAGATGAGTCAACTGCGAGTTTCCTATTCCAAGATTTCCCCAAGGTCCCGGTTCTTTATATATTGCCTAAAGTGCATAAATCACTAAGCAAACCCCCGGGAAGGCCTATAATTTCATCTAGGGGCTCATTAAGCCAACCCTTATCACAATATGTTGACATGCACCTACAACCCATTGTTCAGAATACCCCCTATTATTTAAGGGATACAACAGATTTCTTGAACAAATTGGAGATTTATGGGATACCCCCTGAAGGCTGTTTGCTGGTGACACTAGATGTATGTAGTCTCTATACTAATATTAATCACAAGGAAGGTATGGATGCGATCAGAATGGTAATTTCGTCCAGTACCAACTACAAAGGTCCACCAATAGAATATTTGATGCTCCTCATGGAAATTGTACTTCATAAGAATTATTTTCTATTCAACAATGCATTTTACTTGCAACTTTGCGGGACCGCGATGGGGTCAAACATGGCCCCATCATACGCAAATTTGTTTATGTACAACTATGAGGAAGCACATATTCACGGTGACCCTGAATTTTCTAAATACGTCAAATGTTATTGTCGTTTTATAGACGATCTATTCTTTATTTGGACAGGAGGTAGTGATAAGTTGAACGAATTCATCACCAGGCTTAACAGTATTGAGGGGTCCATCAGATTCACTTGTAACAGTAGTCCATCTTCTATTGAATTTCTAGATGTTAAGGTGAGCATTATGGAAAGGCGGTTTATGACTGAAATTTTTCGTAAAACAACTGATAAAAATACACTGCTACAATTTGACAGCTTCCACCCGCAACCATTAAAGAGGGGTTTGCCCTACTCACAAATGGTGAGGGTGGTTAGGACTACCTCTGATTCAAATAAATTGCCTGAAGCCCTAGTGAACATGGGCAAGAAATTTCTTGACAGAGGATATGGAAAGAAGGAGGTAGACGATGCGATACAAAAATGCCTCCAATTGGAGAGGAAAGACTTGCTGGTTCCTAAAAAGAAGGCAGAGGAAGCCGACAGATTGATGCTTTCCAGCACATACTCCATTACATCAGGAGCTATAAGACGGACAATACTTTCCCATTGGCACATTATCCAAAGTGATCCAATTCTGGGACAGGCCTGCAAGAACTTGCCGTTGTTCTGTTATAAAAGGAGCACCAATTTGAAGGATCGACTAGTGTATTCAGACATTAGTCCAAAAGTAATGATTAAAAGTGGCTGGCTGCAGTTACAAGAAGGAGTGTACAAGTGCACGGGATGTACCAACTGCAGCTTTATGAATACCGGGGCCACTTTTATTAACCCTGCCACAGACAAGAAATATCAAATTAAACAACGGATGACGTGTGATACCAAATATGTCGTATACGTTATTTGGTGCCCGTGCAAATTGATATATGTGGGTAAAACCCAGAGAATGCTTAAGGAAAGAGTGGCAATGCACCGCAGTTCCATTAAAAAAGCACTAACAAAAATCGATACCAGCACACCGCCAGTAGCTCGTCACTTTGCAGCAGCGAAGCACACGATAAAGGACTTGAAAGTTATGCCTATAGAGCAAGTCCCTCCGGCTCGTAGAGGAGGAGATAGGAACAAAGTTCTTTTACAAAAAGAAAGTAAATGGATTTATAATCTAGATGCGATGACACCAAGAGGGTTAAATGAAGAACTGTCCTTTACGCCTTTCCTATAGATTCTGATTTGCAATGGTCATTTTATGAGTCTGGTGGACGTAATATATTTATTTCCATGTTGATATAGCCTGGTGATGATTTATTAGTTCACACTTACCTGTAGAGACACAGTCAGCCTGGCCTTATTGGGACAATGTCCATGATCATATTTCATTTTTGTCGTGTTTAAAAAAACTTTTTTTGTTTATATTTTTCTGCTAGATTTAGCATGTATTTATAGTTTATGATATGCAGTCTAGTCATGTGATCCTGTGGACTGATTGATGGTGATGGGATTTTTCTGGCCACTTCCCATATACTGCGCCAATTGTTCATATTCTGTGTGTGTGTGTGTGTATTTTAATATACATACACAGTGGATTAGGGAGGTCTTTCTTCATGATAGCAGCGCGACTACGTCACTTCCGGGTGACGCGTCCCGCTGCCGTGGAAACGGTACAACAACAGCGAAATCGCGTCACTTCCGGATGACGCGTCTCACAACTGGGTCCCCGCCAACCCCACCGCATGAGATTAGTTCCGCACGCCGGTAGTAACCGGCTTTAGATGCATCCGGCCATTGCAGCTGTTGAGAGAGTGGGTGAGGCGTGCTTTGTATACAATATTCATTTGATTGAACTACTCATGCTCCATCAGTTGATAATTTACATTTAAGCACACACATTGTTCAGACTTGCATTTTGTTACCATGGCGCCGGAGGGGTGGGCAGTACCCTGGTCCGGGATTGGACCATGGGATCACATGACTTGCAGCTTGATTAGAATGAACAGGTGTATGTAATTGTTTTTAATTGTCTTTGTGTATATAAGTGTGGTGTTTGGTGATGGTTAGTTATACTGCTGGCTTTCCCTGACGAAGGTGCTGCTGCACCGAAACAGCTGTTGGAGTTGCCAATATGCGGGGTTACCATTGTGAATTGAACTGCTAAGTATACGATTTGTACTATCTTATGCACGGTGCACTTTAAAATGAGGATTCAGTAAATTGTTTATTGCTACATAAGGTGTGCTGGTTTTTGTGGATCTTGGTCACAACGTTTATATATATATATATATATATATATACACATACTGTGTGTGTTTTACTTGGGGTCTGCTTGTCTGAGGGATATTACGGAGCATTTTATTTTTTTTATTCTATTTTAGTGTATTTTTTTAATCTATTTTCTACTTTTATTATCTTATTATATATATATATATATATATATATATATCTATAATAAAAAATGTTTTTATTCTTTTCTGTGTGTGTGTCGGGGGGGGGGGGGGGCGCTAACTTACTGCCTTGCCCCGGGTGCCGTAAATCCTAGTTTCGGCCCTGCCTAGATCATCCACCACATGGAACCCAGCGCTATACCAGGGTATGAATCGAAGAGGTGAAACCCCAGCGGGAAAAGCTGGGTTGTCCCAGAGGGGGGAGCAGGAGGAGGACAGTTTATATTTCGTGAGAGATTTATGCCAGATAGAAAGATGGAATTTAAGAGAAGGAAAAGAGTTTGTCAGAGTGAGCTGATTTGATTTGCCCAGACCCCATAGTGAAGCCAATGAACGGAACCCCAAGGAAAGGGCTGCTAAATCTACCCAGGCAATAGTGCCACGGGGTACAAAGGAAACTACCAATTGGCTCAAATGGCTAGCCAAGTAATACAATTTTACGTCGGGGAAACCCCGACCCCCCTCAGAACAAGGGAACCGGAGTACAGTAAAAGTTATTCTTGGGGGTTTATCGTTCCAAACAAACCTCACAAATGAGGCCTGGGCGTCTCTTAGAACCCTCTCCGGAACCCTTACAGGTAAAGTTTGAAAAAGGTAGAGAAGTTGTGGCATAACTGTCATTTTGAGGGCTATTATCCTACCCAGCCAGGATATGATATGGGCCCTCCATTTTGCCAAGTCAGATTTAATTTTAGTGAATAGACATGGGAAGTTTTCCTGAGTTCAAAGAGCTATAGTGGGATGTAATATAGACCCCTAAATACTTAATCTTATTGGTCTGCCAGCGAAGGTCATAGGAGAACTGTAAGGAACATTTGAGATCTCCCGATACATGTAATAACATAGCTTCGGATTTAATAAAATTGATTTTATAGCCCGACAGGGAACCATATTCCTCTATAATCTGATACAAGGCGGGGAGAGAAGACTGCGGCTGAGTAAGGGACAACAGTGAATCCTCCACAAAGAGCGAGACCTTAAACTCCTGCGAACCCACCTTCACTCCTCGAATTCTGTCAAATTTCCTTATCATAGCAGCCAGGGGTTCTATGACCATGGCAAACACCAGGGGGGAGAGAGGACATCCCTGTCTCGTACCACTGGATAACGGAAAGGGAGCGGATAATAGTCCGTTAGTAAGAACTTTAGCTATAGGGGAGGAATAGAGAGCTGAGACCCCCGCCGATATCCCAAATGCCTGCAAAGTCTGAAATAAGAAAGGCCATGAAATGCGGTCAAACGCCTTTTCGGCGTCAAGTGAGAGGACAATAGATGGGGCGTGTCTACAGTTCAATAGTTGTATAAGATCGATTGCTCTCCTAGTGTTGTCCCTGGCCTGATGTCCAGGAAACCTACCTGATCATAATGTATCAGACCAGGGAGCACACCATTGAGACGAGTAGCTAAAATTTTGGCATATATTTTAATGTCCAAATTCAATAGAGATATTGCCCGATAACTAGCGCAGTCTCGAGGGTCTCTGTCCTCTTTGTGAATAACTATTACTCTGGCCTCCAGCATAGTGCTTGGGAATGGGGTGCCATGAAGTACAGCATTAAACAATACTCTGAGATGGGGGACCAAAATGGAGGCAAATTTCTTATAATACGAAGCCGAGAAGCCATCAGGGCCAGGAGCTTTAGAGGATTTAAAGTTCCTCAGAACGGCAGCAATTTCCTCATCTGTTGTATAATTATTCAACTCCGAAGAGGCAAAATCAGACAGCGTAGGGAGGCTAGCCCGCTGTAAGAACTCTGAAATTAAAACATCCGGGGGACCAGGACCCGGGTTAGCAGGGTTTAAATTATAGAGCTTAGTATAATAGTCCTGGAACGCCCTGTTTATGGCCTCTGGGGCATACGTAACCTCGCCATATTCAGTATTTACCGCCAGAATATTATTCCGAGAGCGCTGTGCTCTGAGGCGAGATGCCAGAATTCTGTCCGCTTTGTCTCCCTTCTCAGAAGGACTGATTAAGCCTCTGGAGAGTCTTTGCTGTGCATTCTGATAGAGAGAGCGAAATCTCAGACCTCGACCCAAGCAAAGTCTCCAAATTAGCAGGGGTAGGGGAGAGTCTATGTTGTCCTTCAAGTATCTGGAGTCTAGTAGAAAGAGAGAGGAAATGAGATTCCTGTGTCTTTTTGAACCGAGATACCTGTTTTATCAAATGGCCGTGTAAAACAGCCTTATGTGCTTCCCATAAAATAATAGGCAAAGTCTCCGGAAGATCGCTAAGTAAAAAATAGTCAGTGAGGCGAGACTGCATTATCCTGAATGTCTCCTGTTGCCCTTCTAATATTGCTTACTTGGCCCTGTATGGCTCTCCGAGTTACTGCTGCCTGTTCTGGTCTCTGCTCTGCAGAGATCCGGTGTCCTGTGATCCTGCTGCGGGCTCAGAAAGCGTTGTGCCGATCTCGGCTTGCACGCGGCCGGCACCATTTTAGTGAGAGCTGTCCGGGACCTGTGCCCTTCTCCTGCTGCCTGACCGGCCTGATTCACCCAGTGGCTGGCGCAGGGCCGGCTCGAGGACCCCGCCGCTTCATCCCCTCTGCGCTCTGGCCCCTCTCCCGCTGGTGCGCTCGAGGCGGCCGGGCTGGATACGAGGTGCTGCCGGGCGCCATCTTGTGACTGGTGGGCGCGTGCGGACGGAGCTCTGCCGCCCGCTCCTGACTGGCCTGGGCGCACTCCGGAGGCTACCTGTACATTACTCGGAGCGCCCCCACTGCTGCATGCGCCCAAACCGCTGCCCCCCCCCCTCCGTATAAGACCACTGGCTGGGGCTGTATAAGCCTTTGTGATCTGCCGGGCGCCATCTTGGGTTTGGCGGCGGGGACTGCTCTGCTTCTGCCCACACCCCTCCTGCTGCCTGGGCGGCTGGACATGGCTGGAGGGTGGAAGTTTGACCCTGCACTGCCTGTTAATAAAGTACTGTGTGTCTCTGCTGGTCTGGTGTCAGAGGGGCTTCTTCTTGCTGCTGCCTGAACAACATCCTGCCTGGCCTGCACAAGAATGAGCTCCGGAGCCATCTGGTCGCCGCTGACATTGGTGCCGCACATTGGGGGTCAGCTGCACTATTATTACAATCATAGAGCCACCAGCTCCTGTCTCTCCCCCCCTGATAAAGCATAATCCACACTTGCCTCAGCCTGCAGGGAGTCAAGCTTCTGGATAGCAATATTTCAGGGCAGCTCCTGTCCTTTGCACATCACCCGAGATGATGACCTGATACCGCAATTTGTCCTACCTGGACCGCGACAACTCTCTTAATACCCACCGCACCTTTTTTCTGTTTAACATTCATCTGCCAAGCAGCGTCTGTGTCTCCTTTTTACGTCTGTGACGTCCCGCTTATCCTATTAGTCCACAATGGCGCAAAAAAATAAAAAAAATTCACAGGCCCCCACAAACTTTTTTGGGCCAAAAGCCAAAGGCCCTTCTCCTCCTGTATTGCTCACGGACCCTCCTTCCTCCCCCTGCTCATCGGAGACGGGTATAGACCCACAGATTCAAGCAGTTATGACAAGTTTACTTGAAGGGGTCCAGTCTGCCTTTAAGCAAGAACTCTCCACAGCTATTGCCGACTTCAAATCTGACCTCACGGCCCTTGGCAATCATACGGACGCTCTCGAATCTAAGACGGACGACCTCTGCCGCTCTCAGTAATGTCTAGACTCGGAACTCTCTAGACTCCAGGATGAGATGGAGGATCTCAAGGAAAGACAAGAAGATCAAGAGAATCTCTCCCGTCGCAACAATTTGCGTATTCGCAATGTAGCGGAGTTGATTCTTACCTCGGCCCTACCATCCTTTTTGAAAGACTTCTTTCAACATGTATTGCCTGTCCTCTCCGATAGCGATTGTCTTTGCGATAGGGCCCACAGAGCGCTCCGAGCGAAACCAGCTTCTTCACAACCACCCAGGGATGTCATAGTGCGTCTACATTATTTTCGCTCAAAGGAACGGATCCTAATGTCTGTACGAGACTCCCCAGTGATTGACTTCCGGGATATGCAACTGCAGGTCTTCCAGGATCTAGCCCCGTCTACTATCCAGAAACGACGAGATCTCCAGCCCGTTACTAGGATACTACGGCAGCATCAAATACGGTACAGATGGGGATTCCCTTTCATGCTGCAGATTACAATGAACAATTCCACCCACTCCGTTAAAACTTTAGCACAGGGTCAGGATTTGTTGGCTAAGCTGGACCTCCTCCCTGTACCGTCATCTGATAGCGAGACCGCCTCTTCCTCCGGTCAACAACACCCTCGGATCCCACCGCCTGAATGGACAAGGGTGACCCGTCATCGCAATGGCACTACTGGCCCTCCCTGATCCTAGTGGACACTCTTGATTACAATACGATAGTTCTCACTATTCTAGAGATATGTCTCCTCCTTAATTGTTCTTTGTTGGTGGGTGGCGGCCCCGGCCCCCGTCTTACTTCTTCCATTCAACTGTTATTGGTTTTGATTTGGCTCATAGAGCTTTGATATTGGTTATATGTTGAGCCTAGCTCTATGTTATTGTGCTGGGATGGCTTTGTTTATCCCGATTTTCCCTTGTCTCCTCCTCCTTCCCCCATTTCCCCCCCCCTTTTGCCCTTGTACCCCTCCCTCTTTTCCCTTGTCCCCCCCCCCCCCCCCCCCATCCTCTTTTCCTCTACGACACAGCACGTTTTTCTTTTTTCTTTAGTGTGTGTTCTGGGTTATATTGCTGAATTTTCGGCTGCTGCCGACATAACTGTTGCGGTCCAGAAGGACCTGGTTTTGTTTTTTTTCTGCTCCCACTACCCCCCTGCTCCCTTTATCTGTGATTAAGTTTATAATGTCTATTATTTGTGTAGCGGTCCTTGATTGGGACCCTATGTTTCAGGGTTTTTTCCCGTATGGGTTTTCTATCACTCTCTCTTTCTCTATATCTCTGCTCCTTGTTTCTTGCTTTCCCTTTTCTTCCTCTTTCTCTCTTCCTCCCCGGGATGGGTCTCCGTTGATTCTTTTCCATTCTCTGGTATCACATGGCTCTTAAGCTGTTCTCTGTAAATGTTAACGGGCTTAATTCTCCCAAGAAACGTACAGTGATGTTGTCCGCCTGTAGGAGGGAAAAAGCTGACATAGTCTTCCTTCAGGAGACCCATTTCACTGGTACTCACTCTCAACTTCAAGGTAAGCAGTTTGCACAAACCTTTTTTGCCTCTGCTGATTGTAAGAAAAGGGGGGTGGCTATACTGATCCATCGTAGTATCCCATTTGTACATATTGCAACAATAGCTGACCCCGCAGGCAGGTACATTGTGGTAATTGGTACACTTCGCACAGAAACCCTAACACTTGTGTCTGTGTATGCCCCGAATAAAGACCAATCAATTTTTTTCCGCACACTCTTTCAGCGTCTTGACAGAGTAGCGCAGGGCCACATTATTTTAGGTGGGGATTTTAATACTGTGATCGATCCCCTCTTAGATAAATCTAACCCTCCTAAGAATAAGAAGGAAGCATCCCCGACTGAGGCCTCTCTCACGTTAATTTCCTCCCTTGCACAGCTTAATCTGAGAGATACCTGGCGTCTTAAACACTCCACGGCTAGGGATTAGACTCACTTTTCTGCACCTCACCAACATTATTCTCAGATCGACATGATCCAAGTGTCACAATCACTCACGACACTGATTTCTGATGCAGGTATCACCCCTTGCTCATGGACAGACCATGCGGGGGTCTATATCCTCATAGAAATCTATAGAACCCCTAATAAAGCACGTAAATGGCGTCTAGATGACACCCTTCTTTCGCATCCCTCCACTCTTTTAGACACCAAATCAACTTTGGAATTTTTCTTCAAAGAAAATGCCTCTCCAGAAGTCTCTCCTAGTCTGGTTTGGGAAGCGCACAAAGCTACTATCCGTGGTCATTTCATGTCCAAGGCCTCTGCTATACGTAAGAAAGCAGCACAGGAAATTTCCTCCTTCGAATCAAAAATTTCTGCGCTCCTAACCCAACATAAAAATGCCCCGAGTGACTCCCTACGCTCCCAGATTGATAACCTCAGAGGTCAGTTAAATGCTCTTTTATCGAGACGCGCAGCTGCTATACTACAGAAGCTCCGTCAGAAATTCTACGATAAAGCGGATAAAATTGATAGTCTCCTAGCTAACAAACTGAGGAGCAAACGCACTATGGGAATGATAGAAAAACTTCACTCCAATACATTAAATATGCCTACTTATGACCCAAAGCAGATGGTAGAGGAATTTCGGGAGTTTTATAGCTCCTTATATAATCTTCCTGCCCCTCCTCTCTTCTCTGATGGTCCAGAGGGTATATGCTCGTACCTATTAAACACCCCCCTGCCATGTCTGACAGAGAGACAGATCTCTCTTCTTAATGAGTCTATCTCGTTGGAAGAGACGGTTGCCGCTATCAAATCTATGCGATCGTCAACCGCACCTGGCCCAGATGGCTTCACTGCCCAATATTACAAAACTTTCCATGCAGAATTGGCCCCTTATCTTACCTCGCTTTTTAATAAAGTTTTAGAGGGGGCATCGTTTGCACCGGCAACTGTGCACGCTGACATTATTGTGATCCCGAAACCGGACAATGTTCCAATTATCGCCCGATATCATTACTAAATGTTGATCTTAAGATTTACGCAAAAATTTTGGCCAATCGACTAGCTCCCCTGCTTATGCAATTGATACACCCAGACCAGGTGGGCTTTATTTCTGGCCGTCAAGCCTCCGATAATACCAGGAGAGCTATAGATCTGATATGTTCTATTCATAAACAAAAACTACCCTCATTGTTACTAGCACTGGATGCCGAGAAGGCTTTTGACAGGATATCTTGGTCCTTCACCTTCTCGGTACTCCGAAAGATGGGCTTCTCTGGCAAATTTCTAGAAGGTGTCTCAGCGCTTTATAGATCCCCTACTGCCACGGTTTCTGTCAACCGCCTCACCTCCACCGTTTTCGGAATCACTAATGGCACCAGACAGGGATGCCCGCTCTCCCCCCTACTATTTGCCCTGGTTATGGAACCACTGGCGGCAAGGATCCGAGCTAATACAGATATAGCTGGAGTGCGGGTAGGCCACTCTGAGCATAAAAGTGCATTATACGCAGATGACGTCCTCTTGTCCCTTGGATCCCCGACTCAGTCGCTGCAGCCGCTCCTCTCTGAAATTGACCTCTACTCTAAGCATTCAGGTTATAAAATCAACACGAGTAAAACCGAAGTATTGAATTTTTACATCCCTGGCCCGGTTAAACTCTCTTTAGAAAAATCCTTCTCATTTCAGTGGCACAAAAAAAAGATTAAATATCTAGGCATTTTCCTAACACATACCCACCACCAACTATACCAGGCTAATTTCCCTAGACTTTTAGACCGCATTAAATCAGATTTGTCTTCTTGGTCCAGCCTTTTTATCTCTTGGATAGGTAGAGTGAATTCAGTGAAAATGAACGTGCTCTCGGATACTATACCTATTCCAAACTCTCCCGATATTTATCCCTCCATCTGCCTTTAAATTCTTACAGTTTCACACATCACAATTTATATGGGCAAATAGGCGTCCCCGAGTCCGACTGAAACTATTACAGCGCCCCTCATGTAGTGGCGGTCTGGGCATCCCAGATTTTAGAAGATATTACTTAGCTGCCCAGCTCTCACACTGTGTGCAATGGTGTAATCCAGAGTCACAGAGGGTCTGGATAGCTATAGAAGCTGCTGAACTGGGTCTTTCCACTCTTTCTTCTCTTCTTTGGCTCCCGAAACCCTGCCGCCCTAGAAATGTGGCCTCTCACCCCCCTGGTGTCCCGCTCACTGATGATTTGGGACTTTGCCAATAAGAAATACAGGTTAGCCCCGGCCCCCTCCCCCATCATCCCTATCTTACACAACCCAGCATTTCCCCCTGGTACACACAAGTCACTATTTGCCCCCTGGCAAGATAGAGGTATTCTATATCTGAACGATATCACCAAAGACACTAGTTTTCCTCAGATCTCCCAGATTCAGGAAGATAATGACATCCCGTCCAAATATTTTTATCAATATTTACAACTCAGGCACTTTCATTCCGCAATAAACCACATCCTCTCTAGCAGACCCCTGACCACATTCGAGGCAACGTGTTTCAGACGTCATTCAACCAAAGGTTTAATTTCCCTCTTATATACCGCTCTCGATGGAGAACCACCCTCTCAACATGATCCACATGAGAGGGCATGGGAACTGGATCTGGGCTCGGCCTTAGATGATGAGGAATGGTCTGAGGCTTGGGGTAACGCTGCATCTAGCTCCATATGCGTTCGCATCAAAGAGGAGGTCTACAAACTATTATATAGATGGTACTATGTACCATCTCGCTTAAGCAGAATGTACCCAGATACATCGGATAGATGTTGGAGAGGATGTGGCGCAGAGGGCTCTTTCCTGCATATATGGTGGTCGTGCCCTAAAATCATAAGTGTGTGGAGAGATGTGATTAATCTTATTACTAATTTGTTACGGATTACCATTCCCTATGATCCTAAATACATTCTTCTCCCCGTAAACCTGCCAACGCTGACTAACCATCAAAATAAACTAATGCGGCATATAATTTCGGCAATGACATGTCAATTGGCCGCGGACTGGAAAAACCCCATTCCACCTTCTATGCAGTCTATAATCGCCCGCATATGGTACGTTTACCGTATGGACTATATGACCAGTATCATTATATGCTCCTCCAAGTCATTTGATAAAATATGGGGACCTTGGCTGACTACACAACATGCCCCTTCACCTTTCAACTAATATTCTATGTTATACCTGATGGAACCCTCCCGGGGATTCCGATTCCAACTCCAATCTACTATATTCTATCCTTCTGTATCTTCTTTCTTCTCTTCCCCTTCTCTCTTTCTTCTCATATCTTATCCTATACTATTACTCAATATTAGCCGGTTGGACTTCCAACCGACGGCTATTCTCTCTCTCTTATTATACCCGCTCTCAGGGTCAAAAATGGATCATTTTCACTTGACACCATATATATGTACCAAATGTTAAGCTATGTTCGTACTGTATTACGCTATAATTGCCATCTGTTGGTCTCTGTTTACTGTCTGTGATCCCATGAATAAAAATTATGTTTAAAAAAAAAAAAAAAATAGTCAGTGAGGCAACTTTTAATTTGGTTAGCAACTTCCGGACTGTGCAATAGGGAGTCGTTCAATCGCCAAGAGGCAGGAGGAGGACGGGGGGCAATAGAGTGGAGATCAACAGTGATCGGGAAATGGTCGGACCATGTCATAGGAAGTATACGTGTAGACTTAAGTTTAGAGGATAGGTCCTGGCTGAGTAGGATCATATCTATCCTAGAGTAGGACTTATGGACAGGGGAATAAAAAGTGTAGTCGCTAGTTAGAGGGTCAGTTAACCTATATGAGTCAAATAGCAATTGGAGTTTCAAAAGAGCAAGCAGGGTGAGAGATGCCGAGGATGGGCGTTTCAAGCAGGGCGAGAGATGCAGAGGATGGGCGTTTGGGAGCAGAAGGAAGAGGAAAGGGAGGGGAGGATCTATCTAATGAGGCATCAAGAACCTCATTAAAATCGCCGGCCACTATGACTTCTCTATGGAGCCTAATCAAATGTGAGTTCAAACTTCTAAAAAAGGCGGCCTGATTTTGGTTCGGAGCATATACATTAACAAGGGTATATAGAGTATTATTTAGTTTCCCAAGTATGAGCCATCTACCTGATTTATCCACATGACTGTCCATCAACTCGAACGTAAGGTGAGCAGCTAACAAGATGGAAACCCCCCTTTTTTGTGTGTAGCATCACACGAATGAAATGTAAGTGGGTAGGATTTAGATTTTAAGTCAGGGTGAAGGGATTTCTTAAAGTGGGTTTCCTGTAAGAAAACTATATCACCCTTGGCCTGTTTAAGGGAAGGAAAAGAGCTTGGTGCGTTTGGTAGGGCTGTTCAAACCTTTGACATTATGTGAATATATCCTAAGAGCCATGACAGTCAACTCTTCGGAACGCCTCATCTCCTCCCTCCGGACTCCGCATCTCTACAACAAACCAGACAAAAAACATTATAAACAGACATGGCAGTTGGCATACATCAAAATACATCTGACCAAGAGAAGAAAGAAAAAGGGACAAGAGAAACAGGGAAAGTTGGGGACCAGAAGAAACCATATCTGGTCTAACATGCCTGTCAGGAAACTACAGAAAAGAGTCACTAAGTGACATCAACCGGACTCTGGTATAAGACCCTGCTAAGGGGACGCGGCCTAGCTGGTCCAGGGGCATCAGGGACAGTGGACACAACATCATGTGTCCTGAGTCTAGGGACCAGTGATAAAGGGAGAAAAAATGGGACATAATCTCCCAGTTCCTACTACTATTAAGGCAGCCAGTAATATATACGGAGCTCCTCGGGGCTGGAACCAATATTGCCTGGAACAGGTGAGGGTAGTAACAAATAACAAGGCAAAGGGTGTCAGTTCCAGTACAGGGGGGGGGGGTACGTTGCCTATAAAGAGAGCCATAGCAATAAACATGCCAAATAGGCACTAATACAGTGGAAAGGGCTTAGGTTCTACACATATATATATGGTGGGGGGAAACCAGGGCTAGTAGATGAGACGAAGAAAGAAAAATTACAATGCTACAACATATGTCTGTTCAGAAATAGAAGAATACAGGGTTAAATAGCATAAAGACATGAAGCATCAGGTTGGAGGGCCAGCAGAAGCAGATTTCCGTGCAGATGGTACTCTCGTCCAGTCTCGATTCAGGGAGGGTTGAGGAGTGGCATTTGACTCCATGGGAGAGGTCACATATGCCCACTGCAGAGATTCAGACGAGGCTGGTGGAGGGGAGAGGCCCAAGGTGTGCAAGAGTCCATGAGCTTCAGCCAGATCCCTAGCCGAGTGGAGGCAGTTATGATGCCACACCAAAATGCGAAAAGGGGAAACCCCATCTGTAGCGAATGCCATTGTCCTGAAGTACTGAGGTTATAGGCCTGAAGTCCTTCCTCTTGAGCAAGGTAGCAGGTGCAATGTCCTGGAATATTTGGAGTGAGTGACCCTGGAATTGTAGTTTGGAGATCTTCCTAGCCTCTCTTAGTATGTCCTCTTTAGCCGTATAGTAATGGCATCACAGAATAACATCTCTAGGCTGAGCAGAATCCTGTGAACGAGGACGAAGAGCCCTTTGAGCCCTATCCAACAAGAGATGGTCCTCTGGAGTCGATGGCAAAAGGTGCACAAACAGTTTTTTATGGTATTCATTCAGGGACGTCATATCAACATCCTCATGGACGCCTCTGAGATTGTTTCGTCGTGCCCTGTTGTCTTGGTCTTCCTGGCGTTCCAGGATAAGCTGAATCTCCTGTTTGAGACCATGAATGTCATCGCCCATTCCCTGTTGGGAAGTGATCACTTCGTCCACTTTAGATTCTAGGTGGTCCATTCTGTCTCCAAGGTCAGTAACGTCGGTCTTAAGAGAGGCAATTGCCGTATGCACCTCCGCCTGCACCGTCTGAATAGATTTCCTTGTCTCCTGGATTTCACGGAAAAGCAGTTGTAAGTCTTCCTGGGTCAATGGGGAGTGGTCTGAGTCAGAAATATCAGGTAGATTTAGCCCCGGAGATTTAGCATGTGAGTAGGCAAATTTTTTAAGGCTTTGGGGCAGGTCCGCTCTGTGTTGTTTTTTGTTACCTCTAGGTATGATGGAACTTAGGGACAGATCAAATTGAAAAGGTCACTGTAGTACGTAGCTAGGAAAATCTCCGTAGTAGGAAAACAACACTGTAAATATTATGACATAGATATCGGTAAGAGAAAGTCCCAAGACTCAGGGCATGTTCCAATGGTTCACATTGTGAGGAAAGTGAGCTCCCTCAGGTAAATTAAATCAAACAGTAAAAGCCACCAGTAGATGGAACTCCAGTGTTAGTTATCATAGGTGATGTGAGACCACTGATGCAATGAAGGTGTACAATATATATACTCACAGTATGCAAGGTACAGTCCAAGGGTGGTCCCCCCTGACATCGATCACTGTGACTATGAGTGACCAGGTCCCCACTAGTGATGGAATTATGAGGGAGACACAGGCAGTATGAAGATAGGGAATGAGCTATGGCAGGTGCAGACCACTTCCCCACATTTCCATATTAAGAGCCTCTGGGTGACATAAGGTAGGGCCTAGAAGGTGGTGGGTCCCAGCCACGGACCAGCCAGTAGCTAGGGTACCCCACTGTTACCTCCAATTGCAGGCAGAAGCAGAGGCACCATGGGCTCCAAATCCAAGATGGCCTCTGATGTCACAGGAGAAGCTGGTGTGTCTGGGGTCCAGCACCACACAGGCACCGACATCCGTGCTTCCCGGGTGGCAGAGGGTGGGAGACAGGCGTCGCTGGACGTGTGGAGAAGGAGGGAGCTCTTCCAGGCCAGCTGCGGGAGTGTCAGGCCCGATCGCGGGCCTCGGGAGGTATGCGGCGGCCGCCGCAGTCACTACAGTCCCCGGCTCGGCGGGCGGAAGTAGGCTGCGGCACAGAAACACAGTACGGAGCCCGCAGATCAGCCCCAGAGTCTCTCCAGGTGCACACGGAGTTCCGTCAGCGCTGGGACAGGGTACCCGGGGTGGCTGAAAGCGGGGAAAGAGCCAAATTAAAAGATCTTGCCCGGTGCTCACAGGGTGCACGTCCATCCCGAACGCCTGCCAGGCCAAGCCCCCGAGAGCGTGGTTTTCAACAAACCACCAACCGTCGTCAGGACACCAAGTCCACTGACAAGCCAGTGCCATGACGGGCTTCCAGGCCGTCGCTGCTCTTTAGTTGTATGAGCACACTTTCAGACGTTTCACTTAATGTAATTTCAGACATCCACAGATGGGTAGTCCGCAATTTAGTGTGCAAAGGTTACAAAATAGAGTTTGATTGTCTAACACCAATGCGGTTTTTCAAGACAGGGCTGCCTGTGTCTGAAAACAAAAAGGGCGGTTCTGCAAACCGCAATTCCATCTCTAATGGATTCAGCAGTTTTTATTCAGGTTCCAGTTCACCAACAGGGTCAAGGTTATTATTGTAGTATTTTGGTAGGACCAAAACCCGGATGGCTCGGTCACACCGATATTAAACCTGAAGGGGTCTCAATCAGTACGTCGCTTACTACAGATTCACGATGGAATCCCTGCGGTCAGAGATTGTAGGTTTGGAACCACAGGAATTCATGATTTTGCTGTATGTCAAGGATGCATACTTACACATTCCACTTTGGCCACCGCATCAGGCGTACTTAAGGTTGCAGTACAGCAAACCCATTATCAATTTCAGGCACTACCATTTGGCCTCTCATCAGCGCCTCGGATATTCACAAAGGTGATGATAGGTCATCTCAGATCCCTGGGAGTGATAATAGTTCCGTACTTAGACAACCTTCTCATCAAGGCTCCGTCTCAACAAATACTCCTTCAACATGCCTTACTGACGTACAATGTACTAGTTCAGCGCGGTTGCATTGTCAACTTCAAAAAATAAAGCCTTGTCCCGTGAGACAAAATTAAATTTCTAGGAATGATTCTGAATTCAGTGGATCAACGAATTTCCCTGCCAGAACAGAAAGCACAAAGTATTTGTCATCTGGTACAGTTAGTGCTCAAACTACGGACAGTCTCGGTGCATTTGTGCATTCGACTGTTAGGAAAGATGGTGGTGTCTTTCGACGTACTCCAGTTCAGAAGATTTCACTCATGTCCTTTTCAACTGGATCTTCTCGCACAGTGGCCAGGCTCTCATCTACAAATTCATCAGATGGTGTGGTTGTCTTCAAGGGCCAGAGTATAACTACTCTAGTGGCTTCACATACACAATCTCACCGCAGGAAAAAGGTTCGGAGTCTGGAACTGACTACAGACGCAAGTCTCAGAGGTTGGGGAGCAGTGGTCCTACATTGTCAGCTTCAGGGTCTATGGTCATGCCAAGAAAGATTACTGTCAATGAATGTCCTGGAATTCAGGGCAATTTACAACGCTCTGCGTCAGGCAGTTCGCTTGCTCCAGTCTCAGACTGTTCAGGTTCAGTCGGACAATGCAGTCGCATACATCAACAAACAAGGAGGGACTCTAAGTCGCATGGCCATGTGAGAAGTGGCTCGAATCCTAAATTGGGCCGAACATCACCTAGTGATATTGTCGGCGGTCTTCATTCCAGGAGTGTACAACTGGGAAGCAGATTATCTCAGTCATCAGGATTTTCATCCAGGAGAAGGGGCTTTACTTCCAAACGTGTTCCACATCGTTAGTCCATCGTTAGTCCAGTGGTTCTCGGATCTCTGCGGTCGACTCGCAGATGATCCATGGCCGCTTCCGCTAAGTCCAGACCTACTACAACAGGGTCTGTTTCTTTACCCCGATTTAGCACGGCTGTGTTTGACGGGGTGGCTGTTGAAGAAAAAAAGGCATTTTGTTTCCCCCAGCACACTGAATGATAACAGTAACCAGATGTAAATCCCACATAATAATATAATTCAGAGATCTTCGTTACATATATTTGCGCAAATGTATGCTTAAGCCCCAAAGCCGTATGAAGGCGTCTGTATATTTGGGGTCTCTAGCGCTATATCTAGGTGCAGGGTGTGGCACCCCAAAATACCAGCATAAGCCAGAAGGCCCATGGCAGCATACCAGTGAAAAAACTATAGTGTTAATAAATTAATGTTAGGAAGCCGAAGCTATGACGAGGGTGATACAAAAATGAGATGTAATTAAAATGGAGAAATACTGTTAAAGTAATTAGCGTGTGAAAAGTGTTAATAGAATATAAAGTATGCCACATTTAAGCCATCCAGCTCAGCCAGTCCAGAGGCATCACACCTCACACCTCCATTACCCCAATCCAGGTCTATGATTAACCAGCAGGGAGCCACATGATAATGGCTCCCTATTTAAATATATCTAAGCTAAGAGCTACCTACCTTGAAGCAACCCCATAATGCTCCATATGGCATGTCAGGGCCTGCACCTCCTCCTAATGCAGGAACCTCTCTGCCCCTCACAACAGACATATATAGTTTGATAGATGCTCAATTAGTTTAGTGATATCATTCAGGTGCTTGAAAGGGAGGGATATTTCTGAGCAAGAAAAAAAGGCATTTTGTTTCCTCCAGCACACTGAATGCAGTGGTGCACCCAGGGGGGGGGGGGGGGGGGGTTCCTTAGCACCCAGAAACCTCCCTCCACTAAAAAAAAAAAAAATTTTTTTTTTTTTTTTTTAAATAGCTGCATGAGTATTATTAATGGCTGTCTAGCGTCCCCTGCAGCCTGCTGTCTTCCTGGTGCAATAAAAAGTTTACTTTATTTTAATTAAAGGACATATATATCCATGTGCATACATATATACACATGTATATACATACATACATATAAACACACATGATATATATATATACATGTGTATATATATGTGTACTGTATGTGTGTGTACATATATATATATATGCATGTTTAATATGCTATGTATATGTGTATATATATATGTATGCATGTTTAATATGCTATGTATATGTGTCTATGTGTGTGTGTGTGTGTGTATATATATATATATATATATATATATATGTGTATATATATATATATATATATATGTGCAGATATATGTATATATGTATATATATACACAGACACACTAGTTTTACGGACCCAGCATATACTGGGTCACCTCAGTCCGCAACCCTGTGATTGGCTCCGCCCAGTTCTGGAAACCCTCCAATGCAAATCCTGCGTTTGCCACTGAAATGACACCCCCTAACAGAGCCAGAAGATAGAAGAGTGGTGAGTAGAGCGCCGACGTCCCGGTTAGTGGGTCGCCGGCGGGTATGGCGGCACAAGGGTGGGTGAGCAGCTCTGACAGGCTGCGCTCCAGGAAGGCTCAGCAACAGACTGTAGGCGCTATTGAGGGGTGTCCTGAGCCAGCGCGGATAAACCCTACACTGGTCACACAGCTAACAGGGGCTAATCCCGCTGTTAGCACTAAAACCTCAAGCCAGTATAAACAACAAAGTGCGGGAAGCCACGCGCCATGGCAGGGGGCGGGGCTTCCTCTCAGAGCGGATCCAGCAGCTCACCAGCACCATTTTCTCCCTGCAGATCTCCACACACGGACGCTGACAGGGAAGCACTGTCCCTCCACATAACTCCAGCACCTCTGCGTTACCAGGGTGTTATAGGGAAGGGGGAGGGGGGGGGGGCGAAGTGTAATAAGAATACTAACTACCCGGTTCAGGATAGTTAGTCAGCGCCGGACTGTTCTCATAATAACAGCCTGATAGGGCGCGGTGTGGCTGGTTCCTCATTTCCTGTGACTCTCTGAAGGTACTCTTGGGGAAACTGTGTCTGAAATTTTTGTGTGTGTGTGTGTGTGTGTGTGTGTGTGTGTGTGTGTGTACATATCACACATTACCATGTCCAAGGACTCTGTATCCTGTGCTGCAGAGTGTTTATCTTCCCCTGAGGAGTCTATTCCATGTACTCAAGACTGCAATATACTTTCTCAGCCTTCTGGATCCGTGGATTCTTTAAGGGGAATGATATCGCAGATTTCAACAAGGATGTCACATACTGAGAAAGAAACACCATTTTTGAGAAAATCTGTGGAGGATATGATGTATTTAGCCCCCACTACTTCATCTAAAAACCCACCTACATACCCACAAAAACGTATACTTGCCCAGATAATGCAAGCTGACACTGATACCGACTCTGCTCCAGGGACCGGTGATGGGAATGTGCAGGGGGGAGATGCATCCCTTGCTAAAGGGGTGAAACTAATGATTGAAGCTATTAGGGATGTTTTACATTACTGAGAATGTTCATGAGAAGGAGTAGGAAACTTATTTTACCGTAAATAAGAAATCCTCGCTTACCTTCCCGGCTTCTAAGGAGTTAAACTCCTTGTTTGAAAAATCCTGGGAAACCCCAGA
Organism: Pseudophryne corroboree; assembly: GCF_028390025.1. Lineage (NCBI taxonomy): Eukaryota > Metazoa > Chordata > Amphibia > Anura > Myobatrachidae > Pseudophryne > Pseudophryne corroboree. Next base: position 872,987,925 of record NC_086447.1, read on the forward strand.
GAAAAAATTCCAGATCCCTAAAAGAATTCTCATTGCTTTCCCTTTCCCTGAAGAGGACAGAAGGAAGTGGGAAAACCCACCTACTAGATACAGCTTCTGTATCTAGATTGTCAAAAAATGTGGTTTTACCTGTCCCTAGTTCAACCGCCTTAAAGGAACCGGCTGACTGCAAGATTGAGACTACACTCAAATCACTATACACTGCTACAGGCCCACTATTGCTTGTGCGTGGATTTCTAGAGCCATAGTAAAGTGGTCAGGCACATTACTGGAGGAATTAGATACTATGGATAGGAGTGACATTGACTTGTTTTTACGTCACATATAGGATTCTGCAGGTTTCATGGTGGAGGCCATGATGGACATTGGCCTGATTAATGCAAGGGCTACATCCATGGCAGACTCTGGATATGCCAATGGACTGCGGATGCAGAATCCAAGAGAAGTGTGGAGAACCTACCCTTCACAGGTCAGGCTCTGTTCAGGGACGCTTTGGATGCGTGGATATCCACGGCGATTGCGGGTAAGTCGACCTTTCTTCCCTCCACGGCAGCACCGGCTAGGGAATCTTACGCCTACACTGCAGTCCTTTCGGACTGCAAAATGTAAAAAATCCAAAGGCCCCCCCCTCCCATCTTCTTTAGAGGAGGGCGGGGTAAATCCAGAAAACCTGCACCAACAGGTTCCTAGGAACAGAAACCAGGTTCTGCTTCCTCAAAATCTTCAGCATGACGGTGGACCTCCCAGCCTGGGAATCGGGCAGATGGGAGCGAGACTAAATGACTTCAGTCACGTCTGGGCGTCATCATACCCCTGGGTCAAAGATATTGTTGCCCAGGTGTACAGACTGGAGTTTCTGGAACCCCCGCCTCACAGATTTTTCAAATCAGGCTTACCAGCTTCGCTGACAGAAAGTGCTATCCTACAGGAAGCCATTCAGAAATTGGTACAAACAAATGTCATTGTTGCAGTTCCACCTCACCTAACACACAAGGGTTATTACTTAAACCTGTCTGTGGTACCAAAACCGGACGGTTCGGTAAGGCCTATATTGAATCTAAAGTCATTGAACCCCTACTTGAGGGTATTCAAATTCAAGATGGAGTCTCTGAGAGCGGGGATCTCAGGTCTGGAGGATAGGGGAATTCCTAGTATCCCTGGATATCAAGGATGCGTACCTTCACATTCCAATCTGGCCGCCTCATCAGGCTTACTTACGGTTTGCACTACAGGACTGTCATCAGTTCCAGACTTTGCCATTTGGCCTCTCCATAACACCGAAGGTGTTTACCAAGGTCATGGCAGAGATGATGCTCCTCCACAAGCAGGGAGTGAACATAATTCTATATCTGGATGATCTGATAAAGGCATCTTCCAAGGAGAGGCTGTTACAGAGTATTGCTCTCACAACTCAACTACTCCAGGATCATGGGTGGATCCTGAACTGTCCAAAGTCACATTTGGAGCTGACAAGGAGACTGCCCTTCCTGGGGATGATACTCGACACAGAAGTGCAGAGGGTGTTTCTACCGGTGGAGAAAGCGTTGGTGATCCAATCAATGGTCCGGGATGTCCTGAATCGAGCCCGGGTATCTGTTCATCAGTGCATTCGCCTACTTGGAAAGATGGTAGCCTCCTATAAGGCTCTGCAGTATGGAAGATTCCATGCAAGGTTCTTCCAGCTGGATCTCCTGGACAAGTGGTCGGGATCGCATCTTCACATGCACCAGCGGATACGCCTGTCGCCAAAAGCCAGAATTTCACTCCTCTGGTGGCTGCAAACTTCTCACCTACTCGAGGGCCGCAGGTTCGGGATTCAGAATTGGATCCTTCTAACCACAGATGCAAGTCTCAGAGGTTGGGGAGCAGTCACCCAAGGGGAAAACTTCCAAGGAAAGTGGTGAAGTCTGGAATCTATCCTTCCAATAAACATTCTGGAACTAAGGGCCATATACAACGCCCTTCTACAAGCGGCACATCTTCTGCGAGATCAAGCCATTCAGGTTCAGTCGGACAATGTCATGGCAGTGTCCTACATAAACAGGCAGGGCGGAAGGAAGAGCAGAGCTGCAACATCAGAGGTAACAAGAATCCTCCTCTGGGCGGAAAGACACGCGGTGGCGCTGTCAACGATGTTCATTCTGGGAGTGGACAACTGGGAAGCGGACTTCCTCAGCAGACACAATCTCCATCCAGGAGAATGGGGCTTCCACCCGGAGGTATTCACAGAGGTAACAAACCAATGGGGTGTACCTCAGATAGTCATGATGGCCTCTCGCCTCAACAAGAAGCTTCGGAGGTACTGTTCCAGGTCAAGGGACCCACAAGCAGTGGCGGTGGATGCCCTGGTAACTCTGTGGGTGTTCCAGTAAGTGTATGTGTTCCCTCCACTTCCACTCATCCCAAGGATTCTCAAACTAAAGAACAAGAGTTCAGGCGATCCTCATTGCTCCGGACTGGCCAAGAAGGGCTTGGTATGTGGATCTTCTGGAATTACTGCTGGAGAATCCAAGGCCTCTTCCTCTTCGCGAGGACCTTTTACAACAGGGGCCGTTCACCTATCAAGACTAACCACGGCTACGTTTGACGGCATGGAGGTTGAACGCCAGATCTTAGCTCGGAAGGGCATTCCGAACAAAGTCATTCCTACTCTGATATAAGCTAGGAAGGGAGTAACGTCTAAGTATTACCATCGGATTTGGAATAAGTATGTGTCTTGATGTGAATCCAAGAAGTTTCCAATGGTGGCGTTTCAACTAGGACGTATTCTGCTCTTTCTGCAAGCGGGTGTGGATCTGGGCCTACGCTTGGGCTCCATAAAGGTCCAGATTTCGGCCTTGTCCATTTTCTTCCAGAAACAATTGGATGCTCTCCCTGAGGTTCAGACATTCTTGAAAGGAGTTCTGCACACCTAACCACCCTTTGTGCCTCCTACGGCACGTTGGGATCTTAATGTGGTGCTGCAGTTCCTGCAATCGGATTGGTTCAAAACTTTACAGGAGGTGGGCGTAAAGTTTCTTACTCGGAAGGCTGTCACACTGTTGGCCTTGGCATCTGCAAGACATGTCAGAATTGGAGGCATTGTCGCACAAGAGCGCCTACTTGATTTTCCATGAAGATAGAGCTGAGCTTAGAAAGCATCAGCAATTTCTTCCAAAGGTTGTGTCGGCTTTTCATATCAACCAACCTATTGTGGTGCCAGTGGCTACTGACACCTCAATTACCTCAAAGCCCTTGGATGTTGTGCGGGCTTTGAAAATATATGTGAAGAGAACTACTCGTCACAGGAAGTCGGACGCACTGTTTGTCCTTTATGATCCCAAAAATGTTGGATGTCCTGCTTCTAAGCAGACCATTTCTCACTGGATCAGATTTACTATTTAGCATGCTTATTCTACGGCAGGATTGCCAATTCCAAAATCTGTTCAGGCCCACTCTACCCGTAAAGTGGGTTCTTCCTGGGCAGCTGCCCGGGGTGTCTTGGCTATTCAGCTTTGCCGAGCAGCTACTTGGTCAGGGTGGAACACGTTTGCTAGGTTCTACAAGTTCGATTCTTTGGCCTCTGAGGATCTAAAGTTTGGTCATTCTGTTCTGCAGGAACCTCAGCACTCGCCCTCCCGTACTGGGAGCTTTGGTACATCCCCATGATAGTAAATGGAACCCCAGCATCCTCTAGGACGCAAGAGAAAATAGGATTTTATATACCTACCGGTAAATCCTTTTCTCGTAGTCCGTAGAGGATACTGGGCGCCCGCCCAGTGCTTCGTGTTCCTGCATTGGGGGTCATTCCGAGTTGATCGCTCACTAGCTAGTTTTAGCAGCCGTGGAAATGCTATGCCGCCGCCGCCCACTGGGGAGTGTATTTTAGCTTGGCAGAAGTGCGGACGCGTGTGCAGCCGAGCTCTGCAAAAACGGTTTGTGCAGTTTCAGAGTAGCTCTGAACCTACTCAGCGCTTGCGATCACTTCAGCCTATACGTGTCCAGATTTGACGTCATACACCCGCCCAGCGAACGCCCAGACATGCCTGCGTTTTTGCAAACCCTCCCTGAAAATGGTTAGTTGACACTCAGAAACGCCTTCATCCTGTCAATCCTCTTGCGGCCATCAGTGCGACTGAAAACTTTGCTAGAACCAGTGCAAAACAACAAATGCCTTTGTACCCGTACGTCGCGCGTGCGCATTGCGGTGCATGCGCAGAAATGCCAATTTTTAGCCTGATCGCTGTGCTGCTAACAACGGCAGCTAGCAATCAACTCAGAATGACCCCCATTGTTACTTGGTTAAGTATTGTTGGTTCCGTCGTTGCTGACTCGTTTCATGTTGGCTAGCTTGACTTTCCATTTGTACCAAAATCCTATTTTCTCTAATGTCGTAGGGGCTACTGGGATAGTCTTAGTACCATGGGTTATAGATGGAGTCCATTGGAGCCTTAGCCCTTTACATTTCTCCAGAATGTGCTGGCTCCACCCCTCCTGCAGACTCTGTTTAGAAAAATGTGCCCAAGGATCTGAGTGCATTCTCTGGAGCTCCAAAGTTTTCTTCAAAAACTTTATTTTAGTTTGTTATATTCAGGCAACACTGGCACCAGTCTGCCTGCGTTGGGGTCTGGTACCAACCTCTTGAAGGGTTAATGGTTTGGATCCCTGCTGACAGGACACTATATATTTATCACCAGTAATTTATATAGAACACACATATTCCGCAGCGCTTTACAGAGTATTTGGTCAGTCACATCAGTCCCTGCCCCAGTGGAGCTTACAATCTATATTCCCTACCACATGTACACACACACTCATTTACATTCACACTAAGGTTAATTTGTAGGGAGCCAATTAACCCACCAGTATATTTTTGGATTGTGGGAGGAAACCGGAGTACCCAGTGGAAACCCACGCAAGCACAGGGAGAGTATACAAACTCCATGCAGTTAGGGCCATGGTGGGAATCAAACCCATGACCTCAGTGCTGTGAGGCAGTAATGCTAACCATCATACCATCTGTGCTGTACACACTCTAATAACATGCCACCACCCCTAACAGAGCTAAAGATGCTGGATGGTGAGTACAGTAATCAGAGTCCCGGTTAGCGGGTCCCTGTTTAATATTATGGCGGCATAAGGTCACGGTGGGCACACAGCTTATGTTTAAGAATTCAGACCACAGACCAGCCTCTTAGCCCCTTATACTTACATTTGTGAAATATTACCCCACATTCAAGTCTATATCCGATGAAGGGAAGACAGATCTGGAAGAGGGGGAGGTGGATGCACAGTAGATAGCACAGTAGATATGGGGGACTGTACTGTTTCGGGGTGGAAACTCTTATCTTCTCTATTCGAGATGTCCTGAATATCCCTGATAAGGAGACAAACAGTAAAAGTTTTTTTTTTAAATGTAAAAAGAAATCTCCTGCTTCTTTCCTATCTCAAAGGAATTAAACACGCTTTTTAGAGTAACGTGGGTTAATCCTGACATGAAATTTCAGATCCCTATGAGGTTGCTGACGTCCTTTCCTTTTCCCCCTGAGGATAGGAAGGTGTGGAAAAATCCGCCTGCAGTAGATACTTCAATGTCCTGGCTGTCATGTCAGATTGTGCCTCCTGTACCTGGAGCTATCTCCTTTAAAAGACCCTGCTGATCATAAAATTGAGACTACTCTCAGATCCATTTACACCGCATCATGTGGATGATTACAAGGGCCATTGTTAATGGACGGGTAATATACTGAAAGGTTTTGACACAATGCCTCAGGATGAGATTATCACACTCCAGCGACATGTACAGGATTCTGCATATTTTATGTGTATAGCATTCTAGGAAATAGGCCTGATCAATGCACGCTCAACTGCTATGGCGTGCAGAAATCCCACCTAAAACTGTCAGCGCGCAGAGCATTATGGTTGCGGTGGTGGACAGCAGATACTGGATTCCAAGAGAGCTGTAGAGTGCCTTCTCTTTATGGGAGTGGCTTTGTTCGGTGATGAACTGAACAAGTGAAATTCATATGCTATGGCTGGTAAATCCACCTATCTCCCATCTGCAGCTCCGCAGGCTGGACGTGCTTACCCAGGCTCTACTCTGCAGTCCTTTCAGGTTGCCAGATTTAAAGGCAAGGCCAGAGGTACCTTCAACGCCGCTAGAGGGGTATACCGCGCAGGAGCAGTGCTCAGGCTCGACCTCTTCCATGCCATCAGCATGACGGTTGGCCCCAGATTCTTGGGGCCTTACAGGTGGGAGCTCACCTCAAATATTTCAGTCACATTTTGGGCAGGCTCCTGCCAGGCCCCCTGGGTGAAAGACCTACTCTCCCAGGGCTACAGGTTAGAGTTTCAAACGTTCCCACCTTACAGATTCTTCTGGTCCGGCTTACCAGTTTCATAGAAAACAAGAGTAACCTTGCAAGAAGAAATACAAAAACTGTTACGGGACGCAGGTCATTGTTCCAGTTCCGCCTCAACTCCAAAACAGGGGTTATTATTCCAGCCTGTTTGTGGTACCAAAACCGGATGGCTCAGTATGGCCGATCTTCAGCCTCAAATCACTGAACCAGTTCTTCCGAGTGTTCCACTTCAAGATGAAGTCTCTGAGAGAGGTGGTCGCAGCTCTGGATTCCTGGTATTTCTGGATATCCAAGTTGCGCATGTCTTCACATCCCGAAAAGCCTCATCAGGCTTACCTTAGGTTGGTACTGCAGGACAGTCACTACCAGGTCCAGGCCTTGCCTTTTGGTCTCTCAACAGCAACGAGGGTGGTTACAGGGGTGATGGCAGAGATGTTGCTACAACTCCACAAGTCAAGCAGGAAGTGAACATCGTTCCATACTTGGACTATCTCCTCATATTGGCTATATCCAGAGCACAGTTGATGGAAAGCATCAGCCATACCATACGACTTCTCACGGATCATGAGTGGATTCTCAATCTGCAGATATTCCACCTAGAACCTACGCAGAGGCTTCAGTTACTGGTAATGATTTTGGACACGGTATCTCAGAAAGCGTTCCTTCCTATGGACAAGGCCAAGGCAATTCAGACGATGGTTCATTCCATTCTAAAGCCGAACAAAATGTCAGTACATCTTTGCCTACTGGGAAAGTTGATGGCCTCCTACGAGGCAATTCGGTACGGAAGATTCCGTGCATGAACATTCCAGCTGGATCTGCTGGACAAATGGTCAAGGTCACATCTGCACATGAGCCAGATGATATGACTTTCGCCAGGTGGTTACAGATCTCCCACATGGTGGGGGGTTGACACTTCAGAATTGAATTCTGTTGACAACCGTTGCGAGCCTCCGAGGTTAGGGTGCAGTGACCCAAGGGACTTGGTTCCATGGTAGGTGGTCGGATCAAAAGGCCTCCATTCCGATAAATGTTCTGGAACTCAGGGCAATTTACAATGCCCTTCTGCAGGCCTTTTCTATACTTCAGTATTGGGCCATACAGGTACGGTCAGAAAACCACTGACTGTGGCGTACATCACATGACAAGTAGGCCCAAACAGCAGAGCTGCAATGAGATTAAGATATTCCTCTGGGCTGAGTGGAATGCCAAGGCTATTTCCGCCATACTCATTCCGGGAGTAGCCAATTCGGTCTGCACCCGGGGGAATGGGGCCTCCACCCGCAGGTGTTTCAGCAGATATTGCTACCCGCAACTCGACATGTTGGCTTCTCGGCTCACCAAGAAGCTTCTGCGTTCCTGTTCCAGGACAAGGGATCCACAGGCCGCAGTAGTGGACGCTCTGACGTCGCCGTGGAGTTACCAGTTGATGTAGTTGTTCCCTCCAATTCCTCTAATTCCCAGAGTACTTGAAGGACTTAATGGAAAAGAGCTTAGGCAATTCTGATTGCCCCAGACTGGCCCCGCAGTGCCTGGTATGCAGACCTCCTGGCATTGTCACTCGAAGGCACCTCATTGCTGTGAAGGCTTGCTCCTACCTCAGTCTACATGTAGACTGCTGAGTGCTGGGATGCAAGAGATATATGTGAACCACTTACATTATTATTATTACTATATAATGTATTTATAAGGCACCACAAGTGTTTCGCAGCGCCGTACATACAACACACATTAGAACAATACAGGGTACACAGAACTTAACATTACAGAAAACTAAAACAAAACACAGGTAACCATTAGCATCACGGTTCTCAATACACAATACAGCTGAGATGTCAGGAAGCAAAGAAGTAATCGGCATACTATTAGGGGCGGGCAGCCGTTGGAAGAGATGAACAGTCACGAGCAAGAAATGCAGGTCACTGAGTAGGAGAGAGCTGTAATTGAAGTGCAAGAGAAGAGGCCTGTGAGAACCGAAGGGAAGAGGGCCCTGCTCTAAGGAGCTTACAATCTAGAGGAAGAGGGAGACAGACAGGTGGCATGAGTTATAAGCAAGCGGAAGGTGGCCTGGTGTCAGAAAGTAAGCGAGGCAGAGATGACCAAGGCATGAGGATGGGAGAGCGGAATAAGTACAGAAATAGTTGCAAAGTAAGAGATTCCGGGCAAGGTTATCTCGACTATGATCCAAGCCGGGCATATGGTCGCGCAAAACATATCCATCGCATATGGGAGATGTGCCTCTTGGTGTAAGGGTCGACAGTATTCTGTGGATTTTCGTCTGGGACATTTCTTGCACTTCCTGCAGGCTGTTGTGTTGGGCCTACGTTTAGGCTCCATAACAGTTCAGATCTCAGCCTTGTCCTTTTCTTCCAGGAAAAAAATTGCTATTCTCCCAGTAGTCCAGACATTCTTGAAGAGTGTCCTTCATATTCAACCGCCCTTTGTGCCTCCCACGGCGCCGTGGGATCTCAATTTGGTTCTGACCTTTCTCCAATCGGATTGATTTGAACCTTTCCACAAGGTGGACATGGAGTATTTGACGTGGAAGGCTATGTTGTTGGCCTTGGCCTCTGCGAGGCGTGTTTTGGAATTAGGAGCTTTATCCTGCAAGAGTCCTTCTCTGGTGTTTCATAAGGATAGAGCATAGCTCAGAACTCGCTAGACATTCTTGCCTGAGGTGGTGTTGGCTTTTCATATCAATTCGCTGATAGTGGTTCTGGATTTCACTGGTGCATCTGTTACACCAACGTCCGTGGACGTTGGTTGGGCTTTGGAGGTTTATGCCAAGAGGACAGCTCGTCTCAGTAAATCAGACTTGTTTTTTGTTCTCTATAATGCTTCAAAGATTGGTTGTCCTACTTCGAAGCAGTCTATTGCATGTTGGGTCAGGCTTAAGATCCAACGGGCTTACTCTTCGGCGGCTTAGCCGCTGCCGAGGTCTGTTACAGCCAACTCCACACGGTCGGTGGGTTCTTCCTGGGCAGCTGCCCAGGGTGTCTCGACTTTGCAGTTATGCCGAGCAGCTTCTTGGTCTGGTTCGAACATGTTTGTTAAGTATTACAGGTTCGACCCCTTGTCTACTGAAGACCTTCAGTTGGTCAATCGGTTTTGCAGGGGTCTCAGCACTCTCCCACCCGGTCTGGGAGTTTGGAACTTCCCCATGGTACTAAGACCATGGGATATTGGGTGCCCGCCTCTGTGCTTTATTATTTTCCTGCAAGAGTTGTTCTTGTGTGTTGGTAGTTTGGTCTGCTGTTGCTGTCCCTATTTTCAAGTTGTGGATAGCGTTGCTATCCTCTTGTTTTGTTGTGTGCTGGATTGTTCACTCACCACTTTCTTGTCTATTTTCCTCCTCTCAAAGTATGTCCATCTCCTCGGGCACAGTTTTCCTAGACTGAGTCAGCAGGAGGGTCATAGAGGGGAGGAACCAGCACACTCTGAAGAAACTTAAAGTTCCATGGCTCTAATGGACCCCATGGTACTAAGACCATCCCAGTATCCCCTTTGGACTACCAGAAAAGGATTTACCGGTAGGTAATAAAATCCTATTTCTCTTACGTCCTAGAGTATGCTGGGGTCCACATTAGTACCATGGAGTATAGACGGGTCCCTTGGGAGTTTATAGTTTAATAGTGTGGGCTGGCTCCTCCCTCTATGCCCCTCCTACCAGACTCAGTTTAGAAAATGTGCCCAGTGGAGCCGGTCACAGCTAGGGAAGCTCCTGGGAGTTCTTTTAGTTTTATTATTTTTTAAAGAGTTCGTTACAGGGAGGCTGCTGGCAACAACCTCTCTGCTTCGTGTGACTGAGGGTGGTGATCGCCAAGGCGACCGCTCACTCCCCAGCTAGAATGGCGGCACAAGGGTGGGAGCGCAGCGCTATAAGGCTGCGCTCCGGAGGGCTCAGAGGTACAGTGTGCGGCGCTGTGAGGGGTGCCCTGGGCCAGCGCAATACCCTAAACACTGGTCACTATTGCTATCAGGGACTCTGTACTGCTGCTAGCCACCATTACCTCAGGCCAGTATAATCTCCAGAAGTGCGGGAAGATGCGCCATTACAGGGGGCAGAGCTTCTCCTCAGAGTGGATCCAGCACTCACCAGCACCATTTTCTCCCTGCAGATCACAGACGCTGACAGGGAGCACTGACCCTCCACATAACTCCAGCTATCCTGTGCGGTACCAGGGGGTTATAGAGGGGGGGAGAGTGTTTATTCACATAATAGTACTGTGTAGTCTATTAAGGTTACTCAGTCAGCGCCAGGCTTTTATTATATAACTGCCTACTGGGACGCTGTGTGTGATGGCTCCTTAACTCTGTGTCTCTCTGAAGGTACTTGGGGGAAACTGTGTCTGAATTTCTCATACGTCCTAGAGGATGCTGGGGACACTTCAAGAACCATGGGGTATAGACGGGATCCGCAGGAGACATGGGCACTTTAAGACTTTCAAATGGTGTGACCTGGCTCCTCCCTCTATGCCCCTCCTCCAGACTCCAGTTTAGATCTGTGCCCAGGCAGATTGGATGCACACTGAGGAGCTCTACTGAGTTTCTCGGAAAAGACTTATGTTAAGTTTGTTATTTTCAGGGAGAACTGCTGGCAACAGTCTCCCTGCATCGTGGGACTTAGGGGAGAGAAGTCAGATCTACTTCTGGGCAGCATATAAATCTTCAAATAAAGACTGGTAAACACTAATATGAGTGCCTAGGCACTATATCCAACCCCTGCCAGTGTAAATATATTAAAGAAATAGCGGGGCTGAAGCGTGCCATTGAGGGGGCGGAGCTTAGCCCTCACAGCTTACATCAGCGCCATTTTCTCTCCACAGAGACGCTGGTCCTTCCAAAACACTACTGTACATAACAGGGTGAAAAACGAAGGGGGAGCACAGTTGATTGGTGCAAGATAAGTTAATAATAAAGCACAATATATAAGGGATTGAGCGCTGGGTGGTGAGCTGGTAAACTCCTTCTGTGTTCCCTGACAGAATTTACTGGGGTCCTTCCCTTATAGCCAGTGTAATGTCGGTGGGTGTTTTCTACATGTGTGTCGGTATGTCTGAGGCTGAGTGCTCTGCCACAAACGGCTGTGGGAGTGACCCTGTCGGCGCCGCCGACTCCTGATGGTACACGGTACATAATAAAAGTGTCAACATGTCAGTAGATCTTTTTCCCAAGAGAAAACTATATGGGGACACAGAAGTGTGTGGGTGACCCTGTCGGCACCACCAATATCTGCCTAAAAAAAAAAGAAAAAAGAAAGGGCTATACCTATATGTATATATGTATAGAAAGGTTGCATAAAGCTGTGACCCAGACACAGATGTAGTAATATTTATGGAGGGTGTCATAATCATAGAATATATTTCCTTCAGACCCCTTGGGGTTGCAAAAATGGTTATTTTGCCCAGTTACTACTCCCGGATATCGACACGAATATTGTTCTTCTGTCAACCGAAATGTTTCCTGATTAGATCCACAAAATAATATACAGCATTCAGTACGTTTCATACACATTAAGAACATATTAACGTCACTAGGGACCCTGCTGTCCCTGACAAAAAGTTATATATATATGAGATATATATATATATATATATATATATATATACCAAACCAGACGGGCGGCACTCAGAGCAGTTAATCAAATGAAAGCGTGCAGTGACTTTATTGTCATGAAGACATCAACGTTTCGGGGTCGCATATATATATGTGTATATGGATATATATATATATGTGTGTATGGGTTTGGATATATATATATGTGTGTGTATATCTGTATATTATTTATTTACTTATTAACAGTTTCTTATATAGCGCAGCAAATTCCGTTGCGCTTTACAATTTGAAATAACAATAACAAACTGGGTGATAACAGTCATAGAGGTAGTTAACTATACAATATTTGTACTTCGTTTGTGACTCGCCGTGAGTGCCACGGCTTTTTCCTGATCTGTTGATTGTCTTCTACGGGGGCACCGGCGCTTTGTGATGTGGCTTTCTTGGAGTGCCTTACCGTTCCTATTGTATATATATACATATATATATATATATTTATAGAAATTTATAATGTATGATGAGGTTAAGTTCCTCCTTCTCAGGTGCTGAGCGCTCTGTTGAAAAAAGTCGGGGTTAGCCCTGACAAGATGGTTTCAAACGAGAAATTTCCGAGTGTTTATTCTTTTCCCGCCGCGGAGAGGTTAAAGTGGGTGTTACCCCCTGTTCTGCAGGGGGCCCTGTCACAAAGGATCGTATGCAGGAAGCTATATTATATTCAAGTTATGTGTCTACGCGTACACTAATTATACCTGCTATTGCATGTGCATGGGGGAGTAGTAGTAGTAGTCAGAAATGGTCGGTTACCTTGTGATCCGATATAGATACCCTGGGGAGAGATGGGATACTCCTTAAGTTGGGTCATATCTAGGACACTGCAGCATACTGCTGTGCGACTACAAGGGATATAGGACTCTTGGGTTCGCAGGCCGATTCCATGGCGGTCTCGGCTAGAAGGGCGTTGTGGATTCACCAATGGAATGCTGGTGCTGACTCTGAGAAGAAATGGAGTTTCCTTTCCTATGAAGGTAAAGCCTGGTTTGGTGACGGCCTCGTTAGTTTGATCTCGGCAGATGACGCTGGTAAGTCTACCTTCTTGCCATATGTTCCCTCACAACGGATGATGACGCATCATTGTCGGATGCAGTCATTTCGGCATAATAGATACAGATCCCCCTTTTCTTTGCAGGTAAAGGAAGGAGGAAAGGGAAGAGGTCAGCAGCCTCTTCAAGATTACAGGAGCAGACATCATCCTCTGTTCTGTCACATCCACCGCATGAAGTTGGAACTCTCTTGCGGGAGCCCACACCGGTGAGACCACGTCTAAAAACTCTTCGGTCAGTCCTGGAACGGACCTGGACCCGTGGGTTTTACGAATAGTGTCCCAAGAGTGCATACTGGAGTTTCCAGACGTTTCCCCTCACCAATTTTCCAAATTACCGATTCTCCTCCAGACGGTGAGGTAGTATGCGACACAATACAAAGGTTGTATCAGGATCAGGTCATTGACCTGGTTTTTCCCCTGGCACAACAGGGAGAAGGTTTTTATTCAAGCCTCTTCGTGGTCCCGAAGCTAGACGGTTCGGTCAGGCCAAACCTAAATCTGAAATCCCTCATTTTCTACTTAAAGAAATTCAAATCCAAGATGGAATCTCTCAGGGCAGTGATCTCCAATCTGGAAAAAGGAGTTTTTTTCATGGTCTCAGTAGACACAAAGAAGGCCTAATTACATTTTCCTCCGCACCAGGGTGATAGTGGTAATGATGGTTCTCCATCGCTAGTATAGAGTCACAATTATCCCGTACTGGGACGATCCCTGATAACGGCGTGTTCAAGGAACCAGTTGGTGCAAAACATTGCACTCTCCCTGTCAGTTCTTCAAAACAGGGTTAGCTCCTGAACTTGCCAGAATCACTGTTGGTCCCAACGACGCGGTTGCCTGTTTTGGGAATAATACTAGAAAAACAGTTTTTGTTTTCTTCCAGTGGAAAAGGCTCTGGAGATCCAAAGTCTGGTAAAACAAATTCAGAGTCCAGCATGAGTGTAATTTCATGCATTGACATTCGGTTGCTGGAAAAGATGGTGGCAGCCTACGAGGCCACTCGATTTGGCAGTTTCCATGCCAGGGTGTTCCAGAGGGACCTGTTGGACAAGTGGTCCGGTTCCCACCTACACCGGAGGATAATCCTGTCTTCCAAGACCGGAATCTCACTCCTGTGGTGGCTGAGCAGTTCTCACCTCCTAGAGGGACGCAGGTTCGAGATCCAGGACTGGATCCTGGTGACCACGGATGTGAGCCTCCGAGGCTGGGGGGCAGTAACTCAGGGGGAAAACTTCCAAGGAAGTTGGTCAAGTTAGGAAACTTGTCATCCCATAACCGGTCTAGAATTAAGGGCCATTTACAACGATTTTCTACGAACGAAAAGCAGAACAGCAATGGCAAAAGCCACAAAGATTTTCCGCTGGACGGAGAAACATACAAGCGCTTTGTCAGTGATGTTCGTTCCAGGAGTGGGAATGATGGCATCTCGTCTCAACAAGAAGCTTCAGAGTTCCAGGTCAAGGGACCCTCAAACAGGAACAGTGAATATGCTGGTGACACCGTGCGTGTTTTCAGTCGGTATATGTATTCCCTACGTTTTCTCTCGTTCCAAAAGTTCAGGGTTCATACAAAGAAAGTTCGTCCGAGCCTCATGGTCCCAGACTGGCTAAGGAGAGCTTGGTATCCAGAGCTCAGGAATTACTCATAGGAGATCCCTGGCCTTTTCCTTTGCGCGAGGACCTGTTGCGACAGGGTCCATGCGTGTATTAGGACTTACAGCGGCTACGTTTGACGACATGGCGATTGAACGCCAGATCCTGGTCTGTAAGGGTATTCCCAAAGAAGTAGTTCCCACACTTATTTGGACTAGTAAAGGGGTAATGTCTAAACATTACTACTGGTTTTGGAGAAAATAGGTTTCTTGGTGTGAATCCAAGAAGACTCCTACGGCAGAGTTTTCAACTATTAAAATCGGCCTTATCGGTTTTCTTTCAGAATCAACTGGACTCCTTATCAGAAGTTCAGACTGTTGTGAAGGGAGTGTTGCACATCCAACCTCTTTTTGTGCCCCAGTGGCACCAATCTTAATGGGGTGTTGCAGTTCCTTCAATCACATTGGTTTGAACTAGTGATGAGCGAGGTTCGGTTTTACTCGGTTTTACTCGGTTCTCAAAACGGCATCTTATTGGCTATCCAAAACACGTGACATCCGTGAGCCAATAAGATGCCGTTTTGAGAACCGAGTAAAACCGAGTAAAACCGAATCCGCTCATCACTAGTTTGAACCTTTACGTAAGGCGGAGTGAAATTCCTCACTTGTAAAGTGGTCATCAGGTTGGCCTTGGCATACGCAAGGCGAGTGTCTGAGTTAGCGGTCTGGTCTCACAAGAGAACTTATTTGATCTTTCATGAAGATAGAGCAGAGTTGGAAACTCGTCAACATTTTCTACCAAAGGTGGTTTCTTCTTTCCACATGTACCAACCTTTTGTGGTGCCGGTGGCTACGGTCGCCTTCGTTGAATCGAAGCCTCTGCATGTGGTCAAAGTTATGAAAATTTATGTCACCAGGACAGCTCCGTTTAGGAACACAGGCTTTGTTTATCCTGTTTGCTCCCAACAAGATTGGGTGTCCTGCTTCCAAGCAGACCGTTGCGCGCTGGATCTGTGGTACGGTTCAGCACGCTCATCTCATGGCAGGATTGCCGTTACCAAAATAGGTGAAGGCCCATTCTACTAGAAAGGTGGGCTCCACCGGGGCGGTTGACCGGAGAGTTTCGGCATTGCATCTTTGCCGAGCAGCTATTTAGCAAACAATTGGGCTAAGTTTTGCAGTTTTAATACCTTGGCCGAGGTGGACCTCATATTGGTCATTCGGTACTGCAGAGTCATCCGCACTCTCCCGCCCGTTTTAGAGCTTTGGTATAACCCCATGGTTCTTGAAGTGTCCCCAGCATCCTCTAGGACGTATGAGAAAATAGGATTTTAATACCTACCGGTAAATCCTTTTCTCTTAGTCTGTAGAGGATGTCCCAGTGCGTACTGTATCTGCAGTTATTGGTTGTGGTTACACACAGGTTGTGTTACGATTTTTGTCAGCATATTGCTGCATATTCTTCATGCTGTTGGCTTGTGTTCTATTGAATGCCACGTTCTGCGGCATGCTTAAGGTGTGAGCTGGAAAATGCTCACCGTGATTTAACAATAAATCCTTTTCTCGAAATGTCCATCTTCCTGGACACAGTTCCTTAAACTGGAGTCTGGAGGAGGGGCATAGAGGGAGGAGCCAGGTCACACCATTTGAAAAGTCTTAAAGTGCCCATGTCTCCTGCGGATCCCGTCTATACCCCATGGTTCTTGAAGTGTCCCCAGCATCCTCTACGGACTAAGAGAAAAGGATTTGCCGGTAGGTATTAAAATCCTATTTTTTCCTGTGTGCGTGTGTATGTAATATATCTCACATTGCCATGTCTAGGGACTCTATCTTGTGCTGCAGAGTGTGTATCTTCTCCAGAAGAGTCTATTCCTTGTACTCAGGAATGCAATATACTGTCTCAGCCTTCTGAATCCAAACCCCAATGGGTGGCTTCTATTAAGGGAATGATATCCCAGATTTCATCTAGGATAGCTCATAATGAGACTGAAACACAGGTTTTAAAAAAATCTGTAGTGGTTTTGTCGTATTCTGCTCCCACTACCTCATCAAAATCCACTGGTATATGCCCAAAAAAGCATGCCCTTGCCCAGATTATGCAGGTCGACACGGATACCGACTCTGATACAGGAGACGGTGATGGGGATATATTGGGGGGGTTGCTAAGGGGGTGCAACTCATGGTTGAGGCCATTAGGGACGTTTTACACATTACAGACAAGGTACCTGAACAGGTCGAGGAGGCTTACTTTACAGACCATAAGAAAGCCTCTCTAACTTTCCCTGCGTCTAAAGAATTAAACGCATTGTTTGAAAAATCCTGGGAAGACCCGGAGAAAAAAATCCAGATACCAAAGAGGGTTCTCGTTGCTTTTCCTTTCCCTGAAGAGGATAGGAAAAAGTGGGAAAACCCCCCTATAGTAGACGCTTCTGTATCTAGGTTGTCTAAAAAGGTGGTTTTACCTGTCCCTTGGTCTACCGCTTTAAAAGAGCCGGCAGACCGCAAGATTGAGACTATGCTCAAGTCAATATACTCTGCTTCAGGCGTCGCACTAAGGCCCACCATTGCTTGTGCATGGATTTCTAAAGCCATAGTAAAGTGGTCAGGTACATTACTAGAGGATTTAGCCTCTATGGATAAAAGTGACATTGAAATGTTTTTACATCACATACAGGATTCAGCAGGTTTCATGGTGGAGGCCATGAAGGACCTTGGTCATCTAAATGCACAGACGTCTTCCATGGCTGTCTCGGCACGCAGGGGACTCTTGCTGCGCCAATGGTCTGCGGATGTGGAATCCAAGAAGAGTGTGAAGAAACCTTCACAGGTCAGGCTCTGTTTGGGGAAGCATTGGATGTGTGGATTTCTACAGCAACCGCGGGTAAGTCACCCTTTCTTCCCTCAGCCGCTCCGCCAACGAGAAAATATTTTCCTATGTCTACAATGCAGTCCTTTCAAACTGCAAAGGTTAATAAATCCAAGCCCCTTCCACTTTCTTCAGAGGTGATCGGAGAAAAGCCAGAAAACCAGCACCAATAGGTTCCCAGGAACAGAAGCCTGGTTCTGTTTCCTCAAAATCCTCAACATGACGATGGATCTCCCAGCCTGGAGATCGGGCAGGTGGGAGCACGTCTAAGAAATTTCAGTCAGGTCTGGGCGTCATCAGGTCTGGACCACTGGGTACAAGATATTGTGTCCCAGGGGTATAGACTGGAGTTTCAAGAACTCCCACCTCACAGATTTTTTAAATCAGGCTTACCAGCTTTGCTGACAGAAAGGGCTATCCTACAGGAAGCCATTCAAAAATCAAACCTCTTTGTGGTATCGAAACCGGATGGTTCGGTTAGACTGATATTGAACCTGAAATCTTTAAACCCCTATTTGAGGGAATTCAAGTTCAAGATGGAGTCTCTGAGAGCGGTGATCTCAGGTCTGGAGGAGGGGGAATTTCTGGTATCCCTGGATATCAAAGATGCATACCTCCAAATTCCGATCTGGCTGCCTCACCAGGCTTATCTCATATTTGCGCTGTTGGACTGTCACTGTCAGTTCCAGGCACTGCCAGTTGGCCTATCCACGGCACCGAGGGTGTTCACCAAGGTAATGGCGGAGATGATGCTACACCTCCGCAAGCAGGGAGTGAACATAATTCCATATTTGGACGATCTGCTGATAAAAGCATCTTCCAGGGAAAAGTTGTTGCAGAACATTGCTCTCACAACTCGACTACTCAGGGATCATGAATGGATCCTGAATCTTCCAAAGTCACATTGGGAGCCGACAAGGAGATTGTCTTTCCTGGGGATGATCATCGACACGGAAGTGCAGAGGGTGTTTCTACCAGTGGAAAAGGCGTTGGTGATACAATCAATGGTCCGGGATGTCTTGAAGCCTGCCCGGGTAGCGGTTCATCAGTGCATTCGCCTGCTGGGGAAGATGGTTGCATCCTACGAGGCTCTACAGTACGGAAGATTTAATGCACGGTCCTTCCAACTGGATCACCTGGACAAGTGGTCGGGATCTCACCTGCAAATGCACCAGAGGATACGTCTGTCACCGAAAGCCAGGATTTCACTCCTGTGGTGGCTACAAATGCCTCACTTTCTCGAGGGCCGCAGGTTCGGGATTCCGACCTGGATCCTTCTAACCACGGATGCAAGTCTCAGAGGTTGGGGAGCGGTCACCCAAGGGGAAAACTTCCAAGTAGGTAGTCAAGTCTGGAATCCATCCTTCCGATAAACATTCTGTAACTAAGAGCCGTGTACAATTTCTTCAAACGTCTTCTACAAACGGCCCATCTTCTGCAAGATCAGGCCATTCAGGTGCAGTCAGACAATGTAACGATGGTGGCTTACAAAAACCGACAAGGCGAAACGAAGAGCAGAGCTGCAATGGCAGAGGTGCAAAGATCCTACTCTGGGCAGAAAAGCACGCAACGGCGCTGTGAGCAATCTTCATTCCGGGAGTGGACAACTGGGAAGCGGACTTCCTCAGCAGACACGATCTCCATCCAGGGGAGTGGGGCCTCCATCCAGAGGTGTTCACAGAGTTGACAAGTCTTTGGGGTGTACCTTAGCAAGAAGCTTCGCAGGTACTGTTCCAGGTCGAGAGACCCACAGGCAGTGGCAGTGGACGCGCTGGTGACTCCGTGGGTGTTCAAGTCAGTGTATGTGTTCCCTCCACTTCCACTCATCCCAAGGATTCTCAAACTTATAAAAAGATCAAGAGTTCAGGCGATCCTCATTGCTCCGGACTGGCCAAGAAGGGCTTGGTACGCAGATCTTCTGGAGTTACTGCTGGAAGATCTGAGGCCTCTTCCTCTTCGAGAGGACCTTCTGCAACAGGGGCGTTCGCTTATCAAGACTTACCACGGCTACGTTTGATGGCATGAAGGTTGAATGCCAGGTTTTAGCTATGAACGGCATTCCGAATAAGGTTATTCCTACCCTAATACAGACTAGGAAAGGAGTAACGTCTAAACATTACCATCGAATTTGGAAAAAGTATGTGTCTTGGTGTGAGTCCAAGAAGTTTCCTACGGTGAGTTTCAACTTGGGCGTTTTCTCCTCTTCCTGCAAGCAGGTGTGGATGTGGGCCTGCATTTGGGCTCCATTAAAGTCCAGATTTCGGCATTGTCCATTTTTCCCAGAAACAATTGACTTCCCTCCCTGAGGTTCAGACTTTCTTGAAAGAAGTTCTGCACATCCAACCTATCTTTGTGCCTCCTACAGCACCTTGGGATCTTAACGTGGTGTTGCAGTTCCTGCAATCGGATCGGTTTGAGCCTTTACAGGAGGTTGAGGTCATGTTTCTTACTTGGAAGGCGGTCACACTGTTGGCATTAGCGTCTGCTAGACGTGTGTCAGAACTGTGGGCATTGTCCTGCAAAAGCCCCTACTTAATATTTCATGAAGATAGAGCTGAGCTCAGGACGCGTCAGCAGTTTCTTCCGAAGGTTGTGTCAGCTTTTCATATCAACCAGCCTATTGTGGTGCCAGCTACTGACTCCTCAATAACCTCAAAGTCCTTGGATGTTGTGAGGGGTTTGAAGATTTATGTGAAGAGAACTTCTCGTCACAGAAAGTCGGACTCTCTGTTTGTCCTTTATGATCCCAACAAAATTGAGTATCCTGCTTCTAAACAGACTATTTCTCGCTGGATCAGGTTCACTATCCAGCATGCTTATTCTACGGCAGGATGGGCGTGTCCAAAATCTGTTTAGGCCCAATCCACTCGTAAAGTGGGTTCTTCCTGGACGGCAGCCCGGGGTGTCTCGGCTTTACAGCTTTGCCAAGCGGCTACTTGGTCAGGGTCGAACACGTTTGCTAAGTTCTACAGGTTCGATACTTTGGCCTCTGAAGACCTTAAGTTTGGTCAATCAGTTCTGCAGGAGCCTCCGCACTCTCCCTCCCGTACTGGGAGCTTTGGTACATCCCCATGGTACTAATGTGGACCACAGCATCCTCTAGGACGTAAGAGAAAATAGGATTTTAATTACCGAACAGTAAATCCTTTTCTCGTAGTCCGTAGAGGATGCTGGGCGCCAGCCCAGCGCTTGGTTTTCCTTCAGTTGTTACTTGGTACAGTACTGCCTTGTTACTTGGTTAAGTACTTATTGTTACTTGGTTATGTAATGTTGTTCAGCCGTTGCCGACTTGATTCAAGCTGGTTAGCTTGGTCTTCTGTTGTTATGTGTGAGCTGGTGTGAATCTCACCACTATCTGTGTAATTCCTTCTCTCGAAGTATGTCCGTCTCCTCGGGAACAGTTTCTAGACTGAGTCTGGTAGGAGGGGCATAGAGGGAGGAGCCAGCCCACACTCTCAAACTCTTAAAGTGCCCATGGCTCCCAAGGGACCCATCTATACCCCATGGTACTAATGTGGACCCCAGCATCCTCCACGGACTACGAGAAAAGGTTTTACCGGTAGGTAATTAAAATCCTATTTTTCTCACTGTAACCCTTTGATACTGCTGTGTACCGGGTTCACTGTGCTCCACATTTTCATGAATTTGTGGAAATATATTTTCACATAGGTATATGGTTAAATTATCAACTGTCTGGATCCTGGCGGTTAGGATACTGACGCCGAAATCCCTACAGCTGGGGAAATGCCAGCAGTCGAAGTTCTGACCCAGGCCAGGTATTCCCATTTAGTTGTTGGCCCACGCCACCACTCGAGGCTTAATATAATAGTGCCCAGGCCTGAAGCATGGCAAGTGCACGCGCTGCCGGGATTCTGTCGGGTTCCCGGCATCGGTCTCCTGACCTTGGGATCTCATACCGATCCTGTCACATATACCTACTGTTGTGTTACACACTGCTTATTGCCATATTGTGTGTTGTACCTCAATGCATCTATATCTAGCAAGGGAACTTATCAGGATCTGGCTCCTACATCAGTGTCCTGCTCCGCAAGCTTATCTCAGCAGGATGTGTGCCTCTCGTTCCCCACCTGGCCAGTCAGCCCCTCCAATTCCACCACAAAATCCACCCTGGGCTTCTTTTACTCAAATGCTGGCAAAGATTACAGGCCCGGCAATAGCTCCCCCTATGGGTGGGCTGCACCAATGACCACAACAGACACATCAGACTATGCTGGTCACACTGTACCTCCCCCATGGATGGCCATGTTCTCTTCCTCAGTGCAGACTCTGGCTGCCTTTCACCATATGTTGCAGGGCCAGGGACCCTTGCCTTGTAACACTGCTAAGTGTGCTCTGCCTTCCTCTGTCTACGCCGCTTCCGGATTCTTGAGAATCCTCTTGTGATGCGGGGAATGTAGGTCTCTCTGATGCTGAATCCTCCTCAGGGGAGGAAGAATTTCAGTCTAAATTTAACGTTGCTGCTTTTGTGAGGGCTGTCAAATTTACTCAGTTGGAAAATGAGAAACCAGCACCTAAAGGGCAAAAGATACTCTTTGTAAATGCCAGAAGCTAGTGCTGGCAGAATTTACCCACTCAGGTCACTTTACTGAGATCATGGGTGAAGCATGGAAGACTCCCAGCAAAAAGTTCCATGTTCCTAAAAGGCTTAGTTGCTTTAACCCCCTTCTAGCAGCGGATAGTACTAAGCGGGAAAATACCCCAGCAGTGGCTTCCCATGTGACACATTTGGTAAAAAGCTCTACCTTACCTATCCCTACTCCATCCTCCCTGAAGGAGATGACAGATACACGTAGATGCATGTCTTAAATCTATATATTCTCTCTCAGGAGCTATTTTTCGCCCTGCAACAGCCTAGGTGGCTAGAGCTATTAAGAGCTGGGCAGATGCCTTAGAGCAGTGTTTTTCAACCACTGTGCCGTGGCACACTAGTGTGCCCTGAGCAATCTCCAGGTGTGCCGCCATAGAAGCACAGCCAGGCCCGTCAGTGTTTTACCGCTACTGAGGCCCTGGAACGATCAATACTGGGGGGGTTTAGTGGTCAGAGAGCCAGAGAAACTGCAACATGACATCCTAGGACACCCAACTGCACCATGCATCACCATTATATTTGAATGTACCTTGGCAATATTTAAAACTTGTTCAGTGTGCCGCAAGTTGTAAAAGGTTGAAATCTCTGCCTTAGAGAATAGTTTCTACCTAAATGCTACATGGAAGCAACTGTCATTCATTGCAAATATCAGAGATGCAGCATTTTAAATTGGAGAAGCATCTCTGGATACTGCTCTCCTAACCTCCAAAGCTTTGGCTTCATCAGTGGTGGCCCACCACATTATTTGGCTTAGCTCACGGAAAGCTGACAGATTCCAAAAAAGCCTTTAAGCATTCCCTTATACGGGGGAGATTCTTTTTGGACCTGAGCTGGACAAGATTGTCACTACTCTTGCGTCCTCTACAACAGCTTTTCTGCCCTCAGCTTCCTCAGCCTCGGACTTCTTCCTTTCAGTCATTTCGCCCCCAGGGCAAGACCAGAGGGCAAACCTTTTTTCAACTGTCACACTACACAAAGGCCTCTAAGCCCAAAACCAAGGAGGTTTGGACTACCAGATGCCTGGCTACCAAGCCCGAGGATAAACCCTCAGCCAGATGGGCGTCCTTCTGGGAGATCCCAGGGTGGGAGGCGACTTCTTCAGTTTGCACCCTATTGGTGTCAGTTCACAGACGCCTTGGGTGCAGGAAGTGGTCTCTCACTGGTACCCCCTCTTTTTCATGAGCTGACCTCCCCAATAGTACTTTTACACAAGCCCTGCAAAGCTTAGGCTCTCCGGACGGCTATTCACTTCTTGCTACATTCAGGCGTGATAATTCCGGACCCATGGGCCCATCCTCAACCTCAAGTTACTGAACAAATATCTCGGAGTGCCCAGGTTTTGAATGGAAACCCTCTGTACCATTATCCTGGCTTTGCAGCCTGGGCACTTTTATGGTCTCTTTGGACATCCAGGATGCTTACCTACATGTGCCTATAGTGTCTTCTCATCAGCTATACCTTTGGTTTGCTGTCCTACACCAGAATTTCCAATTTCAGGCACTGCCTTTTGGACTTTCTATGGCACCAAACTCATGCCCATCATGGCTGCTCAGCTTTGTCATCAGGGGATCAGAATACTCCCTTATCTGGACGACCTGCTGATTCCGGCACACTCTCTGGAGGTCCTCAGCCGCCATCTATATGTAACCATAGCCTTCCTGCTGAGACACTGTTAAATGATCAACTGTAAAAAGTCTTCCCTGATCCCCTCTCAGAGGATGGTACGTATGGGAGCTCTTCTGGATACTCGCGTAGAAAGTTTGCGGTACTGCACCTACAGGTGTGCAGTCTGCTCCACATCCACCGGTGTCCATTCACTCTGCTATGCAGACCTTGGGATCCATGGTATCCACCTTCGACATGGTGGAATATGCTCAGTAGTTTATGCCAAAAAATGCAAAATCATGCACTTGGGTCTCAAAAATCCAAAGGCTAAATATAGTATTAATGGCAACTACTGAGGAGGAAAGGGATCTAGGAGTTACTATTTCAGGTGACTTAAAGGGTTCCGGTATGAATGGTAGACAATGTTAAGGTCGACAGTCATTAGGTCGACCACTATTGTTCGCTATTGCATGGTCGACATGGACAAATGGTCGCCACATAAAATGGTCGCCACATGAAAAGGTCGACATGGATTTCTGAACTGTTTTTGGTGTAAATTTTTCCGTAACATGGCCAGGATCCACTATTAGTGTGCCGCTTTGATCGCCATGCTGCGGGCAAGGTGCCTCGCTGTGCTTGGCACAGGTTACTGTTCCCAATCGTAGTCCTCGTGGATGGTATGGAAGTATGAAAAAGTAAAAAATCTATAAAAAAAAAAAAAAAGCGTGGCGACCATCTGACCATGTCAGTGTCGACCAATAGTGGTCGACATAATGAGTGTCGACCTTAACATTGTCGACCATCTGAACGGATACCAACTTAAAGGCAGGTAAGCAATGTAACACAGCAATGAGGAAGGCTAGTCAGATGCTTGGCTGCATTGGGAGAGGAATCTGCAGCAGAAAGAAAGAAGTAATAATGCCACTGTATAGGTCATTGGTACGGCCTCATCTGGAATACTGTGTTCAATTCTGGAACCTTATCTTCAAAAGGATATTAATTTATTAGAGACCGTACAAAGAAGGGCAACTAAAATAGTGCATGGCCTACATCACAAAACTTACCCAGAAAGACAAAAAAAAATCTACATTTCTGCAGCGGGGTACACTGGTATTCCACAGGGAATAACATTGGGGTGTAGAGTTGGACCTTGATCCGAGGCACCAACAGGCTAAAGCTTTGACTGTTCCCAGGATGCATTTCACCACCTCCTCTATGAACCCACCTCCAGGCACTGGAGCTCAGTTTGTAAGTTGGTGCCTGCTCTGCAGGTGGGGCTGCGCTAGGCAGCCCTGAAAAGCTTTTTTTTGAAGACTTCAAGGTCCGCAGCAGTATTTATGTCAGTCTGACATTCTGTGCTGCGGCTCCATCACCTCCCCCAGTGGCACTGCATACTCCCACGGCCTGGTTCCTGGGTACTTGCAGCGGAAGCGCACCGGACTTCAGGCACACCACCGCTGACGCTCTCCTGGATCGCGTGGCTGCACATCGGGAAGGAGGTAAGAGGGTCCCCCAGGTGGAACCCACCGGTAAGTCAGGGTCCCAGGAGACGGACTGCGCCGCTGGCGTGGACACTGTATTGCACAGGGACCCCATTATATCCACTAGGGTGGGTAGCACAGGTCGGATTTACTAAAATCCGTTTATAATAGGCTCCATAGTACCCGGTGGTGATGCAGAGAGGATACGGCGCTGACCTGTAGCCCCTCCCCCAGCTCCGGGCGCCATCTACTGCTGGTGTTCCTGTCCTGGAGCTGCATCTCTCTCTCTCTCTCTCTCTCTCTCACTCCCTGAAGAGATTTTGGCGCCATCTTCACTAGCTGGGCTGATCTCCGGGACTCCTATGTAAAACCGCCTACCTAATCAGCGCTGTGTTTTTACAGACACTTAAGTATTCTACATGTCATTTAGACAGTGTTAGTTAAGAACAAGTGTACTGCAAGCTGAATATTTGGTACAAGTATTCTGTGCTATACATCCAGTATCTACTGTGCATTGTTATATCTATATCATACATAGTTATATGTAATTTACTAGTCCAGAGCAGTTTTATTGTTTATATGCAATAACTTCTGCATTGTACCTGTGACTGAGTGTGCCTGGAGCTGTTGTGTGGGATTCAATTCTCCTATATCACATATTGCTATCACTATATTCTGTACCCCGAGGGGCTAGGTGCATCATGGTTCCATATATATATATATATATATATATATATATATATATATATATGTGTAGAAAGGAATGACACAGCGCCACTTGTGAGGTAGGTTCTCAGTAAAACATAAAAAATAAAATTGCCAAAAAACACACGTGACCTTGTTAAAAGGTGTCTGCCAACCCTTAAGAGTGCAATCCTGGTACAGTACTGCTGGGAAAAGTATAAAAATGGGGGGATAAGGGTACCGGCGACTGGTGTTGTTTAAAATGCAATAGTTAAAAATAGATTTAAAAGCCAAAAAATATATAATAATACAAACGAGCTTTAATATCACATAAAAGCGGAACAAAACATAAAATGTACTTCAAAATGTAGATAAAAGCATATAAACATAAAAGGTCTATGTAAAAGGTAAGGAATTCTGACTTAGCTTTTAATAATAGGTAAGGGAGTCACCACAGGGAGGCCAACGCGTTTCGTCACAAATGACTTCTTAAAAGGGTAAGGACAGAATGAAATAGCATGCCTATTTATATCCCTGGTGGACTGGCTCAGGGTTGGTGATGTCATAATTGATCATGTGATGTAATAGAAAACGTGTAACATGCAAAGCATCAAGGACACTTAGTTGGGACATAGCCTAAGGCTAGAGAGGACACCATAGGGATGTGTGCATAAAAAACGAGTGGTTTCAAGACTGAAATAACAAAAGGAAGGTCCAAAACTGTAAAAATGTATTGATTTGTGGCACTTCCGCCACACTTCCGGTGACGGAGGTGATGTGTCACGTGTCTCCGGGTATTTCCGCTTCACTTCCTGTTTCGTTGGTGCGCATGCGCCGGCGGCGCTACTCGTTCACTGCGCATGTGACCGCAGTCTCTCCAGGTAGTGTTAGTCTATCTCCAGGTCTCCATGTTGTATATGTCCCTCTTATTAGGTGCTGCGGCGGCCATGTTGTTGGTGAGAATCTCCATAGGGAATACAGGAAAAGCGGTGGCCATCTTTATGGAGTCGTTGGAGACCCAGAGTCATAATTCATCGGTATCCATGACGACGGATCCATGAAAAGTAGAAACAAACAGAAAAGATATGGTGAAAGCTATGCACTGGTTTCTTTATTGCAGATAAACCATGCTGGAATCTAATAACTATTATGGGAGGGAAGAATGCTAGCACATTATAAGATAAATTAAATAGAATAAATAAATAAATATACATTAAAGTG
Organism: Pseudophryne corroboree; assembly: GCF_028390025.1. Taxonomy (NCBI): domain Eukaryota; kingdom Metazoa; phylum Chordata; class Amphibia; order Anura; family Myobatrachidae; genus Pseudophryne; species Pseudophryne corroboree. Next base: position 873,014,978 of record NC_086447.1, read on the forward strand.
ACAAACACATAACGTTAGCTTAGTGCAGGGGTGTCAAACTCATGGCCCTCCAGCTGTTGTGGAACTACACATTCCAGCATGCCTTGCCACAGTTGCAGCCATCCCTAATACAAAATAGATGGCAAGGCATGCTGGGATGTGTAGTTCCACAACAGCTGGAGGGCCGCGAGTTTGACACCCCTGGCTTAGTGTATGGAAAGTGACATCCTATTTAAAACCATACACAGGTGATTGTCAGGAATTTCAAGTGCCACTGATTGGAAATGAAGGAAGAGAATTGGTTGCGAAAATTACAACCCCAAGGTGAGGAAACAAAGAGTGGGAAAAGAGTGCGCATGCGCACCAACGAAACCGGAAGTGGGGCGGAAATACCCGGAGACACGTGACGCGTCACCTCCGTCACCGGAAGTGTGGCGGAAGTGCCACAAATCAATACATTTTTACAGTTTTGGACCTTCCTTTTGTTATTTCAGTCTTGAAACCACTCGTTTTTTATGCACACATCCCTATGGTGTCCTCTTTAGCCTTAGGCTATGTCCCAACTAAGGCCCTCATTCCGAGTTGATCGCTCGCAAGGCGAATTTAGCAGAGTTGCTCACGCTAAGCCGCCGCCTACTGGGAGTGTATCTTAGCTTCTTAAAATTGCAAACGATGTATTCGCAATATTGCGATTACAAACTACTTAGCAGTTTCAGAGTAGCTTCAGACTTACTCGGCATCTGCGATCAGTTCAATGCTTGTCGTTCCTGGTTTGACGTCACAAACACACCCAGCGTTCGCCCAGACACTCCCCCGTTTCTCCAGCCACTCCTGCGTTTTTTCCGGAAACGGTAGCGTTTTCATCCACAAGCCCATAAAACGCTGTGTTTCCGCCCAGTAACACCCATTTCCTGTCAATCACACTACGATCGCCGGAGCGAAGGAAAAGCCGTGAGTAAAAATACTATCTACATAGCAAATTTACTTGGCGCAGTCGCAGTGCGAACATTGCGCATGCGTACTAAGCAGAAAAACGCTGCGATGCGAAGAAATTTACCGAGCGAACAACTCGGAATGAGGGCCTAAGTGTCCTTGATGCTTTGCATGTTACACGTTTTCTATGTTACACGTTTTCTATTACATCATATGATCAATTATGACATCACCAACCCTGAGCCAGTCCACCAGGGATATAAATAGGCATGCTATTTCATTCTGTCCTTACCCTTTGAAGAAGTCATTTGTGACGAAACGCGTTGGCCTCCCTGTGGTGACTCCCTTGCCTATTTTTAAAAGCTAAGTCAGAATTCCTTACCTTTTACATAGACCTTTTATGTTTATATGCTTTTATCTACATTTTGAAGTATATTTTATGTTTTGTTCCGCTTTTATGTGATATTAAAGCTCGTTTGTATTATTATATATTTTTTGGCTTTTAAATCTATTTTTAACTATTGTATTTTAAACAATACAAGTCGCCGGTACCCTTATCCCCCCATTTTTATATATATATATATATATATATATATATATAAATTTGGGTATGCAGGCACTCACCAGTAAATTCCAACAGGTATTTATTAATAACTCACAGATTTTAGGTCTCTGTGAGTTATTAATAAATGCCTGTTGGAATCTACTGGTGAGTGCCTGCATACCCAAATTTCTATATACTGGCCTATGAGCCTCTGTGGAGCACCCCATCGTTGATCTTATCAAGTCTGGAGTGTGGACTTTACTGTATGTTTCAGTCACCTCATATCGATTAAATCCTCTGTTTTGTGTCCTGTGTTTACTAGAGATGAGCGGGTTCGGTTCCTTGGAAACCGAACCCCCCCGAACTTCACCCATTTTACACAGGTCCGAGGCATACTCGGATTCTCCCGTATGGCTCAGTTAACCCGAGTGCGCCCGAACGTCATCATCCCGCTGTCGGATTCTCGCGAGATTCGGATTCTATATAAGGAGCCGCGCGTCGCCGGCATTTTTCACTCGTGCATTGGAAATGATAGTGAGAGGACGTGGCTGGTGTCCTCTCACTTTGTTTCAGGGGGCTGCATATCTTTATTCTGGGGACCAGCAGTATTATAGGAGGAGTACAGTGCAGAGTTTTGCTGACCAGTGACCACCAGTATTATACGTTGTCTGCCTGAAAAACGCTCCATATCTGTGCTCAGTGTGCTGCATATATCTGTGCTCACACTGCTTTATTGTGGGGACTGGGGACCAGCAGTATTATATAGGAGGAGTACAGTGTAGAGTTTTGCTGACCAGTGACCACCAGTATACGTTGTCTGCCTGTAAAACGCTCCATATCTGTGCTCAGTGTGCTGCATATATTTGTGCTCACACTGCTTTATTGTGGGGACTGGGGACCAGCAGTATTATATAGTAGGAGTACAGTGCAGAGTTTTGCTAACCAGTGACCACCAGTATACGTTGTCTGCCTGAAAAACGCTCCATATCTGTGCTCAGTGTGCTGCATATATCTGTGCTCACACTGCTTTATTGTGGGGACTGGGGACCAGCTTATATAGGAGTACAGTGCAGAGTTTTGCTGACCAGTGACCACCAGTATATGTTGTCTGCCTGAAAAACGCTCCATATATGTGCTCAGTGTGCTGCATATATCTGTGCTCACACTGCTTTATTGTGGGGACTAGGGACCAGCAGTATTATATAGGAGGAGTACAGTGCAGAGTTTTGCTGACCAGTGACCACCAGTATTAGACGTTCTCTGCCTGAAAAACGCTCCATATCTGTGCTGCATTGTAGTATATAGTAGGAGTACAGTGCATAATTTTGCTGACCACCAGTATATAATATATAGGAGTACGGTACAGAAGGCCACTGCTCTACCTACCTCTGTGTCGTCAAGTATACTATCCATCCATACCTGTGGTGCATTTAAGTTTTGCACAGTTTGCTGACTACCAGTATATAATATATAGCAGTACAGTACAGTAGGCCACTGCTCTACCTACCTCTGTGTCGTCAAGTATACTATCCATCCATACCTGTGGTGCATTTAAGTTTTGCATAGTTTGCTGACCACCAGTATATAATATATAGCAGTACGGTACAGTAGGCTACTGCTCTATCTACTATCCATCCATACCTGTGGTGCTGAAGCTGCTGCCACTAGTTATGGCCGAGACAATGAAATGCCATGAACGTCGTCTGCCAAGGCCGATGCCCAATGTCATAGTAGAGAGCATGTAAAATCCAAAACACTAAAGTTCAGTAAAATGACCCAAAAATCTAAATTAAAAGCGTCTGAGGAGAAGCGTAAACTTGCCAATATGCCATTTACGACACGGAGTGGCAAGGAACGGCTGAGGCCCTGGCCTATGTTCATGGCTAGTGGTTCAGCTTCACATGAGGATGGAAGCACTCATCCTCTCGCTAGAGAACTGCAGTGCCACTCCTAGATGGGCCAGGTGTTTGTGTCGGCCACTTGGATCGCTTAGCTTAGTTATCCAGCGACCTTGGTGCAAATTTTAGGACTAAAAATAATATTGTGAGGTGTGAGGTGTTCAGAATAGACTAGAAATTAGTGGAAATTATGGTTATTGAGGTTAATAATACTATGGGATCAAAATGACCCCAGATCCTATGATTTAAGCTGTTTTTGAGGGGTTTTTGTAAAAAACACCCGAATCCAAAACACACCCGAATCCGACAAAAGGGTTTTGCCAAAACGCGTCCGAATCCAAAACACGGCCGCGGAACCGAATCCAAAACCAAAAAACACTATATTGTGTTTGTCTGGCTATATTGTACCGTTACGCCCCACGGCTACATTACCTATAATGTCTGCTACACAGGGTGGGAAATCTGTGGATGATTCTGCATCCTGTAGTACTGGCACTACAGATTTACCTGAGGGAGAAGTTTTGGCTGCTGGTTCAGGCACTGAATGCCATATACCCAGTCTACCTGTGGTACCTGTGGCCAATCAAGCCCCACCTTGGGCAGCGTTCTCAAGTATGCTGAGTACACTTGTAACACGTCTGGCACCCCCTGTGGGACCTCCTGTGCCATTGCAGCCACATATTGTCCCATAGTTAATCCGCCCTGGGCGGATATTCTGTCTGCCCAGTTACAACAATTAAATCAAACATTGGTTAGACAAAAGTCTACCCCCCCACCCCTGCCGCTCTGGGGCCAAGGGGTCATCTAAAAGGGCCATTTCTTCCTCACAGTCCATTAAAATTTTGGATAATACCTCTGAAGACGATGGGGAAAATACTGATCTGTCGGACACATATACAGTTGCTTCTGATGAGGAATCTACAACCTGGTTGATGTTCCTGACCTGGTGGAGGCTATTGAGTTAATTCTTCAAATAGATGATGACATTGAGCCTACTACTGTGTCTAAGAAACCTGACAAGTTCAAACGTCAGAAGGTTGCTAAAGTAGTCTTACCACATTCTGACCACTTAATTGACATACGTCAGGAATCCTGGTCGTCTAAAAAGATGCCAGCTCATTATCCTATCCCTGCGGAGTTGAGTAACAAGTGGGAAACTCCACCACCGGTGGACTCTCATGTCGTCCGTCTTGTGGTGTCATCTACTCTGCCTGTCACCACTGTCACCTCACTGAAGGAACCGACAGATAAGCGTGTGGAGGGATGCCGGAAATCTAATTACTCCCTCACTGGCGCTGTACATAGACCCGCTATGGCAGACTCCTGGGCTGTGACAGGTATAGAAGCATGGGTTCAGACAATTGAGGATGAGCTGCCTCAGGATTTTTCTGACACTGCCTGAAACCCCCTTCCGTTCCTTTTGACATCCAAAGGGTCAGGCGTATCCGCGGCCAGCTCGAGCTTCCAAAACCACTAAGCCTAAATTTAAACAATCCTGAGCCGCCCGTCAGCCTGCTTCCAAACAAGACAAGCCTGCTGCATGATGGGGCGGACTCCCCCTGGGGGACCCCAGGGTGGGAGGTCGACTTCTGCACTTCGCCCAGGCCTGGTTATTGACCAGTTCGGATGCCTTGGTGCGAGAAGTTGTCTATCACGGGTACGCAATCTCTTTCAAGAGACGTCCCCCTTGACAGTTTTGCACAACGGTTATCCCTGCAGATCCGTTAAAAGTGCAACCTCTACACTTGGTTGTACAATCCCTCCTGGATACAGGAGTCGTAGTGCCGGTACCTCTGTCTCAGAAAGGCAGGGGACAATATTTCGACCCTGTTTCCAGTTCCAAAGCCAAATGGGTCCTTCCGGCCTATACTCAACCTCCAATCCTTGAACAAGTTTGTGAGACTATCCAAATTCCTTATGGAAACTCTGCATTCTATAATGCTGGCCATGGAACCCAAAGACTATATGGTATCCCTAGACATACAGGATGCTTACCTGCACATACCTATTGCCATTTTGGGTGTTTTGAAACATTTTTTACTCCAATTTGTTGAAATGTGTCCTCTCGTGGGCTCATTTCGCTCATCACGCTTTGGGCGCGGTGGCTCGCTCGCTACGCTTGTTCGCCACAAGGTTAATAAAGGTAATAGTTTGTGACATGGATAGTAAATACAGCAAAAGATGTAAAAATGTTAAAAAAGAAAAAAGCCAACAAAAAAGTGTCGACTTTTTGACCCTGTCGACCTAATGCATGTTGACCATTAGTGGTCGACCTATTGACTGTAGACCTTTTTATTGTAGATCTATAGACGGGATACCCTAGCCAGATTCAGGAGCTGTGGAGCAGGAAACATGGTGGGCCAACACTGTATTCAGCTACCTATGGGTGATTACATTACACTGCCTGTGGTAAGACTGTTCTTTATTACCTGACACATCACATAAATCAGGCTTTGGAGAGTTGTGAATTATTTTTTTATCTCGCTGGGCTGATTCTAAGTTGCAGGCAAATGCGGGCATGCCTTTTGCCAGTACTGTGGTCGATTTTTGGCATACTAGGACACCCACTTGCAGCGTCTCCCACATCTGCTTAGCCAGCCCATTTACCTCAGGAACACCTACTGAATTCCACAGACCATGCGTCCAAATCTGTTCTGCACACTAACAATCATAACACATGTGTGTGTGTGAATGTGACGCATGCACGGTGTGACTGAGAGTCTGATGAGTGAGGTGCTTAAAGTGGTCCTAGAGAGGTGGTGGCATTCACCCCCCCCCCCCCCCCCCCCACACACACACACACATGCCTGTGCAATACAGGGATCGCACGCATCGTAAAAAGGGCATGGCCTCAAAAAAAGGGGCGTGTTCACCCAATAGTATCCCCAATTCAAATTACACCGCACAGTAGCACAATCTTATTCACATTAGATCACATAGTAGTGTCCCTTATTCATAATATGACACACATTAGTGCCCCTTATACACAAAGCCCACAGTAGTAGCACTCAAATACACATAATGCCCACAGCAGTAGTGCCCTTTATACAATGCCCTCAGTTATCGTGCCTCTTATGCAATGCCCACTGTAGTGGTAGTGCCCCTTATGTAGATGCCCCTTATGTCCGCAATAGTGATGCCACTTATTAAGTGCCCCCTATGCAATGCCCTTATTAGTAATGCCCCCGTGTAGTAATGTCCCCAGTAGATTTGCCCCCAGTCAGTAGTTATGCCACCAGTAGTTATACCCCCTGTAGGTATGCCCCTTCTGGTAATGCCACCTCTAGTAGCGCTGCTTGCACACATATACAAAAAAAAACCACAATACTCACCAGCCTGCTTCCGGATCACTGCCCTCCGCCTGGCTGCCCGCTCCTCGGAACTATGGGAGAGGCGTCATGACGTCCCTCCCATAGCGCCACATACTGCCTGAGTCGGAAGCCAGGGCTCAGGAGTGAGCTCTTGCCTCCGGCTGCCGCTGAGGGGAAGGAGCCGGCGCTCGCTTGTAACACAATCTCAGTGAGCGCCTGGCATCTCCATGCGGCTCCGGGGTCACATTCTGGGTTAAGTGAACCGGAGGAGGCGTAACTGGTTTCCATCTACAAATGGAGCTGACGGAATGCAGTTCCGCCCATTCTGGCTCACTTTAACCTCTGGATGAGTCTATTTTCCAGAGACAGATTTATTTAAGACATACAGAAAATGGAGAGGAGCATCTTGGTGATCAGGACTTCTATTCCGAATCCAGGACAGCTGGGAGATGTAACCTTCTAACGGGTGTGGTATGGAAGGTACTGTAGATAGTAAATAGGTCGACCACTATTGGTCGACAGGGTCTTTAGGTCGACCGGTCAAAAGGGCGACATGAGTTTTTTATTTGCTTTGGTGTAGAGTGACCGGGAACCCCAATTAGTGACCCGTGTCCCCTCACATGGCTAGCTTCGCTTGCCATGCTTCGGGCAAGGCAGATTATCGTTCCAATCGTAGTCTATGTGGATCGTTAAGTATGGAAAAGTATTTAAAAAAAAAATTGTGAAAAACTCATGTCGACCTTTGGACCTGTTGACCTAGAACATGTCGACCTAGAGACCCTGTCGACCTAGAAACATTGATGACCTAGTTACTGTCGAGAAATAATGGTCGACCTAGTTACTGTCGACCTAAAGACCGGATCCCCCTTCTAATGACTGGCACATGCAGTGCAAAGGTGTGTTTAAAGGTGGGACAGGGGGATGGGAAACTCAGTTGCCCCTTGGGGGTATTGCAAACCTCAATGTATAATGGCCATGCCTTGTCTTGTGCACACCCTGGGGGAGCTCAGATGCCCTGGGGGGTGTTGCAAACCCCAATGTATCAACGCCACGCCTCTTCTTGTATACACCCTGGGGGAACTCAGATGCTTAGATGCCCCTGGGAGGTGTTGCAAACACCAATGCATAATAGCCATGCCTCTTCTTGTACAGTCCCTGGGGGATGTTGAAAACCCCAATTTATCATGGCCACGCCTATTTTTGTTCACACCCTGTTCCAATTTCAAATCTCAAAAAGTTGGGAAGTACAGAAAATGTATTTCACAAAACTCTGCAGTACTCAATTTTGGCCACAAGAGGTCATCCACATCACCTTTACTTGCACTGGGGAAAAAGAAGACTAATAGTGGCAAATGATTACTGTAGTTGAAATAAGAAAAGTATATACAGTCAGTGGCGGAACAAGCAAGTGGTGGGCCCAGGTGCAACAAAATGCTTTGCCCCCCCCCCCCCCCATCCAAGTCCACCCCAGGGGCAGTGCGCGCCGTAGGCGCGCGCAAAAATACATAGTGGCGTGGCTTCGTGGGGAAGGGGTGTGGCCACAAAATAATACCAACACAGTAGTCTCCATTATTCAAATTACGCCGCACAGTAGCACCACTACACCAGGTAGAGACCCTTTTACACCTTACAGCGGACAGATTCCTCTTTTTACACATTACAGCAGACAGCGTGCCCTTTTTACACATAACGGCAGACAGCGTGCCCTTTTTACACATAACGGCAGACCGCGCGCCCTTGTTACACATTACGGCAGACAGCGTGCCATTTTTACACATTACGGCAGACAGCGTGCCCTTGTTGCACATTACGGCAGACAGCGTCCCCATTTTTACACATTACGGCAGGCAGATTCCTCCTTTTTACACATAGCAGCAGGCAGATTCCCCATTTTTACACATAGCGTCAGGCAGTCCCCCTTTTTTACACATTACGGCAGGCAGATTCCCCATTTTTACACATAGCGTTGGGCAGATTACCCCTTTTTACACATAACGACAGACCGCGTGCCCTTGTTACACATTACGGCAGACAGCGTGCCCTTTTTACACATTACGGCAGACAGCGTGCCCTTGTTACACATTACGGCAGACAGCGTGCCCTTTTTACACATTACGGCAGACAGCGTGCCCTTGTTACACATTACGGCAGACAGCGTCCCCATTTTTACACATTACGGCAGGCAGATTCCTCCTTTTTACACATAGCAGCAGGCAGGTTCCCCATTTTTACACATAGCGTCAGGCAGTCCCCCTTTTTTACACATTACGGCAGGCAGATTCCCCATTTTTACACATAGCGTCGGACAGATTACCCCTTTTTACACATAGCGGCAGGCAGTCCCCCATTTTTACACATTGCGGCAGGCTGATTCCCCCTTTTTACACATAGTGGCAGGCAGTCCCCCCTTTTTACACATTGCGGCAGGCAGTCCCCCCTTTTTACACATTGCGGCAGGCAGTCCCCCCTTTTTACACATTGCTGCGCAGCTGTGGTGAAGCATTATTGCAGAGACTATTATGACCCCACCCAAGAAAGAGGGCCCAATAGGGATGGCAATCGGTGGGTTATCCATTGATGGTGATAAAGCCTAATATTTATCTTACTTAAGACCCTCTAAAAGGTCAAAGAACACAGTACGCTATTGGCGTATGGTATACCGTAAGGGTACGCACGTTGCGTAACAATCGCTTAGACGTAGTCGAGACGCTCGAGCGTCACGTTCGCTTTCGGCCAAGAGATCACAGGCAGGCACGCTATATTAGCATAGCGGACGCTCGGGACCACGAGGAGATCACAAACGGCGCTGACGCTCACAGTGTTAAACCTTTATAACTATACCATAAAACAATGTACTTATACTGTAAATCCTTGTGCAGTGATAAGGTGTAAATGCAACACAGTGTAACCTTGTTAACTTGAAAGCTGTACGAGCGTCTCCGACGCTCTGAGAATACTTAGAAATATAATGAATACACAGATACCGGTCTTAGGTTCTAACACCTTAAATGAATGTTCTATTTCAAAAGAATATACAATACAAGTTATACACTACCAAAATAACACAGATCACCTTACCGAATAACTACACATAAAATACAATAGCAGTACAATAACACTTAAGAGAAAAGAGAGAGAAAGGGGAGAGGAGAGAGAGAGAGATATGGCTCACAATAACAATAAAGGCAATATGGTTGCGGAGAAACTTACGCACAAGGGAAACAATCGCATGCGCCTCTGGATATCCAGCTCCCGATTATCAGTGGTGAGAACCGTTGAAGAGAATAGTAGAATGGGAACTGGATCAGATCGGCTTGTCTATATATACGCTACACACAATACAGTACAATGGTCCCTACAATCTCATTGTTCATTGGACACAGGAATTCGTCTCTGTATTATAACAAAAGGTCATAGGTTGATTCATACAGGTGGGCTGTGACTATTTCCAACTGCTCAGGTGGGTGGGAAACTGGGTTTCCCGCCGCATGGATAATAAAGTGCAAATATAGTAAAAGTCCATAAACCTCTTATGTCCATAACTATTCGCACGAGCGATTAATCCGCTTCAAACCAACACCGGAATATTGCTAATTAAATACTCTTCCGATGGATACTAAACACCACTGTGTAACCCCTGTCTGACCCTTCGTATCAAACAAAGAGGGATCTCTTTGTCTATGAACATGCTACATTAACTAAACTTTCAGATTCTATCAAAGGGACCATAATCTACAAAATACATTATATGGTAAAAATATGTAACGATTGAGTCGCACGCTAGACAGGCATAAACTCTACCGTAAATGCGCATACCGTGCGCCTGCGGGTGCACACAAAGGCGAGTATGCGTACGCACGGCGGAGCTCGTGAACGTGCAGCGGGGACACGTATGATGTGCAAATATGGCAACGTGTGGAGTGATATTTTCTGACTTTGACAGTCCACCCTTTGGCAGTCACCAATAACTGCCACTTCCTAAAACATTTCAAAAAGAGAAAAATATATGTCATGTGTAAATACATTTCCATGGTCGGGTAGGGGAGGAGAGAAGAAGGTGTGAAAAGGGTATGACCTAGTGAGATAGCAGAAGCATGTGTGTATGAATCCATGTTTGGGGGGTCATGTATCATCGTGCCGTACGTGTTTTTAATCAAGCTTCGAGGTATTGCGAAGTATACATTTGAATTCCTTCTTATCCCGTATTAAGGGTCTGTGGATGGGCTGTCAAACTTTACTGAGCTCTTTTCGGCTTTTAGTTGCAACAAAATGGGGGAGCACATTTTAGTTGATGATACATGAATGGGGGGATATGTGATTGCTGATATCTGTGCCTGTATTCCCTATCGACTATGTGTGTCATTACCTGAAGGTTGTAGAGGTGAAGATAAGAAACAATTATGGTAAATGCAGTGGTATTCTATGTGAGGTTAATAAACATTTGTCGATTGACGTCTTGTCTGGTGTCTTGTCTCGATGTACATGTTGTCTGTAGTCTCCTTTGGGCTTTTGCTATTAACGGTATGCAAAAAGCTTTGTCAATGTCCATAGACTTACAAAAAATGTTGGGCTAGCGTAAGTTAAAATTTCTAGGGAAATGGGGGTCTATGGCATAGTCCATCTGTTGTCTGCGTACAAGGTTGTCAAATTCTTCTTTAGTCCATCCGTTGTCTGTATATAAGGTCGTCAAATTCCTCTTCCAAGCGGGTCTTTTTACCTTGGAGAAAAACAAAGGAGAAACGGGTGAAAGAAACGGACCGTAGAATCACATTTTCATCACATCATTGTCTCTATCGTTGGGTCATAAATCAAATCCATTGGAATTACAATTTCCTCACTCCTTAGACTCATTACCCTAGTACTTCGTTTACACTTCGTTAAAGCCTGACCGCATCTAAATATCAAGCCAATCGATATGACAACACCCAGGATACATAGAAGAAACTTCCCTACATCCATTATAACTCCTTGAGCCCATTCTCCTAAACCAGAGAACCAATTTCGCGGGTTCAACCATGACACCCAACCGGTCAGCTCATTACCCACAGCAGCAAGGGTGAGATTGTGTCTCCTGCGGAATTCCCACTTTAATTGGAGAATGTCGTCCATCTTTTGGTCTATGACCTCGACCGGGTCCTCGGTGCTATTCGTAATATAAGTGCAGCATTTTACGCCGTACTGCGTTGCCAGTGTGACACAATATCCGCCTGTCACTGCTGTGAGATAATTAAGAACCATCCTATGCTGAACCAGTTCTGTTTTATAAGCTTGGAGCTCTCTTCCAGTATACCTAAAAGTGTCGTCATACATTTCAGTGATATTGTCTAATAAATTTGCAAGCGCAGATATATATCTATAATTCAACACTCCTCTAGCGGTGCGAGTGAAATCTAACGCGAGTAGAACCTTAATCCCGGTGGATTCATGGATCAGATCAGAGGCCGGATGCTCTGTCCTTTCTGTCAGTTGCCTTTTAACTACGTGCTCGTAATGAGTGTGAGTGTAAGGAGCTTGGGCACCACGGTGAATATCTTTCATTTTGGTATGCGATACAGTCATTACTTCAGGCAATACTTTTCCAATATAACACAATCCTTCAGAGTTTGGGGCAAGCCACTTATACGCCTTTCTCCCGCATATGAAATATGCATCATCGGGGAGAACATATGGGACTGAATATGTCATTACCATGTTACACATTTTCCATGTGAACTCTCCTAACCCTAATTCTCCCATCTGTCTAGTACACGTATCTGTTTGTATGATATGTGCACAGTACCCTGGTGATACCTCTCCAACTCTCATGATCCTACTTCCTAGGGTATACCTATATCGGAAAGATTTTCCACTACCGGCTATGTGGCGTATAAGCTCTGTATCTGTAGGCATTCTATCTGCTCTATATGAAAAGGTCATGGTTTGGTTACTCCATGACACTTCCCAATTTCCCGGCTTTCGGGGATTGGAAATATTAAAACATATTAGGGATCTATCCACATGATATTGGTGGAGCTTCAAACTAGGAGGACTGGAGATATTAAACCTCCTGTCCACCGGTCTCCCACCCTTTAGCTCAAGTACCTCCCCTACCGTTAAAGGGAATGGTACTAATCCTGATTTGCTATGGCCTTGAGGTACTTGAGAGCATACCCAACAATCTGTCTGATTTAACACATTACCCACTAAGGAGTGATAGTCACTCAATGGATGCCGGTCCATGTGGATATTAAAACTGGACTGACATTTCTTGATGCACCCATCCTCAACTACATTGTCACAGAGTCTACAGATACAGTTCTCTTCAGCTAACAATCCTTCACAATTCCTTCTATTGTCAATGCTATCGGATCGTTTTCTGATACTCGCCTTTACTTGTTGATTAAGTTGTTCTTGGAAAACTCCATCTTTGTCATCAGAACCCATTCCAGAACCTCTCTCGACCTCCATGGTACTCTCGCCGGAACAGACTGCTCTGGTCAACATCATGGTCAACAGGAAAATCCGGATCACAGTCTCTTGGGGCAAGTCCATCTTATAGGAGGAAACGGAGAAGAATGAGAAGGGGGAAAAAAATAATTGAGGGTGATGGGATGGGAAGTGGAGAAAACAATAAAAGGGAACAGGGAATCGACAACTGCTTCCAATCTTATGATTTTCAATGCTCAGGTGCCGCCTCAGTCCTCCTGGAACAGACACTCCAGTGATACAACTTCCTCTACCGTCTGTTCTTTATCACGGGACCTCTCTGGATCAGCAACCTTCTTACAATGGGACGAATGAACCCAAGTCTCTCTCTCGGCAACCTTCAATGCTGTAGTTCTAGTCAATAAGACTTGGTATGGTCCTTCCCATCTGTCAATAAGGCAACCTGAGCGTAGAAAATTCTGTATCATTACATAATCCCCAGGTTCAATGTCATGACAATTACTATCTGGTAAATCAGGAATCACCAACTTCAAATTATCATTTTGATTCCTTAGCTGTTTACTCATGTTAACCAGGTATTTTACAGTCACTTCATTGTTACACTTCAAATCATCCTGAGGGTTAATCATAACATGCGGTTGTCGACCAAACAAGATTTCAAAGGGGGACAGATTAAGAGGGGACCTGGGAGTGGTTCTGATGCTGTATAGTACAATGGGTAAAGCTTCTGGCCATGTCAATCCTGTTTCTGCCATAACTTTGCTCAGTTTATTTTTAATAGTGCTGTTCACTCTTTCCACCTTCGCACTCGCCTGGGGGCGGTATGGAGTGTGCAGCTTACTATCAATTCCCATCAACTTACACATTCCTTGAAAGACATCACCTGTAAAATGGGTACCCCTATCACTTTCAATTATTCTAGGGATACCATATCTACACACAAATTCCTGCACAATTTTCTTAGCAGTAAACATAGCGGTATTTGTGGCCGCAGGAAATGCTTCGACCCAATTTGAGAATACATCTATACAAACAAGTACATATTTCAAATTTCGACAAGGGGGTAATTGTATAAAGTCAATCTGTATTACCTGAAAAGGGCCGCCTGTAGGTGGGATATGAGATGGTTCTGTTGGTATTGCCTTTCCGACATTCTTCCTCAAGCAGGTAAGGCATGACATTGCTCTCTTACCTGCATGGGATGAAAATCCTGGGGCGCACCAATATGCTCTTACCAACTTGCACATTCCTTCCTTGCCCAGATGAGTCAGCCCGTGTGCTGCCTCAGCTAAACATGGAAGATATGCTCTGGGGGCCACTGGTTTACCCTGTCCATCTGTCCAGAGTCCTGAGGACTCCTGGCCATATCCTATTGCCTTCCAGACTGCCTTTTCCTGTGTGGAACACAAATTTTGCATTTCGCACAACTTCTGTGTGTTGATGGTATTAAATACCATCAGTTGTGTGGTGTCTGTCTGTCTGGGGGTACCAGCTGCTAACTTAGCAGCTTCGTCTGCTCGGCTGTTACCAAGTGATACTGGGTCCTGGCTATATGTGTGTGCTTTACACTTGATAACAGCCACTCTGTCGGGTTCCTGTATCGCTGTTAGAAGCCTTTTGATGTGAGCTGCATGCGCTATCGGTGTACCAGCTGCCGTCATGAAATTTCTGAGGCGCCATAGGGCTCCGAAATCATGGACTACCCCGAAGGCGTATCTAGAATCGGTGTAGATATTGGCTGATTTTCCCTTAGCCAATTCACATGCTCTGGTTAGGGCAACCAGTTCAGCAACCTGGGCTGCGTGAGGTGGGCCTAGCGGTTCTGCTTCTATGGTGCCTTGGTCATCTACGACTGCGTATCCAGTACACAAGTCTCCCGAGTCCGTCTGTCTGTGACAACTACCGTCAGTGTAGAAAGTAAAATCTACATCTTCCAGTGGGTTGTCACTGATGTCAGGCCTCGCCGTGAAATTTTGGGTCAAATATTCCATACAATCATGTGTGTCATTGTCCTTACTAAATCCTCCTTCACCATCACTCTCATCCTCCACCCTTTGTGCCTGTCCAGGCACACCTGGGAGATATGTTGCAGGATTTAATGCACTGCATCTCCTTATGGTGATGTTTACGGGGGCCATTAATGCCAATTCCCATCTTGTAAACCGCGCTGATGAGACGTGCCTGGTTTGGGCAGAATTTAGCAAGGCTGACACTGCATGTGGTGTATGAATTGTGAGGTTGTGACCTAGCACTACATCTTCGCTTTTCGTTACTAGCAATGCTATGGCAGCAACACTTCGCAAGCATGTGGGGAGGGATCGCGCTACCGTATCTAGCTGAGCGCTGTAGTATGCTACCGGCCTGCTGGCATCACCATGCTTCTGGGTTAGGACGCCTGCCGCGCAACCAGCACTTTCTGTTCCGTACAGCTCAAAGGGTTTCCCATAGTCTGGCATACCTAATGCTGGCGCCTGCGTTAGGCACTGTTTAAGTCTCTCAAATGCCATCTCGGATTCGTCTGTATGCGAAATCCGATCAGGTTTGTTTGATGAGACCATCTCCTGCAAAGGTAATGCTAGAATGGAAAAACCTGGGATCCAGTTACGGCAATACCCACACATTCGTAAAAACGTTCTGATCTGTTGCTGGGTTTGTGGCAGAGTCATATCTCTAATTGCTTGGATTCTATCAGCGGTCTGGTGTCTCAGTCCTTGTGTTAGACAGTGTCCCAGATATTTCACTTTAGTTTGGCATAATTGCAACTTGTCTTTGGAAACCTTGTGTCCTGTGTCTGAAAGATGAAACAGGAGCTGTTTCGTATCCTTCAGGGACGCTTCCAATGAATCTGAACACAGTAGTAAATCATCCACGTACTGTATCAATATTGATCCACTCTCTGGTTGGAAAGACTGTAAACAATCATGCAAAGCCTGGGAAAATATACTTGGACTGTCTATGAAACCTTGTGGTAATCGAGTCCATGTGTATTGGACTCCTCTGTATGTGAATGCAAACAAATATTGGCTGTCAGGGTGCAGAGGTACCGAGAAGAAAGCGGAGCAGAGGTCAATAACAGTGAAAAATTTCGCAGTGGGAGGGATCTGCATAAGGATGACAGCTGGATTTGGCACTACGGGGAACTGACTCTCAACTATTTTGTTGATCCCCCTTAGATCCTGCACTAGCCTGTAACCCCTCCCCCCACTCTTTTTCACAGGGAAGATGGGACTATTGGCAGTGCTGGATGTTTTTACCAGAATGCCCTGTTGTAGCAAGCGCTCTATTACGGGATATACTCCTAACTCCACCTCTGGCTTCAGAGGGTATTGTGGGATTTTTGGAGCTATCCTACCATCTTTTACTTGTACAACTACCGGAGCTACGTTTGCCATTAATCCAGTGTCTTGTCCATCTTTAGTCCAAAGTGACTCTGGTATTTGGGATGTCATTTCTTCTACCTGGGATGGATTCCTATTTATCATAACAGTATGTGACATTAATTTTGATGGGGAGTCTAACATGTCTCGCACTTCCTGAGCGTGATTCTCAGGTATGTCCAAGAATACACCTTCAGGAGTACAATAAATGACGCACCCCATTTTACACAATAAATCTCTTCCCAGGAGATTAGTCGGTGCCGATGCAGCCAACAGAAAGGAATGCTTGGTATGCAAAGGCCCTATTGTAATCTCGGCTGGTTTGCTAACAGGGTAGTGCTGGACTACTCCCGTTACTCCCATGGCTGGAATTGTCTTACCAGTGGTTCTCATGCCCACTGTCGAATTTATCACTGATTTGGCCGCCCCCCTATCTACAAGGAAGTTTAATGATTTACCAGCTACATCAATTGTGACCTCGGGTTCACTTCCAAGGCTTGCAATCAATTTCACTGGCTGCAGATTACAGGTGTGGCCACACCCCTATTGGGTATGGTGACCTCCCTGAATCGCGCTGGCAGCAACTACTTGAGAAGGGGGTAAATGGGAACTACCAGAGACTTGCCAGTCTCTTTTTGGGGGATACCTTTTTGTTTCCCCTGTATGTGGCTCATAACTCCGTTTCTGCGGACCCTGATCCCAATTTCGTGTGTCATGTCGTTGTCTAGGGGGTTGATATGATTTTTGTGTATTTTTCACTCTACAGTCTCGTGCAAAATGTCCCTCTCTATGACAGGAATAACAAGTTACCACATTTGACTTACCCACAGGGTTTGGAGATTTATACAAAGGTTGCCTTGTGGTCAGGGCCTGTATACTTACGGCCATTAACTTATCACTTTGTGACTCCCTGTGTCTGGTGATATTTCGATCGTGATCAATAGCAGCCTCTCTCAAAGTAGCCACCGACAGACCTCGCCAACATGGTTGCGTGGTCTGTACCCTTGTCTTCAATACCTCCTTTAAACCATCCATTAACACAGATACTGCTACTTCTCTATGATTTACATTGGTCTTAATGTATTCTATGCCTGTGTATTTAGCCATTTCTAGTAGTGCCCGATGAAAATACTCAGCAGCTGTTTCTGACTCCTTTTGTTTAATGGAGAAAATTCTGTTCCATTTGGCTACAGCTGGAAAATACTCTTTTAACTGTAAATTTATTCTTTTTACATTATCTTGGTTGTACACATCCGTAAGGGGTACATCTCCATCTAATTTACAGTTAGCTAAAAACCTTTCTGGGTCGACATTGGAGGGTAAACATGCCCTCAGCAATATCTGCCAGTCTTTGTTATTGGGCTCTACAGTATTCCCTAGGTCTCTGATGTATTTCTGACTAGCAACTAGATCTTTCCTAGGATCAGGGAATTCAGACACTATTGCTCTTAATTCCATTCGGGTAAACGGGCAGTGCATGGCAATGTTTCTGACAGGAGTGACTCCTGAAGTGTCCGTTTTCCCATTTGGCACTGCTATTACCCTAACGGGATTAAGTTTAATAACATCATTCTGAGTAGATTCTACAGCCTGTGGTGATATGGTTTCAGCATAGTGTATGGTGCCGTACTTACCCATTGATACGACCTCACCTGTCCCTCCGCTAGGGGCCTTTGATACTAATCTCGGGGGTTGGGACGTGCCTACTGCTGTTTCTGATATGGTGGCTGCTAGAGAGAGCGCCGATATTGTTGCCGATTCGTCCTCTTGATCACACTCCTGGGGAAAGTTTAAAACAGGGTACAACTTGCACGGGTTAATATTTGCACTGATTATCTTATTCACATTATCCTTAACATTTATACAGTTACTAAGTGCCTGTTTATTACACACTAGTGCGTCATTCTCCGCAACCATCTTCTCTCCTGATATATATGGTGGCGGTGGTGCCGTGGCTATCAGTTTCCTGATAGGGTTGGATCCAGCCACCTGAGCCAATCCTCTCTGTATTTCACCCTCCTGTTGCCATAACTGTAAATAATCATAATATTTGATCCGTCTCTTTGTTGATTTAATGAGACATATCCTTCTCCTTAGATTTAGTAACACATCTGGGCTAAAGCTGCCTACTCTTGGGAACTTCTCCCCGTCATGTACAGTCATTCTTTCCCATTCATCACATAAAACCTCTGTGTGTGAACCGTATTTTTCACACATTACATACCTTGCCGACCCGATTGGTCGGTTTACTGAATCAACCCGAACCGAGGTTGATCGCCCCCTACCTGAACAACTGGCCCCCATAACTTGCAGGTGTTGCTTTCACTACCTCTGACCTTCAAATCAGGGTCTTCAGCGAACCCTTACAAAAACCAAGATGTTCAAGATAGGCCGACGGTGGCAGTTTACCGAGTACCCCACTCACTCGCCCACGCCGACCAATACGCCCACACACTGCCTTAGCGCTGGCGTACTCGACCCAGGGCCCCTGCGACCTGAACCGCTATTTACTGGAACATGCGAGTGTGATCCGCAGAGCACTTAACCCTTTCCAGTAACTATTGGTTGCTGGATAGTCCCTGAGTGACCAGCGAACCTCCCTTAAAATAAAAAAAAATTACACAAATCACGTTAGAATGTACAAATAGCGTTTATGACCCCTTTCGTACGCAAATGGCACTGGGTCAGATTACTAACTAATGCACACAATTCCGTGCGGTACAATCGTTCGGCACATAAGCAACTAATCTTATGTGCGGAGCGACCAGTGGAATCGAAAATTACTGCTGCGAATTCCTTCAGCCAGAGCTTTAATGGCCTATATGGGTTCTGCACCAACCCCCTGGGTTGTGCTCTTTTCTCTATTTATAGCGGACTTCCTTGTCTGCTGTACCTGGACCTCCTGGTCTGTGCTACAGTAGACCTCCTGGTCTACTATACTCTAATGCTCAAATTTTATGTTTAACAAGGGATGCCTCCCAAGCCACCATGCACGTCACTTGCATGTATGTACCTCACGAGAACTCGACTTCTTGTGGTTCAAACCAAAAATTGTAGGAACTTATATATACAAACACTCACTCACCACATGTACACTTTACTTTTGTTTCTATTTCTGCGCAGAAATTTCTTTCCTTTAGACCAGATGAGTCGCAAATTGGAGAAGGATCTATTAGCTTAAATTTCGGACACTAAAATTGACTTGCGCTATTTATCGCGTTGCCACCTTTTCGCCTGTTAAAAATAATACTATCGTGTGATTTGAGTTATGTGGGCGTACCCAGACGCTCCGTTGCGTAATATACGCTGCGTGCGTCGGCCTTTGTCTTGTGTACGCCAGCCAGATATGTCCACCGAAATACAATTAACACGTTTATCAATGTAGATGATCCTCAATCATCTACCGAGCACCACACAGATCTCTCCTTGTATCTTAGGCAAAGCTGTGTGCGTGCTTTACAAATTACCCCTTAAGTGTATTACTTTTACTCTTTAACTACTAATGGCAACAAATCTTTCTTAGCACGTTATCAATTGTGAAATGGCAAACAGGAGAGTGATATATGAAAATACACGAATGAAAAGAAATGCAGATATATGCGTGCGTGCGTACGCAAGACAGAAATAAACAGTTTTATAAGACACTAGCGTGTTGTTCTTACCTCCGGTTCCGGATTCCTTCAGCACCCTTTACTAAGCGAAGCAGACGCTTATCCAGTCAGCACTACGAGGAATATGACCTCCCGCCCTTTGCTGATGGATAATGTCTGCTGAAATTACCTAGTACAGATATGTGAAGGACGGACGAGACGCCAATTGATAAAGCCTAATATTTATCTTACTTAAGACCCTCTAAAAGGTCAAAGAACACAGTACGCTATTGGCGTATGGTATACCATAAGGGTACGCACGTTGCGTAACAATCGCTTAGCCGTAGTCGAGACGCTCGAGCGTCACGTTCGCTTTCGGCCAAGAGATCACAGGCAGGCACGCTATAGGCTGCCTACTAACGTAATGACACGCTATTAGCGTAGCGGACGCTCGGGACCACGAGATCACAAGCGGCGCTGACGCTCACAGTGTTAAACCTTTATAACTATACCATAAAACAATGTACTTATACTGTAAATCCTTGTGCAGTGATAAGGTGTAAATCCAACACAGTGTAACCTTGTTAACTTGAAAGCTGTACGAGCGTCTCCGACGCTCTGAGAATACTTAGAAATATAATGAATACACAGATACCGGTCTTAGGTTCTAACACCTTAAATGAATGTTCTATTTCAAAAGAATATACAATACAAGTTATACACTACCAAAATAACACAGATCACCTAACCGAATAACTACACATAAAATACAATAGCAGTACAATAACACTTAAGAGAAAAGAGAGAGAAAGGGGAGAGGAGAGAGAGAGAGAGATATGGCTCACAATAACAATAAAGGCAATATGGTTGCGGAGAAACTTACGCACAAGGGAAACAATCGCATGCGCCTCTGGATAGCCAGCTCCCGATTATCAGTGGTGAGAACCGTTGAAGAGAATAGTAGAATGGGAACTGGATCAGATCGGCTTGTCTATATATACGCTACACACAATACAGTACAATGGTCCCTACAATCTCATTGTTCATTGGACACAGGGCATCGTCTCTGTATTATAACAAAAGGTCATAGGTTGATTCATACAGGTGGGCTGTGACTATTTCCAACTGCTCAGGTGGGTGGGAAACTGGGTTTCCCGCCGCATGGATAATAAAGTGCAAATATAGTAAAAGTCCATAAACCTCTTTTGTCCATAACTATTCGCACGAGCGATTAATCCGCTTCAAACCAACACCGGAATATTGCTAATTAAATACTCTTCCGATGGATACTAAACACCACTGTGTAACCCCTGTCTGACCCTTCGTATCAAACAAAGAGGGATCTCTTTGTCTATGAACATGCTACATTAACTAAACTTTCAGATTCTATCAAAGGGACCATAATCTACAAAATACATTATGGGGTATATGCAATTCACGGCGAATCGCGCCAATTTTTCGCCGTTTTTTAATTCGACTAAATTCGCCAGGTGAATTCCGGAAGGTGGCTTCCGGAATTCACCATATTCAATGAAAAACGGATTCGCCAGAATCGCGGGCGAAAATCGGCCGATTTGGCGGATTTTGCCGCGATTTTAAAAAACGGGAAAAACCCGGAAAAAAAAATTCGTGGGGTCCCCCCTCCAAAGCATAACCAGCCTCGGGCTCTTCGAGCTGGTCCTGGTTCTAAAAATGCAGGGGAAAAATTGGGCAGGGATCCCCCGTATTTTTAAAACCAGCACCGGGCTCTGCGCCTGGTGCTGGTGCCAAAAATACGGGGGACAAAAAGAGTAGGGGTCCCCCGTATTTTTAACACCAGCATCGGGCTCCACTAGCTGGACAGATAATGCCACAGCCGGGGGTCACTTTTATGCCGTGCCCTGCGGCCGTGGCATTAACTACCCAACTAGTCACCCCTGGCCGGGGTACCCTGGGGGAGTGGGGACCCCTACAATCAAGGGGTCCCCCCCCCCAGCCACCCAAGGGCCAGGGGTGAAGCCCGAGGCTGTCCCCCCCCCATCCAATGGGCTGCGGATGGGGGGGGCTGATAGCCTTTTGTGATAATAAAAAGATATTGTTTTTTCCATTAGTACTACAAGTCCCAGCAAGCCTCCCCCGCAAGCTGGTACTTGGAGAACCACAAGTACCAGCATGCGGGAGAAAAACGGGCCCGCTGGTACCTGTAGTACTACTGGAAAAAAAATACCCAAATAAAAACAGGACACACACCGTGAAAGTAAAACTTTATTACACACTACCGACACACACATACTTACCCATGTTGACACGCCGACTGCCACGGTCTCCGACGATCCGAGGTACCTGTGAAAAAATTATACTCACCTTCCAGCGTCCAGAGATAAATCCAGGTCCAGAGATAATCCACGTACTTGGCAAAAAAAAAAACCGAACACCGATCCATACCGGACTAAGAAAGGGGTCCCATGCTTTCACATCAGACCCCTTTCTCCCGAATGCCGGGACATCACGTGACTCCTGTCACTGAAGTCCCTTCAGCCAATCAGGAAGCGCTACTTCCGTGGCGCTCATCTGATTGGCTGTGCGCTGTCTGTGATGTGACAGCGCATCGCAAAGCCGCTCCATTACTTTCAATGGTGGGAACTTAGCGGCTAGCGGGGGGGTCACCCGCCGGTCAGCCGCTGACCGGCGGGTGACCTCACCGCTAGCCGCTAAGTTCCCACCATTGAATATAATGGACTGGGCTGTGCGATGCGCTGTCTGCTCAGACGCACAAAGCCAATCAGATGAGCGCAACGAAGTTGCGCTTCCTGATTGGCTATAGAGACCTTTCTGTGACAGCTGTCACTGACAGGTCTCTCTGCATTCGGGGATAGGGGTCCCATGTGTCAGCATGGGACCCCTTTCAGTCCGTTTGGTCGGGTATTTGCGGTTTGTTATTTTCTACAAGTACGTGGATGTATCTCTGGACCATGGCTGAGGTGAGTATATTGATCTTTTTTTTCAGGTACCCCTGGATTCTACATGGAGAAGAGGACCGATGTCGGCGTGTGAACATAGGTAAGTATGTGTGTGTCGACGTAAGAAATAACGTTTTACTTTCACGGTGTGTGTGTCCTGTTTTTATTTGGGTATTTTTTTCCCAGTAGTACTACAGGTACCAGCGGGCCCGTTTTTCTCCCGCATGCTGGTACTTGTGGTTCTCCAAGTACCAGCTTGCGGGGGAGGCTTGCTTGGACTTGTAGTACTACTGGAAAAAACAATATCTTTTAATTATCACAAAAGGCTATCAGCCCTCCCATCCGCAGCCCATTGGATGGGGGGGGACAGCCTCGGGTTTCACCTTGGGTGGCTGGGGGGGGGGGACCCCTTGATTGAAGGGGTCCCCACTCCCCCAGGGTACCCCGGCCAGGGGTGACTAGTTGGATATTTAATGCCACGGCCGCAGGGCACGGCATAAAAGTGACCCCCGGCTGTGGCATTATCTGTCCAGCTAGTGGAGCCCGATGCTGGTGTTAAAAATACGGGGGACCCCTACTCTTTTTGTCCCCCGTATTTTTGGCACCAGCACCAGGCGCAGAGCCCGGTGCTGGTTTTAAAAATACGGGGGATCCCCTGTCAATTTTTCCCCCGCATTTTTAGAACCAGGACCAGCTCGAAGAGCCCGAGGCTGGTTATGCTTTGGAGGGGGGACCCCACGCAATTTTTTTTTCGGATTGTACCGTTCCAGCAGTAAAAAAAAAAAAAAAAAAAATATTTTAAAAAAATTATAAATAATATTTGTGCCTCCAAAAAAAAAAAAAAAAAAAGTACCTAATCCCTTCTAATATAAATAGATCTGCTATTCCCAAAAAAAAAAACACAAAAAAAACCATGTTTAAATTTTTTTTATTTGTTTTCACCCTCCAAAGTGTGGCGGATTGAAAATGACGAATTTGCTGTCTAAAAGCACTGCTGTCGAATTTCCAAACTTGAATTGAATATGCTTTGGTCGAATTGCAGCACTTATATCATTGCAGAAAAGTCGAATTTGCAAAAATTCGAATTTCAAAAAGTCGAATTTTGAAAGTCCGTTTTTTGGTCGGAAAGCACTGAATTGCATAGGCGAATTTTTTTTTTTGGTCGAAAATGACCCGAAATTCGACAATTTCGGGAATTCGACCGCAATTGCATATACCCCTATATGGTAAAAATATGTAACGATTGAGTCGCACGCTAGACGCGCATAAACTCTACCGTAAATGCGCATACCGTGCGTCTGCGGGTGCACACAAAGGCGAGTATGCGCACGCACGGCGGAGCTCGTGAACGTGCAGCGGGGACACGTATGATGTGCAAATATGGCAACGTGTGGAGTGATATTTTTCTGACTTTGACAATGGTTAGATCCATCAATGGTTACCATCGATGGTACCATTGATAGATAACCTCGACAGTTGCGGAACTTGTGAGTGGTGGGCCCAGGTGCAAAAAATATCGTTTGGGCCCCCCTCCTCTACCCCAACCCAAGTTCACAATACGCCACACGGCATTGGATGACAGGGAGAGACCGAGGGTGACAATATAAGGCAGGAGGTGGCAGAGGTTAACACAGAAAGACAGAGGTTTACAACGGAAGACAAGGGGAGGTAGAGAGTGACAGCAAATGGCAGGGGGATGCAGAGGGTGACAGTGGAAGGCAGGGGGAGGCAGAGGGTGACAGGGAGAGGCAATCAGTGACAGGGAGAGGCAGTGGGTGACAGTGGTGCAAGTGCAATGCCCTGCATGGTTTGGAGAACAGGGGGCATGTACATGGTGGGGGCAGAAACACAGCGGCCTCTGCTCTGTCCGTGATAGGGACCCCCAACCCTTGTGCTTTCCTCAGTTTAGTTCTTGATCAGGCACTCTGACAGTGCCAGTTATATCCGTTGTGAGCTGCTTTTAATTAGTTAATTAGAGGCAGTATGTGGCTGTGATCATCAGTGCTGATAGGTGGTAGGACTCCTCTATCAGTCCAGCACACGCAAGGTATGGGGCAGGTCCCTCAGGCAGTGGGTCCATCCTGCACTGGGCCATTCATCTGACACTGCTCAAAATGTTCTGTGGGGGAGGGGGCGGGAATAACTCATTGCTAATCTGGGCAGCAGTGGGCCTCTTGGTCCTCGGGTCCCTAGTGCAATGCACCAATGGTAGTTCCACCTCTGAACCTCGATGGTGTGAAACCATCTGGTAGGGAACCATCAATGGTTTCCCCCACCAATGGTTCCACCTGCTTTAGTGTCCACGATCTACGAACCAATCAGAGATCAGGGGCATGGCTTCCTGAGTGTCGGGCGGAGCTAGGTTGTTTCCCGACACCTTGAAAAAAATAAAAAAATATTCAGTTGCACTGTAACATCGATGGTGGGAAAGCATCTGGTTCTACCCCATCAATGATAAAAGTATTTCAAATCATTGATGGTTGATGACCATCCCTAGGATCCAAGAAGGTGGGCTACTGTCCAAGGACTATCCCTTTAAACTGGGACACTCATGAATTACAAATGTTCTGTGGCTGGCTGAATTCACACCTGCATTTTCTTTGATTTTAATCAGCCACAGAACTTGCATAACTCAGCAGTGTCCTAGCTTAAAGGGAAAGTACGGCTAGCCTACCTGAGGTCATCATCATCCCTCACGGTTAGTAGCACCACCAATTCCTCAAATCTCTCAGCCCACTGTCCTGGGGTCACCCTCCACCCTGTGCTTTACTCCTTACATCCAGTCTCTCCAGTACGGTCACCTCCACCTTCAACATAATGCCAGAATACGCCCTTTCCTTACCCAATGGGCTAACAGATCTCAGGGGGTGTAGTACTGGTGACCGGCGGTCTCCTGACCGCCGGTCACCTTACCGACGCCAAGATCCCGGCAGCATACCGACGCCGGGATCCCGGCGGGGAGGGGCTCGCTGCGCTGCGGGCTCGGTGGCGACCTGCGGTCGCCATGGGTTCTATTCCCACTCTATGGGTGTCGTGGACACCCACGAGTGGAAATAGTCCCTGTTGGTCGGCATGCCGACCATCGGGATAGTGAGCCATCGGGTTCACGGAGGAGGTCATGTGACTGTCGGACAGCTGACCGGCGGTCACATGAATACCACCCATCTCAGGTACTCTCTCTTCAACTCCTGCCTTGACTACTACAACATCAAATTGCCATCACCCTCCCTCTCTCCATTTTATAAATGTAATTTCAAATTACTCTTTAGAGTAGGTTTGCTAAAGCTTCTAAAAATGAAAAGTGTCGCTGTTGCCATAGCAACCAGATTCTAGATACATTTCTCTATTGCATCCAAGAAATCTGATTGGTTGCAATGGACAACTCCACCACTTTTCATTTTTTAAAGCTTTAGTAAACTACCCCCTAAAACTGAGCACACTTATGTATTGCGCCCATTATATCGCGAGCACATCCAGCTGTTTACCTGACAGTCACATCAAGCGGCTGATCGGTATACTTACCTGAATAACCTGCACTGTTGGGGCGACGGCAGGTCCACTGACATATCAGAGTAAGACGGTACCTGCCTTACACTCATCCTCAAGCTGTGTACACATTGAGCGATATGTCAGCCGGTCCGGCAGATAGCACAGACATATCGCTCACATCAGCGCATATCGGGCAGTGTGTATGCTGATATGCGGGTGCTAGCGACATCGTCAGGTTTGATGTGCTGCATATATAGCTAGGTTCTTGTAGTATGCTAATGAAAGACGTAACATGATCATCCCATCTTTCATTAACATCGTTACAGTGTGTACGGGCAACCTGGGCTGATAGGCATTATTTCCGATGTCAGAACGAACGCCCGTCTCCCAAGTGTGTACCAAGCCTTAGATCTACAGTACCTCTGACCTGCGTCACGTCTCTAGTAACCGCCTCTCGCTCCCATCTACAAGAATTCTCCTGTGCAGCTGCTTGCTTACGCAGTCCCCTACCACACAGCCTAAAGTCTCCCACCACTCTGAAATCCATCTATGTATTAAAGCCTATCCCACTCCCACAACTACACCCTAACACCTATCCCACTCCCACTATTCACACAACTACACTTTAACACCAACTCCACTCCCACCGATCCTACTCACAGAACTACACCCTAACATCTACCCCACTCCCACCTATCCTACTTGCATAACTACACACTAACACCTACCCCACTCCCACCTATCCTACTCACAGAACTACACCCTAACATCTACCCCACTCCAACCTATCCTATTGGCACAACTACATCCTAACACCTACCCCACTCCCACTATTCACACAACTACACTTTAACACCTACTCCACTCCCACCGATCCTACTCACAGAACTACACCCTAACATCTAACCCACTCCCACCTATCATACTTGCATAACTACACCCTAACACCTACCCCACTCCAACCTATCCTATTGGCACAACTACATTCTAACACCTACCCCACTCCCACTATTCACACAACTACACTTTAATACCTACCCCACTCCCACCGATCCTACTCACAGAACTACACCGTAACATCTACCCCACTCCCACCTACACTACTTGCACAACTACACCCTAACACCTACCCCACTCCCACCAATCCTACTCACAGAACTACACCCCAACATCTACCCCACTCCCACCTACACTACTTGCACAACTACACCCTAACACCTACCCCACTCCCATCGATCCTACTCACAGAACTACACCCTAACATCTACCCCACTCCCACCTACACTACTTGCACAACTACACCCTAACACCTACTCCACTCCCACCTATCCTACTCGCAGAACTACACCCTAACATCTACCCCACTCCCACCTACACTACTTGCACAACTACACCCTAACACCTACCCCACTCCCACCTATCCTACTCACAGAACTACACCCTAACACCTATCCCACTCCCACTATTCACACAACTACACTTTAACACCTACTCCACTCCCACCGATCCTACTCACAGAACTACACCCTAACATCTACCCCACTCCCACCTATCCTA
The DNA here is from genome assembly GCF_028390025.1 of Pseudophryne corroboree. Classification (NCBI taxonomy): domain Eukaryota; kingdom Metazoa; phylum Chordata; class Amphibia; order Anura; family Myobatrachidae; genus Pseudophryne; species Pseudophryne corroboree. Next base: position 873,043,021 of record NC_086447.1, read on the forward strand.
CTCACAGAACTACACCCTAACATCTACCCCACTCCCACCTACACTACTTGCACAACTACACCCTAACAACTACCCCACTCCCACCTATCCTACTCACAGAACTACACCCTAACATCTACCCCACTCCCACCTACACTACTTGCACAACTACACCCTAACACCTACCCCACTCCCACCTATCCTACTCACAGAACTACACCCTAACACCTATCCCACTCCCACTATTCACACAACTACACTTTAACACCTACTCCACTCCCACCGATCCTACTCACAGAACTACACCCTAACATCTACCCCACTCCCACCTATCCTACTCACAGAACTACACCCTAACATCTACCCCACTCCCACCTACACTACTTGCACAACTACACCCTAACACCTACCCCACTCCCACCTATCCTACTTGCATAACTACAACCTAACACCTACCCCACTCCCACCTATCCTACTGGCACAACTACACCCTAACATACACCCCACTCCAACCTATCCTATTGGCACAACTACATCCTAACACCTACCCCACTCCCACCTATCCTACTCACAGAACTACACACTAACATCTACCCCACTCCCACCTACACTACTTGCACAAATATACCCTAACACCAATCCCACTCCAACCTATCCTACTCACAGAACTACACCCTAACATCTACCCCACTCCCACCTATCCTACTGGCACAACTATACCCTAACACCCCACTCCCACCTATCCTACTCACAGAACTACACCCTAACATCTACCCCACTCCCACCTACACTACTCGCACTACTACACCCTAAAACCTATGCCACTTCCACCTATCCTACTTGAACAACTACACCCTAACACCTACCCCTCTCCCACTTACTCTACTCGCACAACTACAACGAAACATCTACCCCACTCCCACTACCCAAACTACATCTTAATACCTACCCTACTCACACAACTACAGCCTCACACCTATACTACTAACACAACTACACCTTAATACCTCACTCACACGACTACATCCTCAGACCTACCCTACTTCCACATGTACTACTCATGAAGGAGCACCCTCACACCTACCCTACCCCCACCAATACTACTCACACTGGTACACCTACCCTATTCCCACCTATACTACTACTGATACATACTCTCACACCTATACTGCTCACGCTGGTAAACCCTCACACCTACCCCACTCCCACCTATCTTACTCACAGAACTACACCCTAACATCTACCTACACTACTTGCACAACTACACCCTAACACCTACCCCACTCCCACCTATCCTACTCTCAGAACTACACACTAACATCTACCCCACTCCCACCTACACTACTTGCACAACTACACCCTAACACCTATCCCACTCCAACCTATCCTACTCACAGAACTATACCCTAACATCTACCCCACTCCCACCTATCCTACTCACAGAACTACACACTAACATCTACCCCACTCCCACCTACACTACTTGCACAACTACACCCTAACACCTATCCCACTCCAACCTATCCTACTCACAGAACTACACCCTCTCATCTACCCCACTCCCACCTATCCTACTGGCACAACTATACCCTAACACCCCACTCCCCCCTATCCTACTCACAGAACTACACCCTAACATCTACCCCACTCCCACCTACACTACTCGCACTACTACACCCTAAAACCTATGCCACTCCCACCTATCCTACTTGAACAACTACACCCTAACACCTACCCCTCTCCCACTTACTCTACTCGCACAACTACAACGAAACATCTACCCCACTCCCACTACCATAACAACTACATCTTAATACCTACCCTACTCACACAGCTACAGCCTCACACCTATACTACTAACACAACTACACCTTAATACCTCACTCACACGACTACATCCTCAGACCTACCCTACTTCCACATGTACTACTCATGAAGGAGCACCCTCACACCTACCCTACCCCCACCAATACTACTCACACTGGTACACCTACCCTATTCCCACCTATACTACTACTGATACACACTCTCACACCTACCCCACTCTCACCTATCTTACTCACAGAACTACACCCTAACATCTACCCCACTCCCACCTACACTACTTGCACAACTACACCCTAACACCTACCCCACTCCAACCTATCCTACTCACAGAACTACACCCTAACATCTACCCCACTCCCACCTATCCTACTGCCACAACTATACCCTAACACCCCACTCCCACCTATCCTACTCACAGAACTACACCCTAACATCTACCCCACTCCCACCTACACTACTTGCACAACTACACCCTAACACCTACCCCACTCCCACCTATCCTACTCACAGAACTACACACTAACATCTACCCCACTCCCACCTACACTACTTGCACAACTACACCCTAACACCTATCCCACTCCAACCTATCCTACTCACAGAACTACACCCTAACATCTACCCCACTCCCACCTATCCTACTGGCACAACTATACCCTAACACCCCACTCCCCCCTATCCTACTCACAGAACTACACCCTAACATCTACCCCACTCCCACCTACACTACTCGCACTACTACACCCTAAAACCTATGCCACTCCCACCTATCCTACTTGAACAACTACACCCTAACACCTACCCCTCTCCCACTTACTCTACTCGCACAACTACAACGAAACATCTACCCCACTCCCACTACCCAAACAACTACATCTTAATACCTACCCTACTCACACAACTACAGCCTCACACCTATACTACTAACACAACTACACCTTAATACCTCACTCACACGACTACATCCTCAGACCTACCCTACTTCCACATGTACTACTCATGAAGGAGCACCCTCACACCTACCCTACCCCCACCAATACTACTCACACTGGTACACCTACCCTATTCCCACCTATACTACTACTGATACACACTCTCACACCTATACTACTCACGCTGGTAAACCCTCACACCTACCCCACTCCCACCTATCTTACTCACAGAACTACACACTAACATCTACCCCACTCCCACCTACACTACTTGCACAACTACACCCTAACACCTACCCCACTCCCACCTATCCTACTCACAGAACTACACCCTAACATCTACCCCACTCCCACCTACACTACTTGCACAACTACACCCTAACACCTACCCCACTCCAACCTATCCTACTCACAGAACTACACCCTAACATCTACCCCACTCCCACCTATCCTACTGGCACAACTATACCCTAACACCCCACTCCCACCTATCCTACTCACAGAACTACACCCTAACATCTACCCCACTCCCACCTACACTACTTGCACAACTACACCCTAACACCTATCCCACTCCAACCTATCCTACTCACAGAACTACACCCTAACATCTACCCCACTCCCACCTACACTACTTGCACAACTACACCCTAACACCTATCCCACTCCAACCTATCCTACTCACAGAACTACACCCTAACATCTACCCCACTCCCACCTATCCTACTGGCACAACTATACCCTAACACCCCACTCCCCCCTATCCTACTCACAGAACTACACCCTAACATCTACCCCACTCCCACCTACACTACTCGCACTACTACACCCTAAAACCTATGCCACTCCCATCTATCCTACTTGAACAACTACACCCTAACACCTACCCCTCTCCCACTTACTCTACTCGCACAACTACAACGAAACATCTACCCCACTCCCACTACCCAAACAACTACATCTTAATACCTACCCCTATACTACTACTGATACACTCTCACACCTATACTACTCACGCTGGTAAACCCTCACACCTACCCTACTCCCCCCACCTACAGTATACCACTCACACTGGTACATCCTCACACCTACCCTCCTCTCACCTATACTATGACACTGGCACGCCCTCACACCTACCCTACGCCCACCTATACTACTCACACTGGTACACCTTCACAACCACCCTACTCCCACATGTTCTACTCACAGTGGTACATCCTCAGACCTACCCTACTCCCACCTTTACTGCTCACACTGGTACACCCTCACACCTACCCTACTCACACTGGTACTCCTTTACACCTACCCTACACCCACGTGTACTACTCACACTGGTACACCCTCATACCTATCCTACTCCCACCTATACTGCTCACACTGCTACACCTTATACCTACCCTACTCCCACCTATACTGCTCACACTGGTACACCCTCACACCTACCCTACTCCCACCTATACTACTCACACTGGTACATCCTCACACCTGTACTACTCACACTGGTACATCCTCACACCTACCCTACTCTTACCAGTACACCCTCACACTTACCCTACCCCCACATGTACTACACACACACTGGTACACTCTCACATCTACCCTACTCCCACTGCTACTCCCTTACACCTACCCTACACCCACATGTACTACTCACACTGGTACAACCTCACACCTACCCTACTACCACATATGGGTGATTCTCTGAGATGCATGGGACAGCTTCACATATTCAAATTACAGACTTCTCCAAAATACCAAGATTTTTGTGGGTCGTAAGTTATATGTTAAGGCATTGCTACTAAGCAATTAAGTTTTCATATAAGAACAATTTCTTAACTGACCAATTTAAAAAGAAAAAAATACTAAAAGCGTGTGATGCACAAGACTTTATATTCACTTTCTGGAGAATTGCCCATGTACTACTCACTGTGGTACACCCTCACACCTACCCTACTCCCACCTGTACTACTCACACTGGTATACCCCCACACCTACCCTACTCCCACCTATACTGCTCACACTGGTACACCCTCACACCTACCCTACTCCCTCCTGTACTGCTCACACTGGTACACCCTCACACCTACTCTACATCCACCTATACTGCTCACACTGGTACACCCTCACACCTACCATACTTCCACCAGTACTACACACACTGGTACACCTCACACCTTTCCTACTCCCACCTATACTGCTCACACTGGTACACCCTCACACCTACCCTACTCCCACCTATACTGCTCACACTGGCACACCTCACACCTATACTGCTCACACTGGTACACCCTCACACCTATCATGCTCCCACCTGTGCTACACACACTGGTACACCCTCACACCTATACTGCTGACAATGCTAAATTCCTTTGCCTTATAACAACCCTTTATGAAGCTAAGAACACTGTACGCTGTTTATTTAAGAAGTACCGTAATGGTACGCTAGTTGCGTAACGATCGCTCAGCCGTAGGCGAGACGCTCAAGCGTCACGTTCGCTCACGGCCCAGGGATCACAGGACACGTTATTGGTTATGTCTAGGGGAATGATTCGCTGTAGCGTAGCATACGCTCGAGACCACGAGGAGGTCACCAGCGATGCAGACGCTTACAACACTATACCTTTATGATAAAACCTTATACCAATGAAATACACTGAATACCTTAATGTGAGTACAGGGTGTAAGTGCAACCTTGTGTAACCTGACTAACTACAAAGCTGCTTGAGCGTCACCGACGCTCAAGTGAACACTTAACACTATAGGAAATACACAGATGCTGGTTTAGGTTCCAAAGCCTATTAACTGTATTATATCTAATATACTTGTAAAAAGGGGATAACAGTACAAATGATACACTACAATATAACAGAGACTTCCTAACCACAGAACTAAACAATAAATACAAAAAGACAATACTACACTGACCTAAATGCAATACAATACAATACTATCTAATACAATACAATACTAGCCTAGTCTAGGGGAGATATGAGAGAACAGAACAGAGAGAGAGAGAGAGAGAGAGAGAGATGAGATGAGATGAGAGAAATTGGCTCACAGAAAGACAATGATAACGGAGAGAAACTTACGCACAAAGGGTATGATCGCCTGCGCCTCGATATCCAGCTCCCGGCTATCAGCAGATAACCGTTGATGAGAGAGTGAGAGCTGGATGTGGTCGGCCTGCCTATTTATGCCCCACACACAATGCAATCTCCTGGTCCTACAATCCCATTGTCCATTGGCCGAAGGAATTCGGCCCTGCATCATAACAAAAGGTCATAGGGTGATTCATACAGGTGGGCTGTGACGATTTCCAACAGCTCAGGTGGGTGGGAAACTGGGTTTCCCGCCGCATACCTGAGTATGTGTAAATAATAGAAATGGACATAAACTTCTTATGTCCATAACTATTCGCACGAGCGATTAATACGCTCCAAACCAACACCGGAATATTGCTAATTAAATACTCTTCCGATGGGTACCAAACACTGCTGTATGATTCCTGTTAGACCCTTTGTACGATATAAAGAGGGATTCCTCAGCTCTGGGACATTGTATTTTAACCAAACTTTCAGAATCTATCAAAGGGACCATGATCTATAAACTACATTAATTGTGAACATTTGTAACGAATGAGTCGCACGCTACGACTACATAAACTCTACCGTAAATACGCATACCGCGCCTGCGAGTGCACGTTATTGCGGGTATGCGAATCCACGGGAGAGCGCATGCACGCGCAGCGCGGACCAGTGTGCGGTGCAAATATGGCAACGTGCATTAAAGACATTTTTCTGACTTTGACAGTCCACCCTTTGGCAGTCAATAATAACTGCCACAAAACATTTAAGGAGAAAAATGTAAGTCAGGGGTTAATTGATTTCCATGGTTGGGTAGGGGAGGAGAGAGGAGAAGGTGTGAAGAGGGTATGACCTAGTGAGAAAGCAGAAGCATGTGTGTATGAGTCCATGTTTGGAGGGTCATGTATCATCGTGCCGTACGTGTGGTAAATCAAGCTTCGAGGTATTGCGAAGTATACATTTGAATTCCTTCTTATCCTGTGGTACAGGTCTGTGGATGGGCTGTCAAACTTTACCGAGCTCATTTCGGCTGTGGTTGTAACAAAATGGGGATGCACATTTTAGTTGATGATACATGAATGGGGGAGGTATGTGGTTGCTGATATCTGTGCCTGTATTCCCTATCGTCTATGTGTGTCGTTACCTGAGGGTTGTAGAGATGAAGATAAAGAACACTTACGAAAAATGCAATGATATTCTATGTCAGGGAAATGTACATCTGTCGTCGAAGTTGTGTTCGGTATCTGTTGAGAGTCGTCTTCTTTGCGCTGTTTTGCTCCTTAGGCATGAGCAAATAGCTTTGTCTGAGCCATCAGATTTACAAAAATGTTGGGCTAGCGTGAGTTTAAAGATACTAGGGAAACTGGGGATCTATGGCAAAGTTCATCAAGTGTCCATATTTAAAGTTGTCAAATCTTCTTCTTTGGTCAATCCGTTGTCTGTATACATCTCGTCTCGTCAGCTTCCTCGTCCAAGGGGGTCTTTGTATCTTGGAGAAAAGCAGAAAAACAGGTGAAAGAAACGGACCGTATAATCGCATTTTCATCACATTCTGGTTTCTATCATTGGGTCATAAATCAAATCCAGGTTAATTACAGTTTCCTCACTCCTCAAGCTCATCACTTTTGTACTTTGTTTGCACCTCATTAAAGCCTGCCCGCATCTAAATATCAGTCCAATCGATATAACGACACCTAAGATACATAGTAGAAACTTTCCAACATCCATTATGACTCCTTGAGCCCAGTCTCCCAAACCGGAGAACCAATTTCGCGGGTTCAACCATGACACCCAACCAGTCAGCTCATTACCTACAGCAGCAAGGGTGAGATTGTGTTTTCGACGAAATTCCCACTTTAGTTGGAGAATATCGTCCATCTTTTGGTCTATGACCTCTACCGGATCCTCGGTGCTATTTGTGATATACGTGCAACACTTTATGCCGTACTGTGTTGCCAATGTAACACAATATCCGCCTGTTACTGCTGTAAGATAATTAAGAACCATCCTATGCTGAACTAGTTCTGTTTTATAAGCTTGAAGTTCTCTTCCAGTGTATCTAAACGTGTCATCATACATTTCAGTGATATTATCTAACAAATTGGCGAGTGCGGAAATGTATCTATAATTCATCACTCCCCGAGCGGTACGAGTGAAATCTAACGCTACCAGAACCTGAATCCCGGTGGATTCATGGATAAGATCAGAGGCCGGATGCTCTAACCTTTCTGACAGTTGTCTTTTAACCCGGTGCTCGTAGTGAGTGTGAGTATAAGGAGCTTGGGCACCACGGTGTATGTCCTTCATTTTGTCATGTGTAACAGTCATCACTTCAGGCAATACTTTTCCAATATAACACAATCCTTCAGAGTTTGGGGCAAGCCATTTGTACGCCTTTCTCCCGCATATGAAATATGCATCATCGGGGAGAACATAAGGGACGGAGAAGGACATGACCATGTTACAAACCTTCCAGGTGAAATCTCCTGACCCTAATTCTTCCAACTGCTTAATGCACGTATCGGTTTGTACGATATGTGCACAGTATCCTGGTGATACCTCTCCAACTCTAGTAATCCTATTCCCTAAGGTATATCGATACCGGAAAGATTTTCCTCTACTGGCTATGTGGCGTACGAGCTCTGTATCTGTAGGCATTCTATCTGCTCTGTGTGAAAAGGTCATGGTAAGGTTGCTCCATGACACTTCCCAATTTCCCGGTTTTCTAGGATTGGAGATGTTAAAACATAAGAGGGACCTATCCACATGGTATTGGTGGAGCTTCAAACTAGGAGGGCTGGAGATGTTAAACCTCCGGTCCACCGGTCTCCCACCACTTAGCTCAAGTACCTCCCCTAACGTTAAAGGAAATGGTACTAGCCCTGATTTGCTGTGACCCTGAGGTACTTGAGAGCATACCCAACAATCTGTTTGGTTTAACACGTTACCCACTAAGGAGTGATAGTCACTCAATGGATGCCGGTCTATATGGATATTAAAACTAGATTGGCATTTCTTTATGCATCCATCTTCAACCAGATTATCACAGAGCCTACAGATACAATTTTCTTCAGCTAACAATCCATCACAATTTCTTCTATCGGATCGTTTTCTGATACTCGCCTTTGCTTGTTGGTTTGGTTGATCTTGGAAAACTACGCCTCCATCATCATAATCGGAACCCATTCCAGAACCTCTTTCGACCTCTATGGTACTCTCGCCGGAACAGACTGCTCTGGTCAACATCATGGTTAACATCAAAATCCGGATCACAGTCTCTTGGGGCAAGTCCATCTTTGAGGAGGAAATAGAGAAGAATGAGGAGGGGGAAAAAGAAATTTTAAGGGAGAGGGGCTGGGAAGTGGAGAAAAACAATAAAAGGGAGAAGGGAGTCGACAACTGCTTTCGGTCTTCAAGGCTCAGGTGCCGCCTCAGTCCTCCTGGAACAGACACTCCAGTGATACAACCTCTACCGTCTGTTCCTTATCGCGGGACTTCTCTGGATCAGCAACCTTTTTGCAGTGGGATGAATGGACCCAAGTCTCTCTCTCAGCAACCTTCAATGCTGTGGTGCTAGTCAATAAGACCTGGTATGGTCCTTCCCATCTATCAATAAGACAACCTGAGCGTAGAAAATTTCGTATCATTACATAATCCCCAGGTTCAATGTCATGACAATTACTATCTGGTAAATCAGGAATCATTAACTTCAGATTATCATTTTGATTCCTCAACTGTTTACTCATGTTAATCAAGTACTTTACAGTTACTTCATTGTTACATTTCAAATCATCCTGAGGGTTAATCATGACATGCGGTTGTCGACCAAACAAGATTTCAAAAGGAGACAGATTAAGAGGGGACCTGGGAGTGGTTCTGATGCTATACAAAACAATGGGTAAAGCTTCTGGCCACGTCAATCCTGTCTCTGCCATTACTTTACTCAATTTATTTTTAATAGTGCTGTTCACTCTTTCGACCTTCGCACTCGCCTGTGGACGGTACGGAGTGTGCAGCTTGCTATCAATACCCATCAATTTACACATTCCTTGAAAGACATCACCTGTAAAATGGGTACCCCTATCACTTTCAATGATTCTAGGGATACCATATCTACATACAAATTCCTGCACAATTTTCTTAGCTGTAAACATAGCGGTATTTGTAGCTGCTGGAAAAGCCTCGACCCAATTCGAGAAAACATCTATACAGACAAGTATATATTTCAAATTTCGACATGGGGGTAATTGAATGAAGTCAATTTGTATTACCTGGAAAGGGCCGCCGGCAGGTGGGATATGGGATGGTTCTGTAGGTATTGCTTTTCCAATATTCTTTCTCAGACAGGTAAGGCATGACATTGCTCTTTTACTCGCATGAGAGGAGAATCCTGGGGCGCACCAGTATGCTCTTACCAATTTGCACATCCCCTCCTTGCCTAGATGAGTCAGCCCGTGAGCTGCTTCAGCCAGACATGGAAGGTATGCCCTGGGGGCCACTGGTTTACCATGTCCATCCGTCCAGAGCCCTGAGGACTCCTGGCCATATCCCTTTGCCTTCCAGACTGCTCTTTCCTGTGTGGAACACAGATTCTGCATCTCACACAACTTCTGTGTGTTGATGGTATTAAATACCATCAACTGTGTGGTGTCTGTCCGTGTGGGGGTAGCAGCTGCAAGCTTTGCGGCTTCGTCTGCTCGGCTGTTACCAAGGGATACTGGGTCTTGGCTATATGTATGTGCTTTACATTTGATAACAGCCACTCTGTCGGGTTCCTGTATCGCTGTTAGAAGCCTTTTTATGTGGGCTGCATGCGCTATCGGTGTACCAGCTGCCGTCATGAAATTTCTGAGCCGCCATAGGGCTCCGAAATCATGGACTACCCCGAACGCGTATCTGGAATCGGTGTAGATATTGGCTGACTTACCCTTAGCCAATTCACATGCTCTGGTTAGGGCGACCAGTTCAGCAACCTGGGCTGAGTGAGGTGGGCCTAGCGGTTCCGCTTCTATGGTGTCTTGGTCATCTACGACTGCGTATCCAGTACACAAGTCTCCCGAGTCTGACTGTCTGTGACAACTACCATCCGTGTAGAACGTGAGTTCTGCATCTTCCAGTGGATTGTCACTGATGTCAGGCCTTGCGGTAAAATTTTGGGTCAAATATTCCATACAATCATGTGTATCTTCCTTTGCATTAAATCCTCCTTCCCCATCACTCTCACCTTCCACCCTTTGTGTCTGACCAGGCACACCTGGGAGAAATGTTGCAGGATTTAATGCGCTGCATCTCCTTATGGTGATGTTTACGGGGGCCATTAATGCCAATTCCCATCTTGTAAACCTTGCAGATGAGACGTGTCTGGTTTGGGCAGAATTCAATAAGGCAGATACCGCATGCGGTGTATGGATTGTGAGGTTGTGGCCTAGCACGACATCTTCGCTTTTTGTCACTAGCAATGCTATTGCCGCAACGCTACGCAAGCATGTGGGGAGGGATCGCGCTACCGTATCTAGCTGGGCGCTGTAGTATGCAATTGGCCTGCTGGCATCACCGTGTTTTTGTGTTAGTACACCTGCTGCGCACCCAGCACTTTCTGTTCCGTATAGTTCAAAGGGTTTCCCATAGTCTGGCATACCTAGTGCTGGTGCCTGCGTTAGGCACTGTTTGAGTCTCTCAAATGCTGTTTCAGATTCGTCTGTATGCGAAATCCGATCAGGTTTGTTTGAAGAGACCATTTCCTGCAAAGGTAGCGCCAATATGGAAAACCCTGGGATCCAATTACGGCAATACCCACACATTCCTAAAAACGTCCTGATCTGTTGCTGGGTTTGTGGCAGTGTCATGTCTCTAATGGCTTGGATTCTATCAGCGGTCAGGTGTCTCAGTCCTTGTGTTAGACAGTGTCCCAAATATTTTACCTTAGCTTGGCATAATTGCAACTTGTCTTTGGAAACCTTGTGACCTGTGTCTGAAAGATGAAACAGGAGCTGTTTCGTATCCTTCAGAGATGCTTCCAGTGAATCTGAACACAGTAATAAATCGTCCACATACTGTATCAATACTGATCCACTGTCTGGTTGGAAAGACTGTAAACAATCATGCAAAGCCTGAGAAAATATACTTGGACTATCTATGAAACCTTGGGGTAACCGAGTCCACGTGTATTGGACTCCTCTGTATGTGAATGCAAACAAATATTGGCTGTCAGGGTGCAGAGGTACCGAAAAGAAAGCGGAGCAGAGGTCAATAACAGTGAAAAATTTGGCAGTGGGAGGAATTTGCATTAGGATGACAGCTGGATTAGGCACTACGGGGAACTGACTCTCAACTATTTTGTTAATCCCCCTTAGATCCTGCACTAGCCTGTAACCCCTCCCCCCACTCTTTTTAACAGGGAAGATGGGACTATTTGCGGTGCTGGACGTTCTTACTAGAATGCCCTGTTGTAGCAAGCGCTCTATTACGGGAAAAACTCCTAGCTCCACCTCTGGCTTCAGAGGATACTGTGGGATTTTTGGAGCTATCCTACCATCTTTTACTTGCACAACTACTGGAGCTACGTTTGCCATTAATCCAGTGTCCTGTCCATCTTTTGTCCAAAGTGACTCTGGTATCTGAGATATCATCTCTTCTACTTGGGATGGATTCCTATTTGTCATAATGGAATGTGACATTAATTTTGATGGGGAGTCTAACATGTCTCGTACTTCCTGAGCGTGATTCTCAGGAATGTCCAAGAATACACCTTCAGGAGTACAATAAATGACGCAACCCATTTTACATAGTAAGTCTCTCCCCAGGAGATTAGTTGGTGCAGATGCAGCCAGCAAAAAGGAATGCTTGGTATGCAAAGGCCCTATTGTAATCTCGGCTGGTTTGCTAACAGGGTAGTGCTGGACTACTCCTGTTACTCCCATGGCTGGAATTGTCCTACCAGTGGTTCTCATGCCCACTGTCGAATTTATCACTGACTTGGCCGCCCCTGTGTCTACAAGAAAGTTTAAAGTTTTACCAGCTACATTGATTGCAATTTCTGGTTCGTTTCCAAGACTAGCAATCAACTTAACTGGCTGCAGATTACAGGTATGGCCACACCCCTATTGGGTATGCTGACCTCCCAGAATCCCGCTGGCAGCAACTACTTGTGAGGGAGTTAGCTGGGAACTACCAGAGGCATGCCAATCTCTGTTTGGGGGATATCTTTTTGTTTCCCCTGTATGTGGCTCAAAACTCCGCCTCTGTGGACCCTGCTCCCAATGTCGTGTGTTGTGTTGTTGTCTAGGGGGTTGAAAAGATCTTTGTACATTCTTTGTTCTACATTCTCGTGCAAAGTGTCCCGGTCTGTTACAAGAAAAACATGTTATTACACTTGCCTTACCCACAGGATTCGGTGGTACATACGCAGGCTGCCTTGTGGTCAGCGCCTGTATACTTACGGACATCAACTTATCACTTTGCGATTCCCTGTGCCTAGTGATGTTTCTGTCGTGATCAATAGCAGCTTCTCTCAAGCCGGACACTGACAGACCTCGCCAGCACGGTTGCGTGGTCTGAACCCTAGTCTTTAATGTTTCCTTTAAACCATCCATCAGTACAGATACTGCTACTTCCCGATGGTTTGGGTTGGTCTTAATGTCTTCTATACCAGTGTACTTTGCCATTTCTAATAGTGCCCGGTGAAAATATTCTGTTGCCGTTTCGGACTCCTTTTGCTTAATGGAAAATATTTTATTCCATTTAACAACGGCTGGGAAATACTCCTTTAGCTGTAAATTTATCCTTTTTACATTATCCTTGTTGTACACGTCTGTAAGCGGTACATCTTTATCCAATGCACAATCAGCTAAAAACGGAGTTGCATCAACATTGGAAGGTAAACAAGCTCGTAGCAGTATCTGCCAATCCTTGTTGTTGGGTTCTACAGTGTTACCTAGATCCCTGATGTATTTTTGGCTAGCAACTAAATCCTTCCTGGGGTCAGGAAATTCGGACACTATTGTTCTTAATTCCATTCTGGAAAATGGAGTGTACATGGCAATGTTCCTTATGGGAGTGGCTCCAGACACATCTGTTTTTCCATTGGGAACTGCTATTACCCTTACAGGAGCAATTCTAACAGCCTCTTCCTGTGTAGATTCTACAGCTTGTTGTGGTACAATTGTTTCAGTGTAGTGCATGGTGCCGTACTTACCCGTTGACACGACCTCACCTATCCCTCCGCTAGGGGCTTTCACTAATCTCGTGGGTGTCGCTGTGCCTACTGTGGTCTCTGCTATGGTGGCTGCAAGAGAGAGAGCTGAAATTGTTGCTGAATCGTCTTCTTGATCACACTCCTGAGGAAGGTTCAAAACAGGGTACATCTTGCACGGGTTAATACTTGCATGAGTTATTTGGTTAACATCATTAACATTTACAGGGTTACTAAGAGTTTGTGTTTTACAACCCAGTGCGTTTCTCTCCGCAATCAACTTCTCTCCTGCAATGTATGGTGGAGGAGGAGCTGTGGCAATCAACTTCCTGACTGCCCCAGATCCTGCCGCCAGAGCCAAACCTCTCTGTATCTCACCTTCCTGGTGCCATAACTGTAAACAATCATGATGTTGAATTCGTCTCTTTGTTGATTTTACGAGACATATCCTCCTCCTTAAATTTTGTAACACTTCTGGACTAAAGCTACCTATTCTTGGGAACTTGTCCCTGTCTTGTACAGTCATTCTCTCCCATTCATCACATAAAGATTCGGTGTGAATTCCATATTTTTCACACATTACATATCGTGCCGACCCAACTGGTCGGTTCACAGAATCAACCTGAACCAGGGTTGATCGCCCCCTACCTGAACAAATGGCCCCCATAATCTGCAGGCGTTGCTTATTCCTCCTTGAATATCAAGGCTTTCAGCGAACCCTTACAAACAAACCAAGATGTCCTTGGGCAGGCCGGCGGTGGTGGTTTATCAAGTACCCCACTTACTTCTCGCCCACGTTGGCCTGTGCTGCAATCACTGTAGCCAGAGCTGCTGGACCCAACCTAGGGCCCCTGTGAACCTTTAGTTTACTGGAACATATGAGGGTTACCCGCAGGACACTTACTCTTTCCAGTAAAGTTGGGGTTGTTAGATAGTTCCTGAGTGACCAGCGAACTTCCCTTCCAAAAATAAAAAATTACACAAATCACGTCAGAATGTACAGATAGCGTTTGTGACCACTTTACTCTAATGGTATTAGGTCAGATTACTAACTACTGCACACAATAACGTGCGGTCCAATCGTTCAGTATACGAGCACTACTTGTCATGTACTGAAAGATCAATGGAATCTATGTTTCCGGCTGCGATTCCTTCAGCCAGAGCTTGTATGGCCTATATGGGTTCTGCACCAACACCCCAGGCGTTGTGCCACTGGACTTTTATAGCGGACCTTTTACCTTACGACCTCCTGGTCTTGTTCCTTATGACCTCCTGGTCTTGTTACCTTATGACCTCCTGGTCTTGTTACCTTATGGTCCGCTATACTCTAATGCTCAAATATTATTTAACCAGGGATGCCTCCCTAGCCACCGTATATGTCACTTACACGTATGTCCCTTGACGAGTACCCGGCTTTCCTTTTGGTTCCACCTTAAAGTTATATAAACTTTTGTATACAAAACACACTCACTCAACACATGTACACTTTTGTTTCTATATCTATTTCTGCGCAGAAATTTGTCTTTAGCCCAAGAGTGTTACCAATTAGGAGCAGGATCTGTTAAACTAAATTTCAGATTTTCTAAAAATAGATTTGCGTTATTTACCGCTTCGCGTTATCTACCGCTGTGCGTTACTTATCGCCTTGCGCTAATTATCGCTTTGCGCTAATTCAACTTTTTCGTGACTTGAGCTACGTGAGCGTAACCGGACGCTACGTTGCGTAATGTACGCTGCGTGCGTCTGCCTTTTGGATTGCGTACGCTAGTCTTTGTTAGCGACACGTGTACGCAATGCAAAGGATCCACCGTAACACAATATATTTTTATCAATGTAAATGATCCCTGATCATCTACCGCAATCCACACTGACTGCCTTGTATCTCAGACAAACCGTGTGTTTGTTCTATACTTTAACTATTACCTCTACTATGAAATAACAGAAAATCTCTTTTTAGCACTTTCTATCAACTATAAAATTGGCAAACAGGAATAGTGATATACGAAAAATGAAACAGAAATGCAGATATATGTATGCGTGCGTGTATACGCAAGACAGAAGAGAAATAAAAGTTTTAAAAGACACAAGCGTTTTGTTCTTACTTCCGGTTACCGGGTTCCTTCAGCACTCTTTATCTAAGCGAAGCAGACGCTTATCCCGTCAGCACTGTGAGACAACCTCCCACCCTTTGCTGGAGGGATAATGTCTGCTGATCTACCTAGTGCAGATGTGAGAAGTATAGGACGAGCCCGCAATTGACAATGCTAAATTCCTTTGCCTTATAACAACCCTTTATGAAGCTAAGAACACTGTACGCTGTTTATTTAAGAAGTACCGTAATGGTACGCTAGTTGCGTAACGATCGCTCAGCCGTAGGCGAGACGCTCAAGCGTCACGTTCGCTCACGGCCCAGGGATCACAGGACACGTTATTGGTTATGTCTAGGGGAATGATTCGCTGTAGCGTAGCATACGCTCGAGACCACGAGGAGGTCACCAGCGATGCAGACGCTTACAACACTATACCTTTATGATAAAACCTTATACCAATGAAATACACTGAATACCTTAATGTGAGTACAGGGTGTAAGTGCAACCTTGTGTAACCTGACTAACTACAAAGCTGCTTGAGCGTCACCGACGCTCAAGTGAACACTTAACACTATAGGAAATACACAGATGCTGGTTTAGGTTCCAAAGCCTATTAACTGTATTATATCTAATATACTTGTAAAAAGGGGATAACAGTACAAATGATACACTACAATATAACAGAGACTTCCTAACCACAGAACTAAACAATAAATACAAAAAGACAATACTACACTGACCTAAATGCAATACAATACAATACTATCTAATACAATACAATACTAGCCTAGTCTAGGGGAGATATGAGAGAACAGAACAGAGAGAGAGAGAGAGAGAGAGAGAGAGAGAGAGAGATGAGATGAGATGAGAGAAATTGGCTCACAGAAAGACAATGATAACGGAGAGAAACTTACGCACAAAGGGTATGATCGCCTGCGCCTCGATATCCAGCTCCCGGCTATCAGCAGATAACCGTTGATGAGAGAGTGAGAGCTGGATGTGGTCGGCCTGCCTATTTATGCCCCACACACAATGCAATCTCCTGGTCCTACAATCCCATTGTCCATTGGCCGAAGGAATTCGGCCCTGCATCATAACAAAAGGTCATAGGGTGATTCATACAGGTGGGCTGTGACGATTTCCAACAGCTCAGGTGGGTGGGAAACTGGGTTTCCCGCCGCATACCTGAGTATGTGTAAATAATAGAAATGGACATAAACTTCTTATGTCCATAACTATTCGCACGAGCGATTAATACGCTCCAAACCAACACCGGAATATTGCTAATTAAATACTCTTCCGATGGGTACCAAACACTGCTGTATGATTCCTGTTAGACCCTTTGTACGATATAAAGAGGGATTCCTCAGCTCTGGGACATTGTATTTTAACCAAACTTTCAGAATCTATCAAAGGGACCATGATCTATAAACTACATTAATTGTGAACATTTGTAACGAATGAGTCGCACGCTACGACTACATAAACTCTACCGTAAATACGCATACCGCGCCTGCGAGTGCACGTTATTGCGGGTATGCGAATCCACGGGAGAGCGCATGCACGCGCAGCGCGGACCAGTGTGCGGTGCAAATATGGCAACGTGCATTAAAGACATTTTTCTGACTTTGACACTGCTCACACTGGTACACCCCCTACACCTACTCTACTCCCACCTATACTGCTCACATTGGTACACCCTCACACCTACCCTACTCCCACCTATACTGCTCACACTGGTACACCTCACACCTACCCTACGCTCACCTATACTGCTCACACTAGTACACCCTCACACCTACCCTACTCCCACCTATACTGCTCACACTGGTATACCCTCACACCTACCCAACTCCCACCTATACTGCTCACACTGGTACACCCTCACCTATACTGCTCACACTGGTACACCCTCACACCTACCCGACTCCCACCTATACTGCTCACACTGGCACACCTCACACCTCCCCTACTCCCACATGTACTACACACACTGTTACACCCTCACAGCTACCCTGCTCACACTGGTACACCATACACCTACTCTACTCCCACCTATACTGCTCACACTGGTACACCCTCACACCTACCCTACTCCCACCTATACTGCTCACACTGGTACACCTCACACCTACCCTACGCTCACCTATACTGCTCACACTGGTACACCATCACACCTATCATACTCCCACATGTACTACACACACTGGTACACCCTCACACCTACCCTACTCCCACCTATACTGCTCACACTGGTACACCCTCACACCTACCCTACTCCCACCTTTACTGCTCACACCGGTACACCCTCACACCTACCCTACTCCCACCTATACTGCTCACACTGGTACACCCTCACCTATACTGCTCACACTGGTACACCCTCACCTATACTGCTCACACTGGTACACCCTCACACCTACCCTACTCCCACCTGTACTACTCACACTGGTACACCTCACACCTACCCTACTCCCATCTATCCCGCTTTTACTATCCGCTCTAAGCTACGCTCACTCTTGTTTTAACTGTGCCCCCTTCCAAATAAAATGTAAGCTCTCTCATGAGCACCTACCTCCCCCACTCTTTGCTTTCATTTACATTTATTTTGTCTGCCTACTATGCCCCTGTTTTAGCTTTGCCCTGATGTCCATCGCTGTTGCACACTGTGGGGCCTTACAGAGGAGCGGTAACAATAACATGTTGGAGCGGCACATGTACCAGTCTGCGCCAGGAGTTGGTGGCCAACTCAGCATGGACAATATGGCCGCAAGAACATAATTTACATTTATGTTCTTTCTAATACTTTAGATTTAGTGTTCTTTCTAATACCTGGAGCAATGCCCTTATGGTCTCTGTACAGGTTATAACTGTACCTTTGTACTGTGAATAGATAAGATATATAGGAGAAGATATAGAATATATAATCAATATAAATGTATATATCATAGTTACATAATAAACAGAATAAATATCAGATTCAGCAACACTCCTCTTTTCCTGCCATCATACTCAGGTGATGCCCCATCACCCACCATAGAGGCACAAGTGTAATGCCCTATCACCCACCATAGAGGCACAAGTGTAATGCCCTATCACCCACCATAGAGGCACAAGTGTAATGCCCTATCACCCACCATAGAGGCACAAGTGTAATGCCCTATCACCCACCATAGAGGCACAAATGTAATGCCCTATCACCCACCATAGAGGCACAAGTGTAATGCCTTATCACCCACCATAGAGGCACAAGTGTAATGCCCTATCACCCACCATAGAGGCACAAGTGTCATCCTCACGCGTTGCATTGCTGCCTTCTCAGATTGTGGACAGTATAACAAGACGACGGTTCCATGGCGGCCACATAGGACAGATTATAATTTGCACTAAATAAAACACTTATTTGGGTATTTTGTAATCAAAGGGAAGAAACTGAATTAAGAAACAACATGTAAATGTACCGTTTAATAATGCAGTACATTCTGGTCCTCAATTTAAAATAAAATAAAAAGAATCACAAATATA
The DNA here is from genome assembly GCF_028390025.1 of Pseudophryne corroboree. Taxonomy (NCBI): domain Eukaryota; kingdom Metazoa; phylum Chordata; class Amphibia; order Anura; family Myobatrachidae; genus Pseudophryne; species Pseudophryne corroboree. The sequence goes on from NC_086447.1 coordinate 873,062,648, forward strand.
ATTTTGTTGGGACTCTCCGTGTCCTCCTTGAAGTCTGCATTTACCGTATGAGTAAAAGTCTGAACTGTACTAAATATGGTTGAGACAACTATTCCAGAATTCCAGCCAAGGTGCCGAGAACTCCACAGAGGGAACGTTTCTGTCCATCAGTCTGTGAGACGAGGCCCCATTTAATGGGTCAATAATACATAGTAGATGAAACATTACTTCACTAACGATTACGCTCTATATTTAGACTTTCTGCACAACCGGGATATCAGCCGCCTTTCTGACCTTCTTCTTCATCCTCCCACGTGCATAGACACGTAAAAATAAGGCGAGGAAAACCACTGCCACCCCCACTGCCCCAACAGGGGTGACAGGGTGGCCGTAGAGGAGACAAGAAAGGAGAATGGCCAACGCCTGCCTCAGAGTCATAATAATTGTAAAAATAGCTGCCCCGAATTTGTTAATGGTGTAAAATATGAAGAGTTGGCCAAAAGCTGAGCAAACCGACAATAGACCTGCATGGAAGGCAAAATCTGGATGCCGGGTCATGAACAGAAAAGACTGCTGCAAAGCCCCCTGCTCTAGTAAGGAGAAGACCGTGAAGAGGCAGGAGAAGAGGTTCACCCCAAACATCATCTGCACGGAGGACATCTTGTACTTAAAGAGAGAGTCCTGCCAGTTAGATGTGAAGCTGTCGAACACTATGTAGCCCATCAGGATGATAACGCCAGAAAAGGTGGTGACTCCGGAAGGTCGATAACTCTCCCCATTGGAGAGAAGGAACATGCTGACGCCAACTGAAATGAGAGCAGCCGTGAAATACTCCCAGTACTCGTAGCTCTTGTGCGAAACCAGCTTTCCCATCAGCATGACTGGGATGACCTTGGATGCTTTGGCCAGGACCTGAGTGGGGAAACTAATGAACTTGAGCGCCTCATATTGGCACCAGCTGCTAAGGATGTTGGAGAGCGAGGCAAATGAGTATTTGTACATGGGTGCCCCGTGGCGCGGCTGCTTGGTGAAGGCACAGTAGATCCCAGCCACTGTGAGAGCCAGGATACGGTTCATGAACACCAAGAATTGAGAGTCTCTGAACTTTTCTCCTGGAACTCCGGACTCTGTAGTAGTGTAGGTACGGGTCATTACCCGCTCTTGTAGCACACCCCATGTCAGGTAAGAGACCTGTGTTAAGACAATAAAAAAAGAAACTATGAGTTAATGATTCATTTGTCACCATATTTGCCAGCCACCTACCCCCGTTAAACCGTAATTAAGCTCCCCTATTTAACACGAACTCCTCTTGGTATCTTACCTGTAGTCCGGCTGCACAAAAGAGCAACTTGAAAATCTGCTGGGTGGTGGACGAGTCACCTTCTACTCGAGCTGCGGATGAAGGCTCATCCGGAACCACAGACTTTGATTCATGCCCAAAAACACATGATTTTACCAGAGGGAAACAGAGACCACGACCTACGACAGACATGTACAGAAAGTGAGCTGGATACCACCGAATACAGTTTGCTATGTAAAATACAAAGGTTCTGTAAGTCACAGAGTCTGAGCACTTGGCAATTTCCAAACATCTTTCTAAGAAGAGAGTAGCAGCCTGACCTGCCATAATAAGCAATAGGAGGTAGCAGAGTGCAGCTGCCGTTTAGGGATTATATTTACAGCTACATATAATTGTGGGGGGTGTGGTATTGAAAGTAGACAGTAACTAGGTCGGCAATGTCTAGGTCGACCACTATTGGTCGACAGTAACTAGGTCAACAGGGTCTTTAGGACGACATGTTCTAGGTCGACAGGTCAAAAGGTCGACATGAGTTTTTAATGTTATTTTGGTGTCGTTTTCTTCGTAGAGTGACCGGGAACCCCAATTAGTGCACAGCTTCGCTCGCCGTGCTTCGGGCATGGTGCCTTCGCTCCGCTACCGCTTTGCTCGGCACAGATTACCGTTCCAATTGTAGTCCACGTGGATCGTTAAGTATGAAAAGGTTCACAAAAAGAAAAAAATTGTGAAAAACTCATGTCGACCTTTTGACCTGTCGACCTAAAGACCCCGTCGACCTAGGCACCCTGTCGACCTAGTTACTGTCGACCAATAGTGGTCGACCTAGTTACGGTCGACTTTCAGTCCGGATCCCAATTGTGGGTTATTGAAATACTGATGAAGAAACTCAATTGTAGTAGTGTATGGGACTTCAGACCATACCATGTACAATCAGAGCCTTCTGTGTATTGGGTTCCCTCCAACTACATCCTATACAGACTAGGACCTCCTAATAATGTGAGGTTCTAACAAGTATATGGCCAAAAGTATGTGGACACCAGAACAGCACACCCATATGTGATATAAACATCTCAATGCAGAACCATGGGAGATGTGGTCTTCCCTTTTCTGCCATAGGGCTGCGGAGATTTGCATCCATACAGCCACAAGAGCATTAGTGAAGCTGGTGATGAGGCCTGGTTCTTAGTTGATGCTCCAGTCCATCCTTCAATTGGGTTGAGGTCTGGGCCCTGTACAGAACAGTCAAGTTCTTCCATACTAAACTCTGCTAATCACAATTTGATGAACCTCGTTGTGTATGGTGCCACTGACATGCTGACACAGGAAAGGGCCTTCTGCAGGCCAAACCATGAAAGGCAGGCCAGACCATGCCTTGAAAAAGAGAGGACAACTCTCGAAACGCGTCGGGAGGAGGTTCTGCATCAGACTTTGTTATCACTGGTCCCAGTTCTCCTGAAAAGAGGTACGTCTCAGCTATTATTACCACCATTTGGCTATTTTGATTATCCGGAGTAAATATTCCCCACCTTGGGGGGGCGTGCCTCTTTCCAGGAGACAGCTTACCATATATATTTTTTAGATACATTTTTAATGTGTTTTTGATATGTCAAAATCCAGCAAATCCATACATTTTTATGGTTAATAAACGCTTTTTATCATCACTACAATCTGGTTATCGACCAGCGAGGAAAAGAAACCTTGATGTGAATGGTTCAACAACGTGCAGCGTGAGCACGGGTACGCCCCTATGCTGAACAACTTTTACAGATAAAAAGATACCTTTATGGGCACATACATATATTGTCTAGTGTAAGTAAAGGTATGCTTACACATCTACTGTACATATTATGAAGAATATGTTTGGAGAAAAAGAAACCTTTATGTGATTACTGCACACATTATTTGTGTAAGTTTAGGTATGCTGAAAAGTGGTCACTAGTTTTAAATTAAATAAATACAACATGCATTTTCTTCCCTGACGTGATTGTGGATTAATCCACTGAAACCGTTTATTATTTCATTTCCTATACTCTTCCACTCTGGAGAAACAAGATTGAGGGACAAAGACCCATCCAGAGGCCACAGAACATACCAATAAGGATAAGTATTTGAATTTATCGACCTCTGAGAAACACACCTGGTGATTAATAGACAACCAACTGCGCCCCCATATATATAAGTGAATACCTTCTTCTTTCAGTCCAGACCATAAATCCACAAAGCTATACAGCTGACAGTAGGTATTTGAGCAGGAAGCGTTCTCCTGGCATCTGCCCAACCCAGATTTGTGCATCAGTCTGCCAGATGGTGAAACATACTTAGGGAAGGACATCGGAAGCTGCTGGTCAGCAACCACTGATGTTCCCGATCACACAAATACGATTTCCACTGAATTTATGATGGTTGCCAGCCATCGGATGCAAATTTTTGATGCCCTTCTGGTGGCTGATAGCCTTGTATGCAGCTGAGGACATCCGGGGATGGTGTCCACAGCTCAGCTAATGTGCTACGACTGCTTCTGTGCATACGCACGTAGTAACCATCGATGATTATACCGTCAAATGGTTTTTATGTGATGGCTAGTAAAATGGTGTCAAACACATAGGGCACTGTACATGAGAACATAGTATAGTGTAGATGAGACCATGGAGCATATGTAATAGGGTCAGAGTTTGCCGGAGGTGTAGGAAACCTGTTTTTTTTATAGCGGCAATCATTTACAAGGCATGGATTTGCCTTGTAAATTATTGCCCCTTTAAAAAAAAAATCTGAGATTGTCCACCATCCTTTACCTTCGGCAAACCCGGACCCTAGTACATATGCCCCTATATATGTATTTCACATACATAAGATAGAACATAAAACACATCTTTATAAGCGCCTTGACTCCTATTGCAGAAAGAGCGCTATATAAATACAATTAATATTAGTAGTAGTAGTATTACTATTATGAAACACACATAAAATAGACTACATGTTATAATATATGTATTACATACACAGAGGATATGATATATGAAATGATACTTGTTTCAAAATCACCTAATCAGTGAGGACGGCATATTTCTCTTTTTAAGGGCAACATTTTATACATGAGGCAGAGGCGCTTTAAGAGAGGAGGGGTCCCGTGTGCAGGCTCCAAATGGGCCCCCTGCTCTCCGGTGATGCACTGGGTGCAGAATACGTGCTGCTTTCCAGGGGACATCTCTATTGCGCATGTGCGGCGGCCATTTTCCGAGTGATATTTGCAGCTCTGCAGCCAGTGCCGGGCAGACCGAGCGGTGAGTATAATTAAATGGGCACAGGGTGTGCGGAGTGTGGCCCCCCTGTATAAATACATCACGTCTACAATTAAAATATGCCCTCCTCATTGATAAGGTGCAGGGTGCTAGAGTGAACACTAGACCTGCTCTGGCCTGGCGGGAAAGTAGAATGAAATACAGAACATTACACACGAGAGAGGTCTGGTTACCTTTCTTATTGAACCACCCTCGTGCATAGGATGGAGTACTCAGAATATACATGTGTAACATACATACTGGGTACAGTACATGAGAACATATATGTAACACTAACATTGGGTAGAGCACATGAACATGCGTGTATCAGACGCACGGGGTGGAATTCAAATGTTATCACGCTGGCAGCCACTAGATGCTCAAACGGAGCTATTCAATTGTAGCTCTGCTCAGGCGTGACGGGCGTTAGCATTTCAGCTCGCTACCCCCAGGGGTGGTGAGCTAAAATGTGCGAAAAGTGATCTGTTTGGGCACTTTTCATGATGGCGCACGGCACTTTGACACCCACACATATTACAGTCACACCTTGCAGCCGACAACAGATACCTTACATGGAAAATGACCTTTATTATATATTGTTAAGATAGTATGTTATTTAGTGTAACTGTAAAACACTTGTTAGGGAGGGGTCCTTAACGACCTGGTCAGCATATTATTTCCATACAGCCGAACGATCCTGTCCCTTATCTGGGTCATAAAGCTATATATTGTATAGTGTATATATCTATTTTAAGCCTTGAGTCTTTACTACTTTCTGCTCTATTGTCTGCCCCATCCAAACATATCCAGGCCCTATCTCTTCCTGAGATACCTCCCATTTCTCCCTACCCTAAACTGACTTATGCCCTTAGTGAAAAGGTCACTGCTGCTTATAGATCCTCCTAGGCCTCTCTGTGGCTCTCTCCCTTGGTCTGCTCTCTCCTGGTAACCATCCCGACGCTCCTGCATCTGCGCATCCTACCCAATATCATCCATCCTCCCAGTGTCACTACCCCAACTCTAGTCTCCCTCCTTGCTGATACCCACGCACTCTCCACAGTCCCCCACACGTCTGCTGCCTTGTTGTCTTCCCAACACTCAGCTACACATCACACATCCAGTCACCTCCATCTGCAAATCCACTCAACGTCCAGAACCCAATTCAAGCTACTATCACTCAACATAACTAACTCCTCCCACTTATACTGTACATCGCCAAGCCCCTGGCCTGAGTGATAACCACCTCTCACTCCCATGCTGCTCCCTACCCCTCCTGCACAGACTCTCCCCCACTATTCATTCTACAAAGCGACCCGTCACTCAAGGTAATATTGCCTGATGAACATTTTCTATCCGGAACAGTCCCATATCTACTCTGCGCACCAATAGCTCCTATTGTCTCATCACTGCTCTCTCCCTCTAGACTGTAAGCTCTTAGGAGCAGGGCACTCTCCACTCTCATGCTCCCACCTGCACCTCTTTCATCAGACCATATACAGTCAGGTTCATAAATATAGGGGTATCAACACAATTCTCATATTTTGGTCTCTATACACCACCACAATGGATTTGAAATGAAACAAACAAGATGTTCTATAACTGCAGACTTTCCGCTTTAATTTGAGGGTATTTATATCCAAATCAGGTGAACGGTGTAAGAATTACAACGGTTTCAATATGTGCCTCCCATTTTTTAAGGGACCAAAAGTAATGGGACAATTAACTCAAATGCTATTTCATTGCAGGAGTGGGCTATTCCCTCATTATTTCATCATCAGTTAAGCAGGTAAAAGGTCTGGAGTAGATTCCAGGTGTGACATCTGCATTTGGAATCTGTTGCTGTAGACTCTCAATATGAGATCCAGAGAGCTGCCACTATCCGTGAAGCAAGCCATCATTAGGCTGAAAAATCAAAGCAAACCCATCAGAGAGATAGCAAAAAATAAGATTTTAAACCTACCGGTAAATCTTTTTCTCCTAGTCCGTAGAGGATGCTGGGGACTCCGTAAGGACCATGGGGTATAGACGGGCTTCGCAGGAGACATGGGCACTATAAAGAACTTTAGATGGGTGTGCACTGGCTCCTCCCTCTATGCCCCTCCTCCAGACCTCAGTTAGAGAAACTGTGCCCAGAGGAGAGGGACAGTACGAGGAAAGGAGTTTTGTTAATCTAAGGGCAAGATTCGTGCCAGCCCACATCATTCACACCGTATAACCTGGTATATACACAACCAGTTAACAGTATGAACAAAACAGCATCAGCATCTTAACTGTAACATAACCCTTATGTAAGCAATAACTATACACAAGCCTTGCAGAAATATGTCCGCACTGGGACAGGCGCCCAATATCCTCTACGGACTAGGAGAAAAAGATTTACCGGTAAGTTTAAAATCTTATTTTCTCTTACGTCCTAGAGGATGCTGTGGACTCCGTAAGGACCATGGGGATTATACCAAAGTTCCAGACCGGGCGGGAGAGTGCGGATGACTCTGCAGCACCGATTGAACAAACATGAGGTCCTTCTCAGCCAAGGTATCAAACTTGTAGAATTTAGCAAAAGTGTTTGAACCCGACCAAGTCTCCGCTTGGCAAAGCTGTAATGCTGAGACGCCTCGGGCAGCCGCCCAAGAAGAGCCCACCTTCCTAGTGGAATGGGCTTTTACCGAATTTAGTAAAGGCAATCCAGCCGTAGAATGAGCCTGCTGAATCGTGTTACAGATCCAGCGAGCAATAGTCTGCTTAGAAGCAGGAGCGCCAACCTTGTTGGCTGTATACAGGACAAACAGTGCTTCTGTTTTCCTAACCCTGAGCCGTCCTGGCTACATATATTTTTAAGGCCCTGACTACATCAAGGGACTTGGAATTCTCCAAGTCCTTCGTAGCCACAGGTACCACAATAGGTTGGTTCATATGAAACGATGAAACCAGCTTAGGCAAAAATTGATGACGAGTCATCAATTCTGCTCTATCCACATGAAAAATCAGATAGGGGCTTTTGTGAGACAAAGCCGCCAATTCAGACACCCGCCTTGCAGATGCCAAGGCCAACAACATGACCACCTTCCAAGTGAGAAATTTTAATTAAACCGTTTGAAGAGGTTCAAACTAGTGAGATTTTAGGAACTGTAACACCACGTTAAGGTCCCATGGTGCCACTGGAGGCACAAAAGGAAACTATAGGCTGTATGTGCAGCACTCCCTTTACTTCTGGGAGAGAAGCCAATTCCTTCTGAAAGAAAATTGATAGGGCCAAAATCTGTACCTTAATGGAGCCTAATTTTAAGCCCATATCCACTCCTGTCTGTAGAAAGTGGAGAAAACGGCCCAAATGGAAAACTTCCGTAGGAGCATTCTTGGATTCGCACCAAGATACATACTTGCTCCAGATACGGTGATAATGTTTCGCCGTCACCTCCTTCCTAGCCTTCATCAGAGTATGGATGACTTCTTCCGGAATGCCTTTCCCAGCTAGGATGCGGTGTTCAACCGCCATGCTGTCAAACGTAACCGCGGTAAGTCTTGTTGCAACAGGTCCTGAGAGGAAGAGGCCACGGATCTTCTGTGAGCATTTCCTAAAGATCGGAATACCAGGCCCTTCAAGGCCAATCTGGAACAATGAGTATTGTCTGCACTCTTTTTCGTCTTATTATTCTCAATATCTTTGAGATGAGCAGAAGAGGAGGAAACACATAGACCAACTGAAACACCCACGGTGTCACCAGGGCGTTCACTGTTACTGCCTGAGGGTCCCTTGACCTGGCACAATACCTCCGAAGATTCTAGTTGAGACGTGACACCATCATTTCTATTTGAGGAAGCCCCCACTGACTTGTTATCTCTGCAAAAACTTCTTGATGAAGTCCCCACTCTCCTGGATGGAGATCGTGTCTGCTAAGGAAGTCTGCTTCCCAGTTGTCCACTCCCGGAATGAAGACTGCTACCAAAGCACTTATGTGATTTTCCGCCCAGCGCAGAATCCTGGTGGCTTCCGCCATTGCCACTCTGCTCCTTGTCCCGCCTTGGCGGTTTACAAGAGCCACGGCTGTGACGTCTGATTGAATCAGAACCGGTAGGTCGCGAAGAAGATTCTCCGCTTGACGTAGGCTGTTGTATATGGCCCTCAATTCCAGTACGTTGATGTGTAGACAAGCCTCCTGGCTTGACCATATCCCCTGAAAGTTTCTTCCTTGTGTGACTGCTACCCATCCTCGGAGGCTCGCGTCCACGGTTACCAGAACCCAGTCTTGAATGCCGAACCTGCGACCCTCTAGAAGGTGAGAACTCTGCAGCCACCACAGGAGAGACACCCTAGCCCTGGGGGACAGGCTTATTTTCTGATGAATTTGAAGATGGGACCCGGACCACTTGTCCAGAAGGTCCCACTGAAACGTTCTCGCATGAAACCTGCCGAAGGGGATGGCCTCGTAGGTCGCCAACATTTTTCCCAGTACTCGAGTGCATTGATGGACTGACACTCTTTTCGGCTTTAACAGGTCTCTGACCATGTTCTGGAGTTCCTGGGCTTTTTCCATCGGGAGAAAAACCCTCTTTTGTTCCGTGTCCGAGCACCATCATTTCCGCCATTACCTTGGTGAAAATCCTTGGGCCGTGGAAAGCCCAAATGGCAACGTCTGAAACTGGTAATGACAGTCCTGTACAACGAATCTCAGGTACGCCTGATGAGGAGGATATATGGGGACATGAAGGTATGCGTCCTTTATGTCCAGTGACACCATAAATCCCCCCACCACCCCCCCTCCAGGCTGGAGATGACTGCCCGGAGCGATTCCATCTTGAATTTGAACTTTTTCAAGTATAGGGTTAGAGATTTTACATTTAGAATGGGTCTGACCGAGCCATCCGGTTTCGGGACCACAAATAGGGTTGAATAGTACCCCTTCCCCTGTTGAACTCGGGGAACCTCGACAACCACTTGTTGTTGACACAGTTTTTGAATTGCAGCTAAAACTATCTCCCTTTCTGGGGGAGAAGCTGGTAGAGCCGATTTGAAAAATCGGCGAGGAGGCACGTCTTCGAATTCCAGCTTGTAACCCTGGGATACAATCTCCCTTGCCCAAGGATCCACGTCTGACTGAACCCAGATGTGGCTAAAGAGTCGCCCCCACCGGCGCAGACTCCCTCAGTGGAGCCCAAGCGTCATGCGGTGGATTTAGAAGAAGCCGGGGAGGACTTCTGCTCCTGGGAACTAGCCGTAGCAGGCAGTTTTTTCCCTCTTCCTTTACCTCTGGCGAGGAAGGAAGAGCCCCGACCTCTTCTGGACTTATGCGACCGAAAGGACTGCATCTGATATTGCGGATTTTTCTTTTGCTGTGGGGAAACATAATGTAAAAAAGTAGATTTGCCCGCGGTAGCTGTGGGAACCAGGTCCACGTGACCTTCCCCAAATAAATCCTCACCTTTGTAAGGTAAAACTTCCATATGCTTCATTGAGTCGGCATCACCCGTCCATTGGCGGGTCCACAGGGCTCGCCTAGCAGAAATCGCCATAGCGTTGGCCCTCGAACCTAGCAGACCAACGTCTCTCTGAGCGTCTCTCATATATAAGACTGCGTCTTTAATGTGACCTAAGGTCAATAAAATGGCATCCCTATCCAGGGTATCAATGTCAGCTGACAAGGTATCCGTCCAAGCCGCAACAGCGCTACAAACCCAAGCCGACGCTATTGCCGGTCTGAGCAAGGCTCCCGTATGTGCATAAATTGATTTTAAGGTAGTTTCCTGTCTGCGATCAGCAGGATCCTTGAGGGTTGCCGTGTCTGGCGACAGTAGCGCCACCTTTTTGGACAGGCGCGTTAATGCCTTGTCCACCCTGGGTGAGGATTCCCACCGTAACCTGTCCTGTGCGGGGAAAGGATACGCCATAAGGATTCTTTTGGGAATCTGCAGTTTCTTGTCTGGAGTTTCCCAAGCCTTTTCAAATAACGCGTTCAGCTCATTAGATGGGGGAAATGTTACCTCAGGTTTCTTTTCCTTAAACATGTGTACCCTCTTGTCAGGGACAGAGGGGTCATCTGTTGTATGTAAAACATCCTTTATTGCAATAATCATATAATGAATACTTTTGGCCACCCTTGGGTGTAACCTCGCATCATCGTAGTCGACACTGGAGTCAGAAACCGTGTCGGTATCAGTGTCTGCTACTTAGAACAGGGGCACGTTTTTGAGACCCTGAAGGGCCCTGAGACACAGCCAAAGCCATGGATTGACTCCCAGTTCTATCACTGGACTCTGCTTTGTCCAACCTCTGATGTAATAAAGACACATTTGCATTTAAAACATTCAGCATATCCAACCAATCAGGTGTCAGCGTTGCCGACGGAGACACCACAATCATCTGTTCCACCTCCTCCTTAGATGAGCCTTCCGCTTCAGACATGCCGACACCCCCACACTCTCAGTGAAATATCTATATGGAGACAGTTCCCCAATAAGGCCCTTTGGAGAGACAGAGAGAGAGTATGCAAGTAAAAAACCCAGCACCAACTGACACTGGAAACAAAATTCCCAGACAAACAGCGCTTTTATATAATTATATCAATATACACTCACTGCGCCAATAAAAAGTGCCCCCCCCCCCCGCCTCTTTTTTGCCCTCTGTCACCGTGTTCAGCAGGGGAGAGTCCGGGGAGCCAGCTTCTCTGCAGTGTGCTGTGGAGAAAATGGCGCTGGTTAGTGCTGGAGGATCAAGCTCCGCCCCCTCAGTGGTGGGCTTCAGTCCCGCCCAAATTTACTATACTGGCGGGGGATTATATATTATACTGCCTCCGCAGCCTCTATATATATATATATATATATATATATATATCTGCCAGTCCCTAGAGGTTTATTATTGCTGCCCAGGGCGACCCCCCTGCGCCCTGCACCCTTCAGTGCCCGCTGTGTGTGAATGTGTGTGGAAGCAATGGCGCGCAGCGTTACCTCAGAGAAGATCTGAAGTCTTCTGCCGCCTTTGAAGTCTTCTTTCTTCTTATACTCACCCGGATTCTATCTTCTGGCTCTGTGAGAAGGACGGCGGCGCGGCTCCGGGACGAACGGCGAGGGTGAGACCTGCGTTCCGACCCTCTGGAGCTAATGGTGTCCAGTAGCCTAAGAAGCAGAGCCTATCATTTAAGTATGTCTGCTTCTCTCTCCTCAGTCCCATGATGCAGGGAGCCTGTTGCCTGCAGTGCTCCCTGAAAATTAAAAACCTAACAAAATTATTTTTCAGAGAAACTCAGGAGAGCTCCCCTGTAGTGCACCCAGTCTCCTCTGGGCACAGGATCTAACAGAGGTCTGGAGGAGGGGCATAGAGGGAGGAGCCAGTGGACACCCATCTAAAGTTCTTCATAGTGCCCATGTCTCCTGCGGAGCCCGTCTATACCCCATGGTCCTTACGGAGTCCCCAGCATCCTCTAGGATGTAAGAGAAACACTAAGTATGGCAAAATCAACTGTTTGTAACATTCTTAAAAAGAAAGAACGCACCGGAGAGCTCAGCCACACCAAAAGACCCGGAAGACCACGGAAAACAACTGTGGTGGATGACAGAAGAATTATTTCCCTGGTGAAGAAAAACCCCTTCACAGCAGTTGCCCAGATCAAGAATACTCTCCAGGAAGCAGGTGTATGTGTGTCAAAGTCAACAATCAAGAGAAGACTTCACAAGAGTGAATATAGAGGGTTCACCACCAGATGTAAACCATTGGTGACCCACAAAAACAGGAAGACCAGATTACAGTTTGCCAAACAACATCTAAAAAAGCCTTTACAGTTCTGGAACAACATCCTTTGGACAGATGAGACAAAGATCAACTTGTACCAGAGTGATGGGAAGAGAAGCGTATGGAGAAGGAAAGGAACTGCTCATGATCCAAAACATACCACCTCATCAGTGGAGCATGGTGGTGGTAGTGTCATGGCGTGGGCATGTATGGCTGCCAATGGAACTGGTTCCCTTGTATTTATTGATAATGTGACTGTTGACAAAAGCAGCAGAATGAATTCTGATGTGTTACGGACAATATTATCTGCTCATGTTCAGTCAAATGCTTCAGAACTCATTGGACGGCGCTTCACAGGGCAGATGGACAATGACCCGAAGCATACTGCGAAAGCAACTAAAGAGTTTTTTAAGGCAAATAAGTGGAATGTTATGCAATGGCCAAGTCAATCACCTGACCTGAATCCGATTGAGCATGCATTTCACTTGATGAAGACAAAACTGAAGGGAAAATGCCCCAAGAACAAGCAGGAACTGAAGACACTTGCAGTAGAGGCCTGGCAGAGCATCACCAGGGATGAAACCTAGTGTCTGGTGATGTCTATGTGTTCCAGACTTCAGGCTGTAATTGACTGCAAAGGATTTGCAACAAAGTATTAAAAAGTGAAAGTTTGATTTAGGATTGTTTAGTTTGTCCCATTACTTTTAGTCTCTTAAAAAGTGGGAGGCACATATAGAAACCGTTGTAATTCCTACACTGTTCACCTGATTTGGATGTAAATACCCTCAAATTAAAGCGTAAAGTCTGCAGTTAAAGCAAGTCTTGTTTGTTTCATTTCAAAGCCATTGTGGTGGTGTATAGAGCCCAATATATGAGAATTGTGTCGCTGTCCCATTATTTATGGATCTGACTGTATGTCTGAAGTTTTCACAATTGATTTGAGACATTGGGGGTCATTCCGAGTTGTTCGCTCGCTAGCAGATTTTAGTAGCATTGCACAAGCTAGGCCGCCGCCCTCTGGGAGTGTATCTTAGCTTAGCAGAATTGCGAACAGAAAATTCTTAGCAGTTTCTGAGTAGCTCGAGACTTACTCTTACACTGCGATCAGCTCAGCCCATTTCGTTCCTGGTTCGACGTAACAAACACGCCCTGCATTCAGCCAGCCACACCCCCGTTTCTCCAGGCACTCCCGCGTTTTATCCTGGCACGCCTGCGTTTTTCCGCACACTCCCAGAAAACGGGCAGTTTCCGTCCAGAAGCACCCACTTCCTGTCAATCACACTCCGATCACTTCAACAATGGAAATTATTCGGTCGGACGTGAGTAAATCTACTAAGTTTTGAGCTAAAATACTTAGCGCATGCGCAATGCGTACCATGCGCATACGCATTTTCGCCTTAATCGCTCCGTTGCGAAAATCGGCAACGAGCTAATAACTCGGAATGACCCCCATTGTGCACATTTTCTGTGTGTAGTGTACATGCCAAGATACACAGGAGAAAAAATGGGGTTGTACAGTTATGGTGCACACTAATAATATTAAAATGTAACTTTTATTATTCATATTAAGAGGCTATTTAGTGGCTAATACAGTAGCAAAATATATATTAAAAACAATTGACAGAATCAGAAATATGTGCTCTAAGATAGAAAATGTGAACCAAAATTAAAAAAAGAAAAAAGGGCTGTTTTCCGTTGGTTTCAAATGATAGATATTTTTATCTGTAATTATTTCTTTTTTTCCCATTGTGTGTATCTATATCTATATGCCCTTCAGCAATAAAAGTAAATGTGCCACCTGGGCTCACTGAATAAAAATTCTGGTAACTGGAGTGGATGTATTCATTGATTCGTGCTATTGACTTGATGGTTGCAACAGTGTATTCAAATGTGTTATCTTGAATATCCCTTTGATACAGTGCATGATATTGGCAGTTCAAGTCACAATAAAGATACAATGTTGCATATCACACACTGTTCATCGTCTAGTAAGGATAGCTATAAGAGAGTCAGGTGGTTCTTCCTTCTGCATATACTCATGTATTTATTTTTTAGCTAATAAAGCAAAAGATTGTTTACTTAAGCAAACCCCTCTTTTTCTAAAATTATATTGGCATAACATGCAAATCTTAATGGATGCACACACAGATCTTAATGTATTTCACTTAGTGATGTTAACACTAGGTGCACTACAGTGCATCCGGAAAGTATTCACAGCACTTCACTTTTTCCACAATGTATTATGCTACAGCCTTATTCCAAAATGGAATAAATTAAATTTCTCTCTCAAAATTCTACACACAATGCTTCATAATGACAATGTGATAAAAGTTTTTTTTAGATTTTTGCTAATTTATTAAAAATAAATAAATAAATCACATGTACATAAGTATTCACAGCCTTTGCTATGAAGCTCAAAATTTAGCTCAGGTGCATCCTGTTTCCACTGATCATCCTTCAGATATTCCTATAGCTCAATTGGAGTCCACCTGTGGTCAATTCAGTTGATTGGACATGATTTGGAAAGGCACACACCTGTCTATATAAGGTTCCACACTTGACAGTGCATGTCTGAGCACAAACTAAGCATGAAGTAAAAGGAATTGTCTGTAGAACTCCGAGACAGGATTGTCTTGAGGCACATAATCTGGGGAAGGGCACAGAACAATATCTGCTGCTTTGAAGGTCACAATGAGCACAGTGGCCTCCATCAATTGTAAATGGAAGAAGTTCAGAGCCACCAGAACTCTTCCTAGAGCTGGCCGGCCGTCTAAACTGAGCGATCGGGGGAGAAGGGCCCTAGTCAGGGAGGTGACTAAGAACCCGATGGTCACTCTGTCCGAGCTACAGCATTCCTCTGTGGAGAGAGGAGAACCTTCCAGAAGGACAACAATCTCTGCAGCAATCCACCAATCAGGCCTGTATGGTAGAGTGGCCAGACAGAAACCACTCCTTAGTAAAAAAGCACATGGCAGCCCGCCTGGAGTTTGCCAAAATGCACCTGAACAAAATTCTCTGGTCTGATGAGACAAAGATTGAACTCTTTGGCATGACTGCCAGGCGTCATGTTTGGAGGAAACCAGGCACCGCTCATCACCAGGCCAATACCATCCCTACAGTGAAGCATGATGATGGCAGCACCATGCTGTGGGTATGTTTTTCAGTGGCAGGAACTGGGAGACTAGTCAGGATAGAAGGAAAGATGAATGCAGCAATGTACAGAGACATCCTGGATGAAAACCTGCTCCAGAGTGCTCTTGACCTCAGACTGGGGCGACGGTTCATCTTTCATCAGGACAACGACCCTAAGCACATAGCCAAGATATCAAAGTAGTGGCTTCAGGACAACTCTGTGAATGTCCTTGAGTGGCCCAGCCAGAGCTCAGACTTGAATCTGATTGAACATCTCTGGAGACCTGAAAATGGCTGTGCACCGACGCTTCCCAATCAACCTGATGGAGCTTGAGAGGTGCTGCAAAGAGGAATGAGCAAAACTGCCCAAAGATAGGTGTACCAAGCATGTGGCATCATATTCAAAAAGACTAGAGGCTGTAATTTCTGCCAAAGGTGCATCAACAAAGTATTGAGAAAAGGCTGTGAATACTTATGTACATGTGATTTCTTTTTTTTTTCTTTTTCAAATCTCTATTTTTATAAGTGGAGAGTAGAAATGTACAAACACAAGTGAAGTCAACAGAAAGCGCTGGCAAATGACAATTCGCTATACCATGACACAAAACAATAAAGCACATTTCAAAAATAACAAACGTTGTCAAATCCACTTATTTTTTTTGTAAGGTGGGGGGGGGGGTGCAGAATAGCAGAACGAATCTACATTATGGCATCAACTATATAAGGAAACTAGAAGGGGAAATGGGAATGGACGGGGTGGGGAGAGGAGGGAGGAAGGGACCAATACTGCTGCATACCATGCTGCTGGGAGTAGAACGGAGTAAATGGGATAAGGAGAGCACTACACACACAACAATAGTAAAGAATGAGAAACAAATTAGAATCGGAATTTATAAGGAACCCGGAAGTTGTCTGTGGACATATAAGTACCAAGGGCCCCAAGTGTCCTGAAATTTGGCTACGGAGTTCTGAAGTAGGGCAATGAGGTATTCCATCAATGCTATAAACCAAATTTTGTTCAACACATTTTGCATAGATGGGGTGGCGGGCTGTTTCCATTGCCTCGCTATTAATAACCTGGCAGCGATAAGGATATGAGTGCACAGTCTACTCGAGGGCCTAGGGATCCCTTCCAACGGTTTACACAACAAGGCATGTAAGGGGCTAATGGGGGTGGAAACCTAGAGAATGTGCCTGACGAGGGTGAGGGTGTTATTCCAATAAGAACTAATCAAAGGACAATCCCACCACATATGCAAGAAAGAGCCTGTGGCTCCACACTGTCTCCAGCAGAGATCTAAACGCGTTGGAAAGATACAATGTAATCTTTTGGGGATCATATACCACCTCAAGTAAACTTCGAAGGCATTTTCCCCAAGATTCGTGTTTATGGAAGCCTTGGCAATCGAGCACTGCACCTAATCTCTGACCACTCCTCCTACTCTAAGGTCACTACCAAGTCTTGTTCCCAGGCCAGTTCAAATAGTTCCTTGGGAGATGAGGAGCCGGTCAGAAGAGAGTAGGAAACAGAAATGACGCTTCTGCACCCTGGGTTTAATTTTTTTATTTTTAATACATTTGCTAAAATCTCAAATAAACTTTTTCACGTTGTAATTATGGGGTATTGTGTGTAGAATTTTGAAGGAAAAAAATAGGATTTGACCAAGTAGCCGCTCTGCAAAATTGTAAAGCCGAGACTCCCTGGGCAGCCGCCCAGGAAGAACCCACCTTACGAGTAGAGTGGGCCTTAACAGATTTTGGGCACGACAATCCCGCCGTAGAATATGCGTGCTGAATAGTGAAGCTGATCCAGCGAGAAATTGACTGCTTAGAAGCAGGACACCCAAGTTTCTTGGGATCATACAGGACAAACAGAAAGTCCGATTTTCTGTGACGAGCAGTCCTCTTCACATAGATCTTCAAAGCCCTCGCAACATTCAAGGACTTTGATGTAATTGAGGAGTAAGTAGCAACTGGCACCACAATAGATTGGTTGATATGAAAAGCCAACACAACCTTTGAAAGGAACTGCTGACGTGTCCTGAGCACAGCTTTATCTTCAAGGAAGATTAAGTAGGGGCTTTTACAGGACAAAGCCCACCAATTCCGACACACGTCGAGCAGAAGATAAGGCCAACAAAGTGACAGCCTTCCACGTGAGAAACTTGACCGTAGCCTTCTGTAAAGGCTCAAACCAATCCGATTGCAGGAGATGCAAGTTCACGTTAAGATCCCAGGGTGCCGTCGGCACCACAAAGGGAGGCTGTATGTGCAGAACCCCTTTCAAGAAAGTCTGAGCCTCAGGGAGGGCAGCCAATTGTTTCTGGAAGAAAATGGATAAAGCCTAAATCTGGACCTTTATGGATCCCAAACGCAGGCCCATACCCACACCTGCTTGCAGGAAGAGGAGAAACCGTCCAAGTTGAAACTCCACCGTAGGAAACCTCTTGGATTCACACAAGGACACATTTTTTACAAATGCGATGGTAATGATGTTTAGACGTTACTCCTTTCCTAGCCTGTATCAGGGTAGGAATAACCTTGCTCGGAATACCCTTCCGGGCTAAGATCTGGCGCTCAACCTCCATGCCATCAAACATAGCCGCGGTAAGTCTTGATAAACGAACGGCCCCTGTTGCAGAAGGTCCTCTCAAAAAGGAAGAGGCCTCGGATCTTCCAGCAGTAAGGCCAAAAGATCCGCGTACCAAGCTCTCCTTGGCCAGTCCGGAGCAATGAGAATTGCCTGAACCATTGTCCTCTTTATGGGTCTGAGAACTCTTGGAATGAGTGGAAGTGGGGAGGGGGGAACACATACACTGACTTGAACACCAACGGTGTAACCAGAGCATCCACCGCCACTGCTTGTGGGTCTCTCCACCTGGAACAGTACCTCCGAAGTTTCTTGTTGAGTCGAGAGGCCATCATATCTATTTGAGGCACGCCCCAACGACTGGTTACCTCTGTGAACATCTCCGGATGGAGGCCCCATTCTCCCGGATGGAGATCGTGCCTGCTGAGGAAGTCCGCTTCCCAATTGTCCACTCCTGGAAGGAAGATTGCCGACAGCGCCACTGCGTTCTTTTCTGCCCAGGGGGGGACTCTTGTTACCTCTGACATAGCAGCTCTGCTCTTTATTCTCCGCTGTCGGTTTATGTAGGCCACCGTTGTTACATTGCCCGACTGCACCTGAATGGCCTGATCTTGCAGAAGATGTGCCGCTTGGTGAAGACCGTTGTACACGGCTTAGTTCCAGAATGTTTATTGGAAGAATGGATTCCAGACTTGACCACCTTCCTTGGAAGGTTTCCCCTTGAGTGACTGCGCCCCAACCCCTGAGACTTGCATCCATGGTTAGAAGGATCCAGTTCTGAACCCCGAACCTGCAGCCCTCCAGAAGGTGAGGCATTTGCAGCTACCAGAGGAGTGAAATCCTTGCTTTCGGCGACAGACGTATCCTCTGGTGCATGTGTAGATGAGATCCCGACCACTTGTCTAGGAGATCCAGTTGGAAGGCTCGAGCATGAAATCTTCCGTACTGTAGAGCCTCGTAGGAGGCAACAATCTTCCCCAGAATGCACTGATGAACAGATACCCAAACAGGCTTCAAGATATCCTGGACCATTGATTGTATCACCAGCGCTTTCTCCACTGGTAGAAACACCCTCTGCACTTCCGTGTCGAGGATCATCCCCAGGAAAGACAATCTCCTTGTCGGCTCCAAATGTGACTTTGGAAGGTTCAGGATCCAACCATGTTCCCCGAGCAGACGAGTCGTGAGAGCAATGGACTGCAACAACTTCACCCTGGACGATGCCTTTATCAGCAGATCGTCCAGATATGGAGTTATGTTCACTCCCTGTCTGCGGAGGAGAACCATCATCTCTGCCAGCACCTTGGTGAACACCCTCGGTGCCGCGGAGAGACCGAATTTCATTGCCTGGAACTGATAGTGACTGTCTAACAGTGCAAATCTGAGATAAGCCTGATGCGGCGGCCAAATCGGAATGTGGAGGTTTGCATCGTTGCTATCTAGGGATACCAGAAACTCTCCCTCCACCAGACCTGAGAACACCGCTCTCAGAGACTCCATTTTGAACTTGAACTCCTGCAGATAAGGGTTTAACGATTTAAAAGTTCAAAATCGGTATGACCGAACCATCCGGTTTCGGTACCACAAAAAGGTTTGAATAGTAACCCATGTGTTGCATATGAGGTGGAACTGGAACAATAACCTCTGACTTTTCCAATTTTTGGATGGCTTCCTTTAGGATAGCCCTTTCTGTCAGTAAAGCTGGCAAGCCTGATTTGAAGAATCGGTGAGGCGAGAGTTCTTGAAACTCCAGTCTGTACCCCTGGGACACAATATCCCGTATACAGAGATCCAGGCCGGACGACACCCAGACATGGCTGAAACGTCTGAGTCTCGCACCCACCAGCCCATTCTCCAGACTGTGCGGTCCACTGTCATGCTAAGGATTTTGAGGAACCAGTAGCAGACTTCTGGTCCTGGAAACCTGCAGGTGTGGGCTTTTGCCCAACCACCTCTAAAGAAGGTGGTAGGAGGTTTGAACTTTTTAATCTTTGCGGTCCGAAAAGGACTGCGATGTTGATGAAGAAAAGGGTTTCTTCATAGAAGGAGTAGCTGAGGGAAGAAAGGATGACTTACCCGCGGTTGCTGTGGAAATCCACGCATCCAATGCTTCCCCAAATAGAGCCTGACCTGTGAAGGATAGGTTCTCCACACTTCTCCTGGATTCCGCATCTGCAGACCATTGTTGTAGCCAGAGTCCCCTGCGAGCTGAGACAGCCATGGAAGATATCCTTGCATTCAGCGTACCCAGGTCCTTCATGGACTCCACCATGAAACCCGCAGAATCCTGTATGTTACGTAAAAACAGTTCAATGTCACTTCTATCCATTGTATCTAAGACCTCTAGTAACGTGCCTAACCACTTTACTATAGCTTTAGAAATCCATGCACAGGCAATCGTGGGCATTAACGCCACTCCTGAAGCAGTGTATATGGATTTGAGCGTAGTGTAAATTTTTCGATCAGCCGGTTCTTTTAACGCGGTAGATCCCGGGACAGGTAAAACCATCTTTTTAGACAGTCTGGAGACAGACACGTCAACTATGGGTGGGTATTCTAAATTTTTTCTATCCTCCTCAGGGAAGGGAAAAGCAACCAGAACCCTTTTTGGGATCTGGAAGTTTTTCTCTGAGTTTTCCCTGGATTATTCAAATAGAGCGTTTAATTATTTAGGCGCAGGGAAGGTTAGCGAGGCTTTCTTATTCTCAGTAATGTGTAACACATCTCTAATGGCCTCAATCATGAGCTGCACCCCCTTTGCAAGGGATGTCGCCCCCCTCAGCACATCCCCATCACCGTTTGCCATGTCAGAGTTGGTATCCGTGCCGGCTTGCATAATCTGGGAAAGTGCACGTTTCTTTGGGTATATGCTAGGCGATTTAGAAGGAATAGGAACAGAACCTGACCAGCCATAGAATTCTTTAAAACCTGAGTTTCAGTCTCAGTATGAGCCACCCTAGTAGAAATCTGAGAGATCATACCCTTAATTGAAGTCAGCCAATCTGGCTCAGATATGGAAACCTGAGACAAGACATTACATTCCTGGGTACCTGGAATCGATTCCACTGGAGAAGAAAATTCCTCTGCAGCATTAGACACACAGTCCCTGGACATGGCTATGTGCGTGAACACACACACACACACACACACACACACACACACACACACACACACACACACACACACAGGAAAATGTCAAACACAGTTCCCCCTCCCCCCAAGTACCTTCAGAGAAACACAAAGCTTAGAGCCAGCACACACACAGCGCTTCAACAGGTAGATATAAACCAAATACTTGGCGCTGACTGTGTACCCTTAAAAGACTACACAGTAATTTACAGCCCCCCCCCTTCCACAACCCCCTGGTACCGCACAGGATAGCTGGAGTCGTGTGGAGGGACAGCACTCCCTGTCAGCGTCACTGTAGATGTATCTGCAGGGAGAAAATGGCGCTGGAAGTCGCTGGGTCCACTCTGAGGAGAAGCTCCGCCCCTTGAACATGGCACGTCTTCCCACACTTTCACATCTTTATACTGGCCTGCGGTATGGGCTAGCAGCGTTACCGAGGTCCCTGACAGCCTTGATTGACTAGTGTAGGGTATTTGCGCTGGCTCAGGGCGCCCCTCATTGCGCCGCACTGTGTACCGCTGAGCTCTCCGGAGCGCAGTTAGTACTGCGCTCTTACGCTGTTGCCGCCATTCACATCGGCTCCCCGCTTGTCCTGTCGTCAGTGACACAATCACCACCGGAATCTTCTGGCTGTTAGGGGGTGGCGGCATGATGCGGGAGTGAGCGGTCGCCTCAGGCGGCTAACGATCATCACCCTCAGGGGCTCAGTGTCCTGTCAGCGGAGATAGTGGCCATTAACCTCTCAGGATTGGACACTACTCCCCCCCCCCCCCCCCCCCTAAGTCCCACGAAGCAGGGAGGCTGTTGCCAGAAGCCTCCCTGTGCCCAACTCTAAGATAAATAATAAAACTAGAAAAACTCCTAGGAGCTTCCCTAGCTGTGACCGGCTCCACCGGGCACATTTTCTAAACTGAGCCTGGTAGGAGGGGCCCAGAGGGAGGAGCCAGGCCCCACTATTAAACTCTTAAAGTACCAGTGGCTCCTAGTGGACCCGTCTATACCCCATGGTACTAATGCGGACCCCAGCATCCTCTTGGACGTAAGAGAAATGAATGTATTCCATTTTGGAATAAGGTTGTAACAACAAAATGTGGAAAAAGTGAAGCGCTGGGAATACTTTCCGGATGCACTGTATTTCTTATATAATAACACACGCACATGAGACATTAAAGCATGCTGATTTATTGCATTCTCATGTCAATACATGTGCAGTGGTGAGTTCACCTCGTATTGCCAACTCGCTGTTAATGACTGCCCCACTCACATGTGATTATATGACTACATCACATCACATGTGAGATAGGCATTATCTTTCCTTATTATGTTCTGCTATGCGTGATTATTATTGCGTGATAGCTATGATTGTGCTGCCACATGTGAACTGAATTCTCCCTCAGTAAACATATGTAATGGCTGTTTAGTGGTAGAAAACCGGGTAGCGCTGCTCTAGCAATCCTAATTGACGTGAATTTTAATGACGGGTACTCCCATCTGAAATGTATCTATAACACTACATCTTACTGCATAGACATTTGCAACTGTGATTCTTTATTGCCCAAGAGAAAAGGATGTTATTGTGTGTAGTAACTATTCGTTTATAGGGGTGATCATGTTTACACGGCAATAATGTAATTCTATCCCTGGAAACTTCCGTTTGCCGTGTAAAAATATTTAGTCTCCCCTAATGGGCATATGTAGTTGCCATTCAGTGTATAGAACTGGCTGTGCTGCAGCGGTTACATTTACATTCAGCCTGCTAATGGATATTTCCGTTATCTGTAATATGCAGCATGAGGCACGTGATTGTAATCAAGGATAAGACAGAGGGTGCCCGCACAGCAGCGGCATAGTAATAATGGACTTCTAACCAAAGAACGGGTATTGCCAATTGTCCATGCCGTGCAGAATCCACCCCACTGGTAAATACAATTACTGTTCACTAACAGTAGAGAGGGTGACCGCGCTGTTAGCATTTGTCCAATTAGCGGGTACTCCTGTTTTGCCGTGCAGCGATCAGTCTCCCCCAGAAGCATACACAACACACGAAGTATTAGTACATAAACAACGGAGCAGACCGAAGTGCCAACGCGCACATTTCGTGTCTGCTTTTTAAAAGCCTTGAGGGTGTGAGGATCCTATTAAGCTGCAAGTTATGTCAATATAATTTAGAAAAAGGGTGTTGCTTAAGTAAACAATAATCTTTTGCTTTATTAGCTGGAAAATAAATACATGAGTACATGCAGAAGGAAGAGCCACCTGACTCTCTTATAGCAATCCTTACTAGACAATGAACAGTGGGGGTCATTCCGAGTTGGAACAAAAAAAATTTTGGGGGTGTCCCAGGACAGGCGCCAAGCAGCTTATGGTATAACAGATCTCAGGAGATGTCACCACATCTCAGACACTACTCACAATACCAGAAATTTGAGATCTGTATTTACGCCAACAGCGCTCTAATAAAACAAAACCACTTGTAATATAAATATCACCAATACATCCCTTATTAGCAGTTTCCTGTGGTGAATCCTTCAATAGATATTGGCTGGTGTAATTTCTCCAGGATATGGCAACATGTAGGGAAATATAGAAACAAGAAAAAACCAATGTGTAGTAAATTCCTTCTATATATCAGATAAGTCTTTTACAAGGGAACTAGTGGTGGTTCTAAGCGTACCCCACTCACACATTAATCAGATATTTCTAAGCCCATCAAGGTTTCTTTTTCCAATACCAAGGCCTGATTCACTTGAACTGCGCCTGGCAAATAGGTGTAGTCAATAATATATTGGTGGAGCGTACCCCAAAACTCACACTCGCGAGGTGGGTGGTAAACACATCAAGGTATCTTTAGAAACTTGTAATGTCTAGATGGAGCGTACCCAGAAACTCACACTCATGAAGGTGATAGTAAACACATCAAGGTATCTTTAAGGTAGCATGAAAATCTGTGGAACAACTTGTGCGTACCCAAACTCACAATTCTAAGTATCGTCGTACTCCCATCAAGGTATCTTTAGGTTCGACTCCCCTGTCCACTGTCCTTAATGGTGACAGTCTTGCCTCCCCAAAAGAAGGAACTCAGCTCATCTGTGTCTGTGAGCTGGAGTTCGGTCCACAAATCCAAAGTAAACTCACTTATCCTCAACAATTCAATAAATAAATGAATGATGGGGGTTTAGTTGGTGGATTGGCCAATGCACGGAAGCCTGCATACCGATTTTCAAGGTACCCCACCTTCATGCAGGTCCTACACTATCACAGAGTCTTAAAACCTGACTACCTCACTTCTGTTACACAACTCATCTGCCTGCCATTAAATCTAGCAGGCAGATGAGTTGTGTAACAGAAGTGAGGTAGTCAGGTTTTAAGACTCTGTGATAGTGTAGGACCTGCATGAAGGTGGGGTACCTTGAAAATCGGTATGCAGGCTTCCGTGCATTGGCCAATCCACCAACTAAACCCCCATCATTCATTTATTTATTGAATTGTTGAGGATAAGTGAGTTTACTTTGGATTTGTGGACCGAACTCCAGCTCACAGACACAGATGAGCTGAGTTCCTTCTTTTGGGGAGGCAAGACTGTCACCATTAAGGACAGTGGAGTCGAACCTAAAGATACCTTGATGGGAGTACGACGATACTTAGAATTGTGAGTTTGGGTACGCACAAGTTGTTCCACAGATTTTCATGCTACCTTAAAGATACCTTGATGTGTTTACTATCACCTTCATGAGTGTGAGTTTCTGGGTACGCTCCATCTAGACATTACAAGTTTCTAAAGATACCTTGATGTGTTTACCACCCACCTCGCGAGTGTGAGTTTTGGGGTACGCTCCACCAATATATTATTGACTACACCTATTTGCCAGGCGCAGTTCAAGTGAATCAGGCCTTGGTATTGGAAAAAGAAACCTTGATGGGCTTAGAAATATCTGATTAATGTGTGAGTGGGGTACGCTTAGAACCACCACTAGTTCCCTTGTAAAAGACTTATCTGATATATAGAAGGAATTTACTACACATTGGTTTTTTCTTGTTTCTATATTTCCCTACATGTTGCCATATCCTGGAGAAATTACACCAGCCAATATCTATTGAAGGATTCACCACAGGAAACTGCTAATAAGGGATGTATTGGTCATTCCGAGTTGTTCGCTCGGTATTTTTCTTCGCATCGCAGCGATTTTCCCGCTAACTGCGCATGCACAATGTCTGCACTGTGACTGCGCCAAGTAAATTTGCTATGCAGTTAGGTATTTTACTCACGGTTTTTTCTTCGTTCTGGTGATCGTAGTGTGATTAACAGGAAGTGGGTGTTTCTGGGCGGAAACTGGCCATTTTATGGGTGTGTGTGAAAAAACGCTGCCGTTTCTGGGAAAAACGCGGGAGTGGCTGGAGAAACGGGGGAGTGTCTGGGCGAACGCTGGGTGTGTTTGTGACGTCAAACCAGGAACGAAACTGACTGAACTAATCGCAGATGCCGAGTAAGTCTGGAGCTACTCAGAAACTGCTAAGAAGTGTCTATTCGCAATTTTGAGAATCGTTCGTTCGCAATTTTGATAAACTAAGATTCACTCCCAGTAGGCGGTGGCTTAGCGTGTGCAAAGCTGCTAAAAGCAGCTCGCAAGCGAACAACTCGGAATGAGGGCCAATGTGCTTTTTTGCACAGCAGCCGATACGGTCTGAACTGCGCATGCCAGACAGTTGATGGCTGTCTCAACCCTGTGACTGCCTCTGCCTGATTGACAGGCAGAAGTGGTTGCTGGGCTAAAGGGGGCGGCCCGGAGGTGTTTTTCAGTCGTTTAGGGGGCGCGGTCCAGGCAACGCAGGCGTGCCCAGACCGTTGAGAGGGGGGGGGGGGGAGGCGGGCTATGGTGGCTGCGTGACGACACACGCAGCCGCTGTGACCCTCACAGCGACAAGTAGCTCCCTGCCAGCGTGCAAGAGCTGCGCTGGTAGGGAGCTATTCCTCAGGTACAAAAGCATCGCCGCTGTGCAATGCTTTTGTACTTGTGCAGGGGGGGGGTTGGGCTAGTTGATCGTAGATGTGCTAAATTTAGCACATCTACGATCAGGTCTGAATTAGGCCCAGTGTGTGATATGCAGCATCTTTATTCTGACTTGAACTGCCAATTTCGTGCACTGCATCAAAGGGATATTTAAGATAACACATTTGAATACACTGTTGCAACCATCAAGTCCATAGCACGAATCAATGAATACATCCACTCCAGTTACCAGAATTTTTATTCAGTGAGCCCAGTCGGCACATTTCCTTTATTGCCGAAGGGCACATAGATACACACAATGGGAAAAAGAGATATTTACAATTAAAAATATCTATCATTTGAAACCAACGGAGCAGTCCTTTTTTCTTTTTTTAATTTTGGTTCACATTTTCTATCTTGGAGCACATATTTCTGATTCTGTCAATTGTTTTTAATATATATTTTGCTCCTGTATTAGCCGCTAAATAGCCTCTTAATGTGAATAAATAAGAATTTACTTACCGATAATTCTATTTCTCATAGTCCGTAGTGGATGCTGGGGACTCCGTAAGGACCATGGGGAATAGCGGCTCCGCAGGAGACTGGGCACAAAGTAAAAGCTTTAGGACTAGCTGGTGTGCACTGGCTCCTCCCCCTATGACCCTCCTCCAAGCCTCAGTTAGGATACTGTGCCCGGACGAGCGTACACAATAAGGAAGGATTTTGAATCCCGGGTAGGACTCATACCAGCCACACCAATCACACCGTATAACTCGTGATCTGAACCCAGTTAACAGCATGATAACAGAGGAGCCTCTAACAAGATGGCTCACAACAATAATAACCCGATTTTGTAACAATAACTATGTACAAGTATTGCAGACAATCCGCACTTGGGATGGGCGCCCAGCATCCACTACGGACTATGAGAAATAGAATTATCGGTAAGTAAATTCTTATTTTCTCTAACGTCCTAAGTGGATGCTGGGGACTCCGTAAGGACCATGGGGATTATACCAAAGCTCCCAAACGGGCGGGAGAGTGCGGATGACTCTGCAGCACCGAATGAGAGAACTCCAGGTCCTCCTCAGCCAGGGTATCAAATTTGTAGAATTTAGCAAACGTGTTTGCCCCTGACTAAGTAGCTGCTCGGCAAAGTTGTAAAGCCGAGACCCCTCGGGCAGCCGCCCAAGATGAGCCCACTTTCCTTGTGGAATGGGCTTTTACAGATTTTGGCTGTGGCAGGCCTGCCACAGAATGTGCAAGCTGAATTGTACTACAAATCCAACGAGCAATAGTCTGCTTAGAAGCAGGAGCACCCAGCTTGTTGGGTGCATACAGGATAAACAGCGAGTCAGATTTTCTGACTCCAGCCGTCCTGGAAACATATATTTTCAGGGCCCTGACTACGTCCAGCAACTTGGAGTCTTCCAAGTCCCTAGTAGCCGCAGGCACCACAATAGGCTGGTTCAAGTGAAATGCTGAAACCACCTTAGGGAGAAATTGAGGACGAGTCCTCAATTCTGCCCTGTCCGTATGGAAAATTAGGTAAGGGCTTTTATAAGATAAAGCCGCCAATTCTGAAACACGCCTGGCTGAAGCCAGGGCTAACAGCATTACCACTTTCCATGTGAGGTATTTTAAGTCCACAGTGGTGAGTGGTTCAAACCAATGTGATTTTAGGAATCCCAAAACTACATTGAGATCCCAAGGTGCCACTGGAGGCACAAAAGGAGGCTGTATATGCAGTACCCCCTTGACAAACGTCTGAACTTCAGGAACTGAAGCTAGTTCTTTTTGGAAGAAAATCGACAGGGCCGAAATTTGAACCTTAATGGACCCTAATTTTAGGCCCATAGACAGTCCTGTTTGCAGGAAATGCAGGAAACGACCCAGTTGAAATTCCTCTGTAGGCGCCTTCCTGGCCTCACACCACACAACATATTTACGCCAGATACGGTGATAATGTTGCACGGTTACATCCTTCCTGGCTTTGATAAGGGTAGGGATGACTTCATCCGGAATGCCTTTTTCCTTCTGGATCCGGCGTTCAACCGCCATGCCGTCAAACGCAGCCGCGGTAAGTCTTGGAACAGACAGGGTCCCTGCTGGAGCAGGTCCCTTCTTAGAGGTAGAGGCCACGGGTCCTCCGTGAGCATCTCTTGAAGTTCCGGGTACCAAGTCCTCCTTGGCCAATCCGGAGCCACGAGTATAGTTCTTACTCCTCTCCTTCTTATGATTCTCAGTACCTTGGGTATGAGAGGCAGAGGAGGGAACACATACACTGACTGGTACACCCACGGTGTTACCAGAGCGTCCACCGCTATTGCCTGAGGGTCCCTTGACCTGGCGCAATATCTGTCTAGTTTTTTGTTGAGGCGGGACGCCATCATGTCCACCTTTGGTTTTTCCCAACGGTTCACAATCATGTGGAAGACTTCTGGGTGAAGTCCCCACTCCCCCGGGTGGAGGTCGTGTCTGCTGAGGAAGTCTGCTTCCCAGTTGTCCACTCCCGGAATGAACACTGCTGACAGTGCTATCACATGATTTTCCGCCCAGCGAAGAATCCTTGCAGCTTCTGCCATTGCCCTCCTGCTTCTTGTGCCGCCCTGTCTGTTTATGTGGGCGACTGCCGTGATGTTGTCCGATTGAATCAACACCGGCTGACCCTGAAGCAGAGGCCTTGCTTGACTTAGGGCATTGTAAATGGCCCTTAGTTCCAGGATATTTATGTGAAATGACGTTTCCATGCTTGACCACAAGCCCTGGAAATTTTTTCCCTGTGTGACTGCTCCCCAGCCTCTTAGGCTGGCATCCGTGGTCACCACGACCCAGTCCCGAATACCGAATCTGCGGCCCTCTAGAAGATGAGTACTCTGCAACCACCACAGGAGAGACACCCTTGTCCTTGGAGACAGGGTTATCCGCAGATGCATCTGAAGATGCGATCCGGACCATTTGTCCAGCAGATCCCATTGAAAAGTTCTTGCGTGGAATCTGCCGAATGGAATCGCTTCGTAAGAAGCCACCATTTTTCCCAGGACCCTTGTACATTGATGCACTGACACTTGGCCTGGTTTTAGGAGGTTCATGACTAGCTCGGATAACTCCCTGGCTTTCTCCTCCGGGAGAAACACCTTTTTCTGGACTGTGTCCAGAATCATCCCTAGGAACAGCAGACGTGTCGTCGGAATCAGCTGCGATTTTGGAATATTTAGAATCCACCCGTGCTGTCGTAGTACTACTTGCGATAGTGCTACTCCGACCTCTAACTGTTCCCTGGACCTTGCCCTTATCAGGAGATCGTCCAAGTAAGGGATAATTAAGACGCCTTTTCTTCGAAGAAGAATCATCATTTCGGCCATTACCTTGGTAAAGACCCGGGGCGCCGTGGACAATCCAAACGGCAGCGTCTGAAACTGATAATGACAGTTCTGTACCACAAACCTGAGGTACCCTTGGTGAGAAGGGCAAATTGGGACATGGAGGTAAGCATCCTTGATGTCCAGAGACACCATATAGTCCCCTTCTTCCAGGCTCGCTATCACTGCTCTGAGTGACTCCATCTTGAATTTGAACCTTTGTATGTAAGTGTTCAAAGATTTCAGATTTAGAATAGGTCTCACCGAGCCGTCCGGCTTCGGTACCACAAACAGCGTGGAATAATACCCCTTTCCCTGTTGTAGGAGGGGTACCTTGATTATCACCTGCTGGGAATACAGCTTGTGAATGGCTTCCAATACCGCCTCCCTGTCGGAGGGAGACGTTGGTAAAGCAGACTTCAGGAACCGGCGAGGGGGAGACGTCTCGAATTCCAATTTGTACCCCTGAGATACTACTTGCAGGATCCAGGGGTCCACTTGCGAGTGAGCCCACTGCACCCTGAATTTCTTGAGACGACCCCCCACCATACCTGAGTCCGCTTGTAAGGCCCCAGCGTCATGCTGAGGACTTGGCAGAAGCGGGGAAGGGCTTCTGTTCCTGGGAAGAGGCTGCCTGCTGCAGTCTTTTTCCCTTTCCTCTGCCCCGGGGCAGATATGAGTGGCCTTTTGCCCGCTTGCCCTTATGGGGACGAAAGGACTGAGGCTGAAAAGACGGAGTCTTTTTCTGCTGAGAGGTGACCAGGGGTAAAAAGGTGGATTTCCCAGCCGTTGCCGTGGCCACCAGGTCCGATAGACCGACCCCAAATAACTCCTCCCCTTTATACGGCAATACTTCCATATGCCGTTTGGAATCCGCATCACCTGACCACTGTCGCGTCCATAACCCTCTTCTGGCAGAAATGGACAGCGCACTTACTCTTGATGCCAGGGTGCAAATATCCCTCTGTGCATCTCGCATATATAGAAATGCATCCTTTAAATGCTCTATAGTCAATAAAACACTGTCCCTGTCCAGGGTATCAATATTTTCAGTCAGGGAATCCGACCAAGCCACCCCAGCACTGCACATCCAGGCTGAGGCGATTGCTGGTCGCAGTATAATACCAGTATGTGTGTATATACTTTTTAGGATATTTTCCAGCTTTCTATCAGCTGGCTCCTTGAGGGCGGCCGTATCAGGAGACGGTAACGCCACTTGTTTTGATAAGCGTGTGAGCGCCTTATCTACCCTAGGGGGTGTTTCCCAACGCGCCCTAACCTCTGGCGGGAAAGGGTATAATGCCAATAATGTTTTAGAAATTAGCAGTTTTTTTATCGGGGGAAACCCACGCTTCATCACACACCTCATTTAATTCATCTGATTCTGGAAAAACTACGGGTAGTTTTTTCACACCCCACATAATACCCTTTTTTGTGGTACTTGTAGTATTAGAAATGTTCAAAACCTCCTTCATTGCCGTGATCATGTAACGTGTGGCCCTACTGGAAAAAACGTTTGTTTCCTCACCGCCGACACTGGAGTCAGTGTCCGTGTCTGGGTCTGTGTCGACCATCTGAGGTAACGGGCGCTTTAGAGCCCCTGACGGTGTTTGAGACGCCTGGACCGGTACTAACTGACTTGCCGGCTGTCTCATGTCGTCAACAGACTTTTGTAAAGTGCTGACGCTATCACGTAATTCCTTCCATAGGACCATCCAGTCAGGTGTCGACTCCCTAGGGGGTGACATCACTAATACAGGCAATTGCTCTGCCTCCATACCATATTCCTCCTCATACATGTCGACACAACGTACCGACACACAGCACACACACACACAGGGAATGCTCTGATAGAGGACAGGACCCCACTAGCCCTTTGGGGAGACAGAGGGAGAGTTTGCCAGCACACACCAGAGCGCTATATATATATATATATATAGGGATAACCTTATATAAGTGTTTCTCCCTTATATAGCTGCAATATATGATTATCTGCCAAATTAGTGCCCCCCCTCTCTTGTTTTACCCTGTTTCTGTAGTGCAGGACTGCAGGGGAGAGTCAGGGAGACGTCCTTCCAGCGGAGCTGTGAGGGAAAATGGCGCTTGTGTGCTGAGGAGATAGGCTCCGCCCCCTTCTCGGCGGCCTTTCTCCCGCTTTTTTGTGGAAAACTGGCAGGGGTTAAATACATCCATATAGCCCAGGAGCTATATGTGATGTATTTTTAGCCATTAAAAGTATTTTCATTGCGTCCCAGGGCGCCCCCCCCCAGCGCCCTGCACCCTCAGTGACCGTAGTGTGAAGTGTGCTGAGAGCAATGGCGCACAGCTGCGGTGCTGTGCGCTACCTTAGTGAAGACAGGACGTCTTCTGCCGCCGATTTTCCGGACCTCTTCAGTCTTCTGGCTCTGTAAGGGGGACGGCGGCGCGGCTCCGGGACCCATCCATGGCTGGGCCTGTGATCGTCCCTCTGGAGCTAATGTCCAGTAGCCTAAGAAGCCCAATCCACTCTGCACGCAGGTGAGTTCGCTTCTTCTCCCCTTAGTCCCTCGATGCAGTGAGCCTGTTGCCAGCAGGACTCACTGAAAATAAAAAACCTAATTTAAACTTTTACTCTAAGCAGCTCAGGAGAGCCACCTAGATTGCACCCTTCTCGTTCGTGCACAAAAATCTAACTGGGGCTTGGAGGAGGGTCATAGGGGGAGGAGCCAGTGCACACCAGCTAGTCCTAAAGCTTTTACTTTGTGCCCAGTCTCCTGCGGAGCCGCTATTCCCCATGGTCCTTACGGAGTCCCCAGCATCCACTTAGGACGTTAGAGAAATAAAAGTTACATTTTAATACTTAATTGTACAACCCCATTTTTTCTCCTTTGTACCTTGACGTTATCACCGGTTGTCCTAGGTAGCTCTTGTTGTAGTGTAAGTTCCGCCTGGTCCTGAGCTGTACGGAAACCCGATGGTTTGGCTACAACTCCGATGGTGGGATGACTACACATGTGCAGAACGGGTCCTGCAACATCGCTCGCAGTGCCCCTTACGTGCAGCCTGACTGTCATGCTGCGACCTGTTTGGGGGTGGGGAGGGGGCGGCGGTATCCGGGTGGAAAACAGACAGTCAATAGATCGACCCCAGATGGTAGACAGTCAATAGGTTGACAGGGTCAAAAGGTCGACATGTAACTAGTCGACACATGGTTTTTCATTATTTTAAAGGCTATGCTTTTGGCACTTGCGGGAGGGTTACGCTGCTAGAGGGGACTGTTAGGGTTGGGGTCTTGGCAGAGGGTTAGCTTTAGGCTATGGAAGGGGACGGTTGAGTTAGGAGTATGATTATGGTTAGAATAACAAAAAAACAAAAAAAAGTATCAACATTTTGTGTGTATCGATCTATATACTGTCGATCTTTTAATTCACACCCGGGGGTGGCAACCATGCCTGTTTTCTAGGCATACCCAAGCAGATTTCCTGGCCACGACAGAGGAGGTCCGGCGGTCAGTGTAAGCTTAGGCTTACTCAGATGGCCGATGGCTGCCCAATGGCGATCCGATGCTGCATCTTCAGGTGCACCACTGGCATTTGCGGTGCTGGCAGGAGGCGCCTTTTCTCTTCAGGCGCCTCCTGTGGCATTGGCATATCAGCCTCCACTTCTGCATAACACCCCTGGTCAGGAACTTGTGTGAGAGAATATTCTATCCTAGACATATAGACATCTCTTCAAAGAAATTATTTCTATATAATAAGAACACGTACAGTATATCACACACACAGTATAGGATGTGACCATAAATGTATCACACACATATCACACTCACAGTACATAGGAGCATTCTGCATTACACACATATAATACACAGGTTTTACATGCATGTATGACACACACACACATGCGGACCCTCTTACCCGTCTCCAGATAGTTCCTGCGTTTGAAGTAATGTATGAGCAGACAGCCCGGTACCAGGATGGTCCCATATCCGGCAATATTGACGATGAAACGCACCAGCCAGAATTCCCCCCATGTGTCCTGTGCGGCGGATTTGGGGGGCGGTTCTTCAGCACAGACCCCAAGGAGAGTTACTAGAAGGAGCAGGAACCTGCACAGAATAAAAGGGTGTTACCATAATATACACACTGCTCTCCTGCCAATATCAGAGTACTACAACTCCCAGAGTTCACAGGCTCCTCTTCTGTGACGCACAGTAGGATACGGTGATATCAAACCAGCCCACATATTGCATAATACTATAAGTACCATCTCTCTGGAGTAATCCGGCACTGCACAGTTTATATTGTGTATTCTGATTAACACTACAAGAGAAGTCTACGATGCATGGTAGAAGCGGCACGCCCCATGGGCGCATTACTAGAACACCTTGCGGTTTTTATTATGCTGGGACTACAGGCACGGTGCCATCACTTCTTTAGAAAAAGTCTATTATGCTAAATCAGGGATGGGGAACCTTCGGCCCTCCAGCTGTTGATGAACTATACATCCCAGCATGTCCTGCAAAAGTTTTAGCATTGCCAAATAACAAAACTGTGGCAAGGCATGCTGGTATGTGTAGTTCAACAACAGCTGGAGGGCCAAAGGTTCTCCACCCCTGTACTAAATAAACGAGTGTTTTTATTCAAAATGTTTAATGCCAGTGGCATGCCCAGTGCTAATGCTTAACAAATGTCATCTATCTCCGAGTGCACTTTATACGTATTATTATTATCCTTTATTTATATGGCGCCACAAGGGTTCTGCAGCGCCTGACAAAGTACATAAACAAATGAACAAAACAAGAACAGTGACTTACAATAGAAGACAATGCCCATTTATCAAACAGTATTTGCGGCTATGCGGGTGTTTTCGGGGACTAGCCGCAAATACTATGTAGTCCCCAAATGTATGAAGGGATCGCTGTTGCAATCCCTCTATCGCTGCCCGCAGCAGCATCCCCCATAGGTTTCAATGGGGGATGCGATGCTGCCCAATGTATCAATATCCACGCAGCTACCGCAATCTTCTGATTGCGGTAGCCCATTGTAGCCTATGGGTTACATACCGTGGAAAATAGTTTCGGCAAAGTTCCCCAGGAACCCTTCACCAGAAATGGCCCCTGTGCACGGTGGGGAGGCTACTGCAGATGTGCAGTGGCACAGACACCCCACTCGGCACATTGCAGGGACTGAATGCCGTCAATAGGATCGCATACAATCTATGATAAATGCCCCCCAATATAGGACAAGTAGAAGGTATATAAACGGGTTTACTACGGCTGGCCGGTGGTCGGGCTCCCGGCGACCAGCATACCGGCGCCGGGAGCCCGACCGCCGGCTTACCGACAGTGTGGCGAGCGCAAATGAGCCCCTTGCAGGCTCGCCGCGCGACACACTATTGTATTCTCCCTCTAGGGGGGTCGTGGACCACCACGAGGGAAAATAAGTGTCGGTATGCAGGCTGTCGATATGCCGGCGCCGGTATACTGAGCGCCGGGAGCCCGACCGCCGGCATACAGAAGACCACCCATATAAACATTACTGCATCAATGGACAGGACACTGATATACAGTAAGCATCAGGGTGGCTGAAACTGAGGGCTATGTGCCGTTGTAAGGAGTATGGTGTAGAACAGGGGTGGGGAACCTTTGGCACTCCAGCTGTTGATGAACTACACATACCAGCATGCCCTGCAACAGCTTTCCAATTTAATCATGCAAAAACTATTGCAGGGCATTCTGGGACGTGTAGTTCAACAACAGCTGGGGTGCCACAGGTACCCCACACCTGGTGTAGAAGATAGTCTGAGTGAGAGAAGGAAAAGCACATGATAAGCAGTCACAAATTAGCAGATGGAATGAATTGCAAGGTACAAATGGAGACAAAATATAAAACAAATGAAAAACAAAAGTTAGTTTTTTTTTTTTTTACAGGATTTGCTATAAAAATCAGTCACAAGCAACTATGTATTAATATGTCTAGTCTACCTACATATATTCAGATGTAATAGGAATAATAAACTGTAAAAAAATTGGTTTTATTAGAAGATATAAAATAAGTTAAACCAAAGCTTATACCCCTTTCACACTGACAAATATTCCCCGGGTTATTGCACATGAACGCGCATCAAACCGGGAATCTGCTCAGTGTGAAAGGGTACTGAAAGAATATCCCGCGTCGAGCGTCCCAGCATTTCATACCAGGTCTCAGCCTGGGTTGAATCCGGAATCGTCTCGGGATGTGGTGCAGTGTGAGCGGGTAAGCCGAGTCAAGGCGACCCGACACCCATTCTCTGCATAAGAGGAGGCGGGGCTTGGATATGATGATCTCCAAGCACCACCTCCAATAGCGTCAGGGATGACATCAACGACCCGGCATATTGAAGGGTCGCAAGTCTGAAAGGGGTCTCGAGCCGGGTCGCACCTGGGAAACACCGGTGTACATATTCCCGGGTGCGACCTGGCTATGTCAGTTTGGAAGGGGTATTAATAACATTATTAATATTAGAAAGCATTAAAGCATGGTGTTTGACCAAGGTTTCATACATGATTCAATTGGTTTTTTTTCAGTAAAACATTAATGAAAATATAAATACATTTTGGTTTAAAAAAAACAAAAACATTTACTGGGTTTGTTTTGTTTTTTTTAAACGAAACCTTGGGCTATAACGACGCCCAAGTTCAGCGGCAGTGCAGGATGCCGGCGGAACTCTCTAGTTTTTTTAAAGGGACAATAACTTACAAGGCATGATTGTCCCTTATAAAAAGAAAAATGTCAGACTTCTCAGGTGTCATTATCTATGGCACTGTTATTTCCCCCAACCCTGGTCTTTTGTCCTGGAAAATAAGATCTGTATGTGCTGTGCCATGAGACAAGTACAGTGCATCCAGAAAGTATTCACAGCGGTTCACTTTTTCCACATTTTTTTATGTTACAGCCTTATTCCAAAATGGAATAAATTCATTTTTCTCTTCAAAATTCTACACACAATACACCATAATGACAAGAAAAGAGTTTTGAGATTTTTGCAAATTTATTAAAAATAAAAAACAAAGAAATCACATGTACATAAGTATTCACAGCCTTTGGCATGAAGCTCAAAATTGAGCTCAGGTGCATCCTGTTTCCACTGATCATCCTTGAGACGGTTCTACAGCTTAACTGAAGTCCACCTGTGGTAAATTCAATTGATTGGACATGATTTGGGAAGGCACACACCTGTCTATATAAGGTCCCACACTTGACAGTGCATGTCTGAGCACAAACCAAGCATGAAGTCAAAGGAATTGTCTATAGACCTCAGAGAAAGGATTGTCACGAGGCACAAATCTGGGGAAGGGTACAGAAAAATATCTGCTGCTTTGAAGGTCCCAATGAGCACAGTGGCCTCCATCATCCGTAAATGGAAGAAGTTCGGAACCACCAGTACTCTGCCTAGAGCTGGCTGGTCGCCTAAACTGAACGACCGGGGGAGAAGGGCCCTAGTCAGGGAGGTGACCAAGAACCCGATGGTCACTCTGTCAGAGCTACAGCAACCCTCCAGAAGGACAACCATCTCTGCAGCAATCCACTCTGTATGGTTGAGTGGCCAGACGGAAGCCACGCCTTAGTAAAAAGCATATGGCAGTCCGCCTGGAGTTTGGCAAAATGCACCTGAAGGACTCTCAAACCATGAGAAACAAAAATTCTCAGGTCTGATGAGACAAAGATTGAACTCGTTGGCGTGAATGCCAGGTGTCATGTTTGGAGGAAACCAGGCACCGCTCATCACCAGGCCAATACCATCCCTACAGTGAAGCATGGTGGTGGCAGCATCATGCTGTGGGGATGTTTTTCAGAGGCAGGAACTGGGAGACTAGTCAGGATAGAGGAAAAGATAAATGCAGTAATGTACAGAGACAGACTGGATGAAAACCTGCTTCAGAGCGCTCTTGACCTTAGACTGGGGCAACGGTTTATCTTTCAGCAGGACAACGACCCTAAGCATACAGCCAAGATATCAAAGGAGTGGCTTCAGGACAACTCTCTGAATGTCCTTGAGTGGCCCAGCCAGAGCCCAGACTTGAATCCGATTGAACATCTCTGGAGAGATCTGAAAATGGCTGTGCACCGACGCTTCCCATCCAACCTGATGGAGCTTGAGAGGTGCTGCAAAGAGGATTGGGCAAAACTGCCCAAAGATAGGTGTGCCAGGCTTGTGGCATCATATTCAAAAAGACTTGAGGCTGTAATTGCTGCCAAAGGTGCACCAACAAAGTATTGAGCAAAGGCTGTGAATACTTATGTACATTTGATTTCTTTGTTTTTTATTTGTAATAAATTTGCTAAAATCTCAAATTAACTTTTCTCACATTGTCATCATGGGATATTGTGTATAGAATTTTGAGGGGGAAAATTAATTTGTAACATAACAAAATTTGGACAAAGTGGAGCGCTGTGAATACTTTTAGAATGCACTGTACCAGAAAACACATTACACAGTTCTAGCCATTGACATTCGATGTAAGAGAAATGCCATTGCTTGGATTTTGAAATTATGTTCACATTCCCTGTAACAGACGATGAGAGTAACTAATGGTGGGTAACATGTGACTGGCAGAAAGCAGTTGGAATCTGCCCGATAAGACGTTATCTGGAGCCCACACTGGAGATTGTACTGATGTGTCAGGTCTCAGAAACTTTATACACAACGCACATCCCCAATGCATCTCTGTAGAAAGGATCTTACCAGCTGCAGTTTTGCTATTTTATCAAAACTGCAACTGGCTGCGGTTGTACGCTGGGGGTCGCCCAGCATGATAAAAGCCCGGCAGCGCGGTGATCACAATGCAATTGCGTTTACATCGCTGAATTGTGGATGCCCCCTTGCCTCTGCAGACAGGGTGCGAAGGCATGCCATTTTTCGGGTCACAGTGGCCGTGTATGACATCTCTGTAAATACTCATTTACCTCCACTGTATCCTTGTATATACTCATTTACCCCCACAACTTATCTCACTCTCTCTCCCCATATATATGTATATATAGTTACCCCCACTGCATCTCTGTAAATACTAATTTGCCTCCACTGCATCCTTGTATATACTCATTTACCTCCACAGCATCTCTCTCATATATATATATATATATATATATATATATATATATAATAAGAATTTACTCACCGGTAATTCTATTTCTCGTAGTCCGTAGTGGATGCTGGGAACTCCGAATGGACCATGGGGAATAGCGGGCTCCGAAGGAGGCTGGGCACTCTAGAAAGATTTATGACTACCTGGTGTGCACTGGCTCCTCCCACCATGACCCTCCTCCAAGCCTCAGTTAGGACACTGTGCCCGGACGAGCGTACACAATAAGGAAGGATTTTGAATCCCGGGTAAGACTCATACCAGCCACACCAATCACACCGTATAACTCGTGATATTATACCCAGTTAACAGTATGAAACAACTGAGCCTCTCAACAGATGGCTCAACAATAACCCGATTTAGTTAACAATAACTATGTACAAGTATTGCAGATAAACCGCACTTGGGATGGGCGCCCAGCATCCACTACGGACTACGAGAAATAGAATTACCGGT
This sequence comes from Pseudophryne corroboree, assembly GCF_028390025.1. Lineage (NCBI taxonomy): Eukaryota > Metazoa > Chordata > Amphibia > Anura > Myobatrachidae > Pseudophryne > Pseudophryne corroboree. The sequence goes on from NC_086447.1 coordinate 873,101,691, forward strand.
GAGTAAATTCTTATTTTCTCTGACGTCCTAGTGGATGCTGGGAACTCCGAAAGTACCATGGGGATTATACCAAAGCTCCCAAACGGGCGGGAGAGTGCGGATGACTCTGCAGCACCGAATGAGAGAACTCCAGGTCCTCCTTAGCCAGGGTATCAAATTTGTAGAATTTTGCAAACGTGTTTGCCCCTGACCAAGTAGCTGCTCGGCAAAGTTGTAAAGCCGAGACCCCTCGGGCAGCCGCCCAAGATGAGCCCACCTTCCTTGTGGAATGGGCATTGACAGATTTTGGCTGTGGCAGGCCTGCCACAGAATGTGCAAGCTGAATTGTACTACAAATCCAACGAGCAATAGTCTGCTTAGAAGCTGTCCTGGAAACATATATTTTCAGGGCCCTGACAACGTCTAGCAACTTGGAGTCCTCCAAGTCCTTAGTAGCCGCAGGCACCACAATAGGCTGGTTCAGGTGAAACGCTGACACCACCTTAGGGAGAACTGGGGACGAGTCCTCAATTCTGCCCTATCCGTATGGAAAATTAGATAAGGGCTTTTACATGATAAAGCCGCCAATTCTGATACTCGCCTGGCCGAAGCCAAGGCCAATAACATGACCACTTTCCACGTGAGATATTTCAGATCCACAGTCTTTAGTGGCTCAAACCAATGTGATTTTAAGAAACTCAACACCACGTTGAGATCCCAAGGTGCCACAGGAGGCACAAATGGGGGCTGAATATGCAGCACTCCTTTTACAAATGTCTGAACTTCAGGTACTGAAGCTAGTTCTTTTTGAAAGAAAATCGACAGAGCCGAGATCTGTACCTTAATGGAACCTAATTTTAGGCCCATATTCACTCCTGCTTGCAGGAAATGCAGAAATCGACCTAGTTGAAATTCCTCTGTTGGGGCCCTTTTGGCCTCACACCATGCAACATATTTCCGCCATATGCGGTGATGATGATTTGCTGTAACCTCTTTCCTGGCTTTAATAAGCGTAGGAATGACTTCTTCCGGAATGCCCTTTTCCTTTAGGATCCGGCGTTCAACCGCCATGCCGTCAAACGCAGCCGCGGTAAGTCTTGGAACAGACAGGGCCCTTGCTGTAGCAGGTCATGTCTGAGCGGCAGAGGCCACGGGTCCTCTGAGATCATCTCTTGAAGTTCCGGGTACCACGCTCGTCTTGGCCAATCCGGAACCACGAGAATTGTGTTTACTCCTCGCCTTTTTATTATTCTCAATACCTTTGGTATGAGAGGCAGAGGAGGGAACACATAAACTGACTGATACACCCACGGTGTCACTAGAGCGTCCACAGCTATTGCCTGAGGGTCTCTTGACCTGGCGCAATACCTCTCTAGTTTTTTGTTTAGGCGGGACGCCATCATGTCCACCTGTGGACAATCCCACTGATTTACAATCATTTGGAAGACTTCTGGATGAAGTCCCCACTCACCCGGGTGGAGGTCGTGCCTGCTGAGAAAGTCTGCTTCCCAGTTGTCCACTCCCGGAATGAACACTGCTGACAGTGCTAGTAGATGATTTTCCGCCCATCGGAGAATTCTTGTGGCTTCTGCCATTGCCATCCTGCTTCTTGTGCCGCCCTGTCGATTCACATGGGCGACTGCCGTGATGTTGTCTGACTGTATCAGCACCGGCTGGTGTAGGAGCAGGGATTTTGCTTGACTTAGGGCATTGTAAATGGCCCTTAGTTCCAGAATATTTATGTGAAGGGAAGTCTCCTGACTTGACCATAGTCCTTGGAAGTTTCTTCCCCGTGTGACTGCCCCCCAGCCTCGAAGGCTGGCATCCGTGATCACCAGGACCCAGTCCTGTATGCCGAATCTGCGGCCCTCCAGAAGATGAGCACTCTGCAGCCACCACAGAAGAGACACCCTGGTTCTTGGAGACAGGGTTATCAAGCGATGCATCTGAAGATGCGATCCGGACCACTTGTCTAACAGGTCCCACTGAAAAATTCTGGCATGGAACCTGCCGAATGGAATTGCTTCGTAAGAAGCCACCATTTTTCCCAGGACCCGCGTGCAGTGATGCACCGATACCTGTTTTGGTCTCAGGAGGTCTCTGACTAGCGAAGACAACTCCCTGACTTTCTCCTCCGGGAGAAACACTTTTTTCTGGACTGTGTCCAGAATCATCCCCAGGAACATTAGACGTGTCGTCAGAACCAGCTGTGACTTTGGGATATTCAGAATCCAGCCGTGCTGGTGCAGCACTTCCTGAGATAGTGCTACTCCCACCAACAACTGTTCCTTGGACCGTGCCTTTATTAGGAGATCGTCCAAGTACGGGATAATTAAAACTCCCTTTTTCCGAAGGAGTATCATCATTTCCGCCATAACCTTGGTAAATACCCTCGGTGCCGTGGACAGTCCAAACGGCAGCGTCTGGAATTGGTAATGGCAATCCTGTACCACAAATCTGAGGTACTCCTGGTGAGGATGATAAATGGGGACATGCAGGTAAGCATCCTTGATGTCCAGGGATACCATGTAATCCCCCTCGTCCAGGCTTGCAATAACCGCCCTGAGCGATTCCATCTTGAACTTGAATTTTTTTATGTATGTGTTCAAGGATTTCAAATTTAAAATGGGTCTCACCGAACCGTCCGGTTTCGGCACCACAAATAGTGTGGAATAGTAACCCCGGCCTTGTTGAAGTAGGGGTACCTTGATTATCACCTGCTGGGAATACAGCTTGTGAATTGCCGCTAGCACCGCCTCCCTGTCTGAGGGAGCAATCGGCAAGGCAGATTTTAGGAACCGGTGGGGTGGAGCCGCCTCGAATTCCAGTTTGTACCCCTGAGATACAATTTGAAGGATCCAGGGATCCACCTGTGAGCGAGCCCACTGATCGCTGAAATTCTTGAGGCGGGCCCCCACTGTACCTGGCTCCGCCCGTGGAGCCCCACCGTCATGCGGCGGACTTGGAAGAAGAAGCGGGGGAGGACTTTTGCTCCTGGGAACCTGCTGTTTGTTGCAGCCTTTTTCCCCTATCTCTGCCTCTAGACAGAAAAGACCCTCCTTTTCCACGCTTGTTTTTCTGGGTCCGAAAGGACTGAACCTGATAAAATGGCGCCTTCTTAGGCTGTGAGGGGACATGGGGTAAAAATGCTGACTTCCCAGACGTTGCTGTGGAAACTAGGTCCGAGAGACCATCCCCAAATAATTCCTCCCCTTTATAAGGCAAAACTTCCATGTGCCTTTTGGAATCTGCATCTCCAGTCCACTGGCGAGTCCATAAACATCTCCTAGCCGAAATGGACAATGCACTTACTTTAGATGCCAGCCGGCAGATCTCCCTCTGTGCATCTCTCATATATAAGACTGAGTCTTTGATATGGTCTATGGTTAGCAGAATCGTGTCTCTGTCTAGTGTGTCAATATTTTCTGACCGTTTATCTGACCACGCAGCGGCAGCACTGCACATCCATGCTGACGCAATAGCTGGTCTAAGTATAATGCCTGAGTGTGTGTATACAGACTTCAGGATTGCCTCCTGCCTTCTATCAGCAGGTTCCTTAAGGGCGGCCGTATCCTGAGACGGTAGTGCCACCTTTTTAGACAAACGTGTGAGCGCTTTATCCACCCTAGGGGGTGTTTCCCAACGTGACCTATCCTCTGGTGGGAAAGGGAACGCCATTAGTATCTTTTTAGGAATTACCAATTTTTTATCAGGGGAAAGCCACGCTTCTTCACACACTTCATTTAATTCCTCTGATGGGGGAAAAACTACAGGTAGTTTTTTCTCCCCAAACATAATACCCTTTTTAGTGGTACCTGGATGTAAATCAGAAATGTTTAACACCTCTTTCATTGCCTCAATCATACAGTAAATGGCCTTAGTGGGCATCAGATTAGACTCATCGTCGTCGACACTGGTGTCAGTATCAGTGTCGACATCTGTCTGAGGTAACGGGCGTTTTACAGCCCCTGAAGACCTTTGAGACACCTGAACAGGCACGAGCTGAGAACTCGGCTGTCCCACATTAGGCATGTCGTCAAATTTTTTTATGTAAGGAGTCTATACGTGCACTCATTTCTTTCCATAAGCTCATCCACTCAGGTGTCTGCCCCGCAGGGGGTGACATCCCTTCTACAGGCATCTGCTCCGCCTCCACATCATTATCCTCATCAAACATGTCGACACAGCCGTACCGACACACCGCAGACACACAGGGAATGCTCTAAACGAGGACAGGACCCACAAAAGCCCTTTGGGGGGACAGAGTGAGAGTATGCCAGCACACACCAGAGCGCTATATAATGCAGGGACTAACTGAGTTATGTCCCCTATAGCTGCTTTTATGTATAATATATATATTGCGCCTAAATTTAGTGCCCCCCCTCTCTTTTTTTACCCTTACTGTGGTTGCAGACTGCAGGGGAGAGCCAGGGAGCTTCCTTCCAGCGGAGCTGTGAGGGAAAAATGGCGCCAGTGTGCTGAAGGAGATAGCTCCGCCCCTTTTCCGCTGACTATTCTCCCGCTTTTTTATGGAATCTGGCAGGGGTATTTACCACATATATAGCCTCTGGGGCTATATATTGTGGTATTTTTGCCAGCCAAGGTGTTTTTATTGCTGCCTCAGGGCGCCCCCCCCCAGCGCCCTGCACCCTCAGTGACCGGAGTGTGAAGTGTGTGAGAGGAGCAATGGCGCACAGCTGCAGTGCTGTGCGCTACCTTGGTGAAGACAGAGTCTTCATGCCGCCGATTTTCCGGACCTCTTCTTGCTTCTGGCTCTGTAAGGGGGACGGCGGCGCGGCTCCGGGACCGAACATCAAGGCTGGGCCTGCGGTCGATCCCTCTGGAGCTAATGGTGTCCAGTAGCCTAAGAAGCCCAATCCGGCTGCAAGCAGGCGAGTTCGCTTCTTCTCCCCTTAGTCCCTCGCTGCAGTGAGCCTGTTGCCAGCAGGTCTCAGTGAAAATAAAAAACCTAAATCTATACTTTCTTTCTAAGGGCTCAGGAGAGCCCCTAGTGTGCATCCAACCTCGGCCGGGCACAAAATCTAACTGAGGCTTGGAGGAGGGTCATGGTGGGAGGAGCCAGTGCACACCAGGTAGTCATAAATCTTTCTAGAGTGCCCAGCCTCCTTCGGAGCCCACTATTCCCCATGGTCCTTTCGGAGTTCCCAGCATCCACTAGGACGTCAGAGAAATATTAGTTACCCCCACTGCATCCTTGTATATACTCCTTTACCTCCACTGCATCCTTGTATATACTCATTTACCCCCACAACTTATCTCACTCTCTCTCCCCATATATATATGTATATATAGTTACCCCCACTGCATCTCTGTAAATACTCATTTGCCTCCACTGCATCCTTGTATATACTCATTTACCTCCACAGCATCTCTCTCTCATATATATATATATATATATATATATATATATATATTAGTTACCACCACTGCATCTCTGTATATATTCATTTGCCCCCATGCATCTTTGTATAGAGTAGTTTACCCCCTAAACATCTCTCTTCTTTATTAAATTCTCTATGGGGTCAATTCAATTTGCCGACAGTTGAATAGCGCCAGTAATTAGCTCCTGAGACATAACTCGGCAGTACAGATGGTGTAAAGCAGGGGTGTCAAAGACAAGGCCCGCGGGCCAAATCCGGCCCGCCAGACCTCGTCTGATGGCCCGCGGTGCCGCCGCCATGAAACCCCCTTCTCCCGATTGCCCAGCTCGGGGGGGGCGGGGTTTCGCGGAATGACGCGATTGCGTCGTGACGTCACGGCGCAAACGCGTCATTCAACGAAACCCCGTCGGAGGAGGGAGAAGGGAGCCGCGCAGACGAGGAGGGAGAGGCGGCTGAAGAGCGGCGAGAACCGCTTCAAATGTAAGTCAGCCCCTCTCCCTTCCTCTCTTTCTCTCTCTCTCCCTCCTTCCACCACCTGCCACAATGTGTAAAATGGGGACCTGTACCTGCCGCTATGTGTAAAATGGGGACCTGTACCTGCCGCTATGTGTAAAATGGGGACCTGTGCCTGCCACAATGTGTAAAATGGGGACCTGTGCCTGCCACAATGTGTAAAATGGGGACCTGTGCCTGCCACAATGTGTAAAATGGGGACCTGTACCTGCCGCTATATGTAAAATGGGGACCTGTGCCTGCCGCAATGTGTAAAATGGGGACCTGTGCCTGCCGCAATGTGTAAAATGGGGACCTGTGCCTGCCACAATGTGTAAAATGGGGACCTGTGCCTGCCACAATGTGTAAAATGGGGACCTGTACCTGCCGCTATGTGTAAAATGGGGACCTGTGCCTGCCGCAATGTGTAAAATGGGGACCTGTGCCTGCCGCAATGTGTAAAATGGGGACCTGTGCCTGCCACAATGTGTAAAATGGGGACCTGTGCCTGCCACAATGTGCAAAATGGGGACCTGTACCTGCCGCTATGTGTAAAATGGGGACCTGTGCCTGCCACAATGTGTAAAATGGGGACCTGTGCCTGCCACAATGTGTAAAATGGGGACCTGTACCTGCCGCTATGTGTAAAATGGGGACCTGTGCCTGCCACAATGTGTAAAATGGGGACCTGTGCCTGCCACAATGTGTAAAATGGGGACCTGTACCTGCCGCTATGTGTAAAATGGGGACCTGTGCCTGCCGCAATGTGTAAAATGGGGACCTGTGCCTGCCGCAATGTGTAAAATGGGGACCTGTGCACTATAAAAGGGGGCACATGGCTGGGCACTATAAAAGGGGGCACATGGCTGGGCACTTTAAAAGGGGGCAGATGGCTGGGCACATATAAGGCAGGTGGAGCGGTAAATTTTGGATAGACCTACAGATACAACCGGCCCTTTGATGGGGACCAAACTGCTGATGCGGCCCCCGATGAATTTGAGTTTGACACCCCTGGTGTAAAGGTTAGCATTACAGCCTCACAGCACTGAGGTCATGGGTACAATTCCCACCATGGCCCTAACTGTGTGGAGTTTGTATATTCTCCTCGTACTTGCATGGGATTCCCCCGGGTACTCCGGTTTCCTCCCACAATCCAGATATATAGTGGTAGGTTAATAGGAATCCAACAAAATTTACCCTAGCATGAATGCGTGTGCGTGTACATGTGGTAGGGAATATAAGCTCCACTGGGGAAGGAACTGATGTGAATGGCTGAATATGTGCTGCAGAATATGTGTGCGCTATGTAAATAACTAGTAATAAATAAATAAATAATAATAAAGAAGCTCTGCTCACATTGCACATGCCATGAGGGGTCCCGGAGGCCGACCCAGCTGTGCAATAAAGTCTTATGCATTGGAACAAGTATAACGTTTCCAGCCCTGGCAAAGATCAGGGGGTATGCAACGGAGTGACACTTTCTTTTTTTTTTTTTAAACATTAAGTTTTTTATTGAAGAGTTTACACACAGAAATGGGGAACAGAATAAAGTGATAGGGATACACAGGGGAGGTCCGGAAAGGTTACCATAAGCAAACTTAAACAATGCAGAGTCTGAGGAGAATACAATTGGTTACATTGAGCGTACAAACACAAGAAAAGGCGAAAGCACTAAGAGAAGACATGAAGAGAACATATCTGGTATCACAGTATTCACGTAGAGGTCATTCTAGGAGAGGTCGAGCACGGACATGTCAATTGGAGAGCTGTATACTGTTAGCCTACCTTCTCTACTTCTATAATCAGACCATCCTAACCATTTCATGTGGATAGAGTTAGCCGATGAGGAGTACTTAGCCTCCGCGGTTTCAAAAACGAAATGTTTGTGAATCTTATTTTGGATGAGCTCTAAAGTGGGAACACGCTCAGATTTCCACAACTGTGCTATAGCTGCTTTAGCGGCTATCAAAATATGCCCCAAGACATAACGGTCACCTGCGGAGAGGCGATCTACGTACAAGTGAAATAGCGCCAGAGCTAGGTCCATTGGGATGCTGAGCCCTAACACCATGCCGGCCATATTTAGGAAGGAGTTTGCAAAAGAGGTCAACTGCAAAGTCGTTTAAAGCGCTATTAGCGACAGTTTCCGGAACACCACGTAGCTTTAAGTTATTACGCCTTGATCTGTCTTCTATATCCGAGAGTTTGTTTCTAAGCGACGTGACCTCAGTTTGGAGCAGCTCATGTGAAGAGATTAGGTCGTTGTGCGACGACACCACCTCACCCATTTTCGTTTCTAGGTGATCGGTGCAGCCTCCGGTCTCGTCAATAGAACGCTGGCATTCCTTCATAGTCGCTCTAAATTCTGCCGCGACTTCATCCTTAAATTGCATGAGGAGCTGCTTCATAGACCCCACCGTAAGCGCTTCACTGTTGGCAATGGAGCCGGAGTGTGCAGTGGCAGGGACAGGCGTGTCTCTAAGTGGTGAGGACACGAGAGCAGCAGGTTTAGATGCGCCACCCCGTGTGTCCTTTGCTTTAGCGGCCTGGGGAGAAGGTTTAAAGAATGCCACCTGGGAAACAGTTTTAGCAGCCTTATATTTCTTAGGAGGCATTGCAACGTTGAATGACAAAGGTAGAGGAACTGGAGGCAAGAGGCGTCTGGAGCGTCAAGCGAGGAAGGATCCACAGAATTGTTGAGCTGTCATATGTCATAAAAGCATTCGGGCGCAGGCGGAGCCTTCTCGGAGCGATCAGAACATAATGTTGGAATCAAGGGGTTTGCGTGGAGCGCACAGTATGTGTATCTTGTTCAAGGGGGCTGCTGGTATCTGGAGAGTTGTCCAGACTCTAGGGCTAGTGTTATCGTACAGGTTTTGGATACCTGCGCTCACCCTCTATTTGGTGTTTGTATGTGAGAAATTATGTATCTCTATGATCTGTAAATACCTTTATAAGTCACAATGCTTAGTATAACAGATGGTACAATAATTCATATATAATTGATATTGTGATTACACATAAATGCCCTTATTTGCAAATAGTAACTTGCATATTGTGTGAACATCCGATGTATAGGGAAATTAAACACAAGATGAAATAAAATATGGTATTGCCACTTGATGAATATCCTAAAAAAAAAAAAAAAAAAGCTTGTGAGAAAAGGAGTGTCTTTGTTCCAGATATATAGGAGTCAGTCTTTATCTGAAGGGATTTCCTTTCCCCTCAGTGTGAGTCTAAACAGTGTGCCCAGAGGCGGTTCTTTTGTCAATAATTGATCGCAGGTGGAGGTCGTGTTCTGGGAGGCCGGCGTCCCGGCCTGCCAGGTGCAACTTACCCTCACGATGTAATGTTTAGTTCTCTTTGTTCACTCTGTGGTGAGTGATGATGTGGCCACTTGCGCTGTTTCCGCTGTATCCGTCCCCGGTGGTGCTCCTCAGCAGACAGGGCTGGAAGCCTTCCTGGCTCTGCTGCTAGCCTGCCGGGTCCCGCCGGAAGCCACACTGAACACCCGGAAGTTGCGTTGCCGCAACGCTCCGCTTCTTCCTATGTCCTGTGCGGTTTCAACGGCCGCTCCACTCGCCGGCCGGCGAGGAGTCTTGTGGATGTAGTTTGCGGTGATGTGCTGGCAAGCTTGAGGTGTCTGCATGGATCTGTTTCCAACCGGTTTCGGCCCAACTGGCCTTCTTCAAAGATCATTTCTCACATACAAACACCAAATAGAGGGTGAGCGCAGGTATCCAAAACCTGTACCAGAACATAATGTTATTCATCCATGTGGACATCGTGGCCGACCGTCTCGGCGGGAGCCGGGAAATCTGCGGTCCCACGAGGTCTGCAGAGCAGTATGTATTATATATCCAGCACAGTGAGAGGGAAATGCGGGCTATTGCAGCTAGAGGCCATTAGATGGGGCAGGTGCAGCAGAAAAGGATAGTGCCAAGTGTAAGTCTATTTCTTCACTTATAAGTGAATGCACAAATCCCGCCAGAGGGGCCCCAAAGTAAGAGCAGGGAGGGAACAATGCCAGAGGGCCACCAAACCTGAAGAAGCCCCAATCCAGAGACCCCCACAGCCGCAAAAGCACACTGCTACCTAAATTCCAGTTCCACCAGAAGGATTAAAGATGGCCGCCGCGTCTCCCTGGCTGTCAGTTCCACCTCCGTTCCCCGCTGCCCAACGTCTCTCCGATCCTCTGTCTCGGGGGGTGTCCGCCCTGGAGGTCAGGGGAAGGCTCCAGAGTAATCCGGAGCTTGTGAGCGGGGTCCGCGCCGCTTCCCGGTGCCGCGCTCCCGCCGTGGAGCTCAAGACGCGGACGCCGGGAGTATGCGAGTCCCCGGCATCCGCTTGTGTGAAGGCCACAACCTGCAAGAGAACTGAAAACCGCTCCCCGGCTCCGCAGCAATCACCACAGTGCTGAGGGGACCCACAGGGAGGGACGGGGAGCCCCCAGAGAGGAAATCCAGGGGGTGAGCCCCCAGAATATACTAATAAAGAGAACTGGAGAGAGGAGAACAGCAGAGACACGTCTGCTCTCTTCTCCAGCTAAGCCACGCCCCCCCCCCCTCCCAGAGTGACACTTTTAGTTAAGCCAACCACAGGGCCCCCGTCTATTACAAAGGGGTCCTTCAAAAGAGCACAAGGTGACTACTAGTATCTATATCCATTTACAATATGAGCTGCATTACTATTATACTAAACAATGAACAGTGACGTTCCGCCTCAATAAATGCCCAGGATGTCCCTGGCTTCTGGCCGAGCGCCACCTGGCAACAACTAAACTGTTGCAACTGCTCCTCTACCCTGAACACGTCAGCTGGTCTGTACATACGACTGTTCATTATGTCTGCAGAGGCCCAGGATGTACCGACAACGACATGTCTCAGCGTTCAGCGACACATATATAAGCACCGGCTGTTCTTCATTCACTTTTCAGGATTTGGCGACTGCCCTGTCGACAGCTTTAGCGTATGGAGATCGGGTTGTCGACCAGTGAGAGAAAATCATCATCATTAAATTCCATGATTTTGGAGCTGAAGTAAGATCAGTCAGGACTATTACAAATAAATACATTCTAATCATATAAATTCATTGATAAATGTAATCATATATGTACACTGTATTCATTTTTGCTGGAATGGACAGTTAGAAACAAGAGTTTAGGATTGATATCTGCGTCTTTGATCCAGTGTTGATGGACACAAAGAGACAGCACAAGAGATGAAAATGTGGAACGTTTGTCTGGAAATGAAGAGGTTACTGGGAGTATGTTTACAAGTATGACTGCATCCTCTCCCTTATCTCCTCACAATAACTGGCTGTGTCATAAAACAAATGACGAATGCAGGTGTACTAAAGGTCGCGGCAGAGGACAATGCCTGGAGACGTCCATTATCAGATCTAATTATGGTCTCCTTTATCAGCCCTCAGAAGACAATGCCTGGAGACGATCCATATCAGATCTAATTACAGCCTCCTATCTCAGCCCCGGACACTTTGGGCCGATTGACCACATCAACACTGGGATCTCCCCGATATGGTTGGATAATCTACTTGGACAATGATGGCATCTGTCTGTATGTGCTTAACCTAAAAGATCTCCCATCAGAGGTGGTAGAGGCTAAGACTGTAGAGCAATTTAAACATGCTTGGGACAGGCATATGAATATCCTTACAAAGAATTAAGGTTCAAAAAGGGTTGAGACTGCCTAAAGGATAAAAAAAAAAGGGGGGGGCACACTAGATGGGCCAAGTGGTTCTTATCTGCCGTCAAATTCTATGTTTCTGTTTCTATCTGCCCACCGTAAGATCTCACGCATAGGCCCCAATTAGCTTTTTGAGAATATTGTTTATTCTTTAAAACCCATTAATATCCAGCAATAAGCTAATAACAGGACATGTGAAGGCGTAGCACATAACAACCCATCCGATTCCAGCTGTCATGTTATAGAATGTACTAGATAAATGAAAGCTGGAATCTTATTGGTTGCTACATAGGTAATTGTTCTCCTATAGTATGTAACACTAGGAGTATTAGAAATCACTGAGGATTCCATGAAACCCACGCACGGTACGCATGGCCAGTGATTTGGGAGTACTCACTGCGTTCACCAACCCCCCAGAATGTCTCACAAATGCCTGCGCTTGGTGCCAGGTCACAGAAACGTCACGATAGCTAGTGTCCGCTATATATGAGGATAATTACTTCTATACTGTGAGCTCTGCAGTCCCCCTTCAGTGTCAAACACAGGATGTCCACCCGGCCTTTGGCAAAGCTTCATCTGACAACGGGGGTCATTCCGACCCGATCGCCCGCTGCACTATTTCGCAGCGGTGCATTCAGGTCGGAACTGCGCGCCCGCGTCGTTGACCGGCGGCGGCTGTCGTCGGGCAACGACGCCGGGAACGAGGAAAGCGGCTGCAGTGGCGACCGCAAGAAGATTGACAGGAGGAAGGCGTGTCAACTGACCGTTTTCCGGGAGTGGTCCAGCGAACGCAGGCATGTCCAGGCGTTTTGAGGGCGGATGTCTGACGTCAAATCCGGGACCTTCATCGCTGGATCCGTCGCAAATGGTAAGTAGGTCTTGTTTTGCTAGAAACTTTTTTAGCACAGCAGGGCTGCGCAAGCGTTCGCAGCCCTGCTGTGCTAAAATACACTCCCCCATAGGTGGCGTCAGGTTGACTGCATGAGCAGCAAAAAGTTGCTACGTGCGATCAACTCAGAATGACCCCCAACAGCCGCATTTCTCAAAGAACCGTTGCAAATTACTCATAAAACTTGACTTTGAGCATTTGGTTATTAAGGCAACGGCATCACCCAGTGTCACGTAGAAGACACACATACTGTGTAAAGCGGGGTACACACCTAGAGGTGTGTGCTGAGTGATCTATCACAGACTGCGCAGCACACATCTCTCTCCCCCCCGCTCAGCACTCAGCGCGATGTGTGATGAGTGAGGGGGGGGGGGGGGGGGGGGGATGCTCACTTCACACAGCGCTGAAGTGAGCGATCTGCTAGATTGAGCCTGCATGCAATCTAGCACCGGTGACAGCGATGCTAGACCCTGCTGGGGGTCATATACACGAGAGAGCCGTGCTTAATCTAGTCAGATTGCTTAGATTTTAAGCACGGATCTCTCCTTGTGTACCCCGCCTTAAGAAGCCCAAGTTATCCAGGGCTGGACTGGAGGCTCACTATGTCATGCCTCCTAAACTGGGAGAAGGGCTTGTTCAGGCCACAACGGAGCACGCTATATCCCTGTACTACATGAATCGCTGATCCTCCTGAATATATGTATTAGCAGTCATGTATATAGTGCACGCATAATCCACAGTGCTTTACAGAAAATACTTCACAATAGCGCCTGCCTCGGGATCCGGCCTCTAGGTCGACAGTAACTAGGTCGACCACTATTGGTCGACATGGTTTCTAGGTCGACAGGTCAACATGAGTTTTTCACAATATTTTTCTTTTTTTTTTTAAAAACCTTTTTATACTTAATGATCCACGTGGACTACCACTGGAACGGTAGTGGAGCGAGGCACCTTGCCCGAAGCATGGCGAACGAACACGGTGCACTAATTGGGGCTCCCGGTCATTCTACGAAGAAAACGACACAAAAAAAAAACATTAAAAACTCATGTCGCCCTACATACCCTGTCGACCTAGTTACTGTCAACCAATAGTGGTCGACCTAGACACTGTCGACATAGTTACTATCTACCTTCCATACAACACCGCCTGCCAGTGAAGCTTAAGGGGGGTACTCACAGAGAGATCCGTGCTTAAATTCGAAGCAATCTGACTAGATTACTTAGAAGTTAAGCACAGATCTCTCCGTGTGTATGCACCACAGAGCGATAGCGATGCGCGGCCCCGCACGTCGCTATCGCCGGTTCTAGATTGGCCTGCAAGCCAATGCAGGCACAATCTAGCAGATGGCTTATTCACCGCTGAGTGAAACGAGCGTCGTCGTCCCCCCCCTCGTGGGGGAGAGATGTGTGCAGAGCGGTCTGTGCGCTAGATCGCACAGCACACACCTCTGGGGAAATCTCCCCCCTGTGTACGGGTCTTTACAACTCCTGCCACATGGACAAACGCACTCTAGGGTTGTTGTTTTACTTTTCTTCTCAGTATCCAATTAGCCTACCAGTATATTTTTGGATGGTGGGAGGAAACCAGAACACCCAGATGAAATCCACATAAACAAGGGGAGAACGTGCAAACTCCAATCTAACTCTCTCTGCACATGTTACATCTGCTCCACCTGCAGTGCAGCATGGTTTTGCCCAATTGCTAACTTTCTTTGTTTGCTAACAAGCCTGAATAACCCCCAATGCGCAGAACCTGGTGCACCACTACAGCCAGCCACATTCTGCACGAAGAGGACAGATACACAGGATCCGGTCTGAAAATCAACACTGTCTAGGTCGACAATGTTTATGTCGACAGGGTTGGAAGGTCGACAGGGTGTCTAGGTCAACATGTGCTAGGTCGATAGGTCAAAATGTTGACATGAGTTTTTCTTTTTTTTTTTACTTTTTAATATTTAACGATCCATGTGGACTACAATTGGAACGGTAATCTTGCCCGAAGCATGGCGAGTGAAGCGAGCCATGTGAGGGGACACGGTGCACTAATTCGGCTTCCCAGTCACTGTACGCAGAAAATGACACAAAAAACCCCAACTCATGTCGACCTTTTGACCTGTCGACCTAGCACATGTCGACCTAGAAACCCTGTCGACCTAGACATTGTCAATTTGATGATCCACACCCCAGATACACCCATCATAAGTAACAACGTGCAGAATCTGGTGCACTACTACAGCCAGCCAAATACTGAACAGAGATGCCAGATACACCCAGCATAAGGAACAATGGGGCAGATGTATTAACCTGGAGAAGGCATAAGGAAGTGATAAACCAGTGATATGTGCAAGGTGATAAAGGCACCCGCTGGGTGAAGTGAGTCTATATGGGCCTTTAGATTTGGGTGGGTTATATTGTTTCCGTCAGGCCAGGGTAAATACTGGCTGCTTTATTTTTACACTGCAATTTAGATTTCAGTTTGAACACACCCCACCCAAATCTAACTCTATCTGCACATGTTATATATGCCTCCCCCCTCCCCCTGCAGAGCACATGGGGCATAATTCAGATCTGTCCGCTCACTAGCTATTTTTTGCAGCGCTGCGAACAGATAGACGCCGCCTACAGGGGAGTGTATTTTAGCTGTGCAAGATGTGCGAACTCATGTGCAGCCGCCCTGTACAAAAACAGCTTGTGCAGTTTCTAAGTAGCTCTGATCTTACTCAGCCGCAGCGATCACTTTAGCCTATTCGAGCCCGGAATTGACATCAGACACCCTCCCCGCCTGCGTTTTTCCAACCACTTCCAGAAAACGGTCAGTTGACACCCACAAACGCCCTCTTCCTGTCAATCTCCTTGCGAACGGCTGTGCGAATGGTTTCTTCGCTAGAACCAGCGCACAACAACGATCCGCTTTGTAACCGTACGGCGCGCCTGCGCATTGCGCTTCATGTGCAGTAGTTACCTGATCGCTGCGCAGAGAAAACCGCTAGCGAGCGAACAGATCTGAATTAGGCCCCTGGTTTTGCCCATCTGCCAACAAAGTTGCTGCTGCGATCGACTCTGAATTAGACCCAATGTGCGACTCTAGCAGACAGAACTGAGGCAGCAGCAGAAAGTGATAATAGGAGGAGGCAGTTTCTCCCTCTCAGATGGCATTAGTAAATGAGGACTGATGCTGACTTCAATGAATACAGTCTGCAGCGTCTGTGGCAGTGTCAGGGTTACCATCTCCTCAGGTACCCCGGCTCCGCAGCGCTCAGGTTAGGTCACAATACTCCGTTTGTATGCACTGCTCAGTCTGCACTCTGGGTGGAGGGAAGGTGAATAAAGGAGGGATTGAGGAATTCAGCTCTCATTCCTGGCCCCATAGACGTGTCACAGGCTAACAGACAGACACTTGTACCGTGCGATGCAGAACATACAACGGAGGTTTTACGTCACCATTAACTGAAAACCTGAGGTTCACCTGAGTCAGAGAATTGAGGACAGCAAAATGGAGATGGGCTATAGGCCAAACAGCCTGCACACCCAACCACTGGGTTAAATGAACCAAACACAGCAAATAAATCCACTTATGATTGAATGGATTTCAATCATCGTACCTATATCCATTTGTGTAACGCTCCAGCACTAGAGTGTAAGCTCTTCTGACTGTACAGAAGTGGCTGATAAAAGACATTGGAGGTTATTCAGAGATGAGCGCAGATGGCTGCATACGCAGTCAGATCTGCGTTCAGATCTGCCGGGGGCCGCCCAGTACAGGGAAAGAGGCCGCCCAGCACGTGTGAAGCCGCTTCCCGAGGTGTCCCCAATCTAATTGCCAACGCATCGGATTTAATGTTGACTCTTGGCAGCGCAGCCTGCTGCGCTGTGATGCGGTCAGCAGCAATATTTTTCCAGAGCGGCTGCGTGTGATGTCATGCGGCTGCCCCAGAACCGGTCCCAGGCTGCCCCCTGTTCACCCCGCCTCCCCCGCCAATGCTGCATTATCGCCCCGAAACGCCCACCGCTGTCAATCACATTGCAGTCAGGGATGCGACTGCAATGTGTGTGGATGCGCAGTTTGCCGATATCTGGAAACTGCGCTGTAAGCCGCATTAGCGGCAGGGTCTGAATGACCGTCATAATGTATCCTGTGTGGTTCAATATTAGTTATCCAGAAAAAAACATCATAACTTCATCATAATGCTGTATAAAGATATCACTGACATCACCATCTAACAATATGAGACGCTATCAAGAAACTATACTAACTAAAGGTAATAATACACAAAAATAAACATATGACCCAATGGGCCTCATTCAGACCCGATCGCACGTTAGCTTTTTTTGCAGCAGTATGATCGGGTCTGAACTGCGCATGCGTATGCACTGCGCAGGCGCGCCGGCCACCGGCGACGGGAATCACCAGACAGTGACGGATTTTACGAAGAAAGCGATCGCATCAGCAAACGCAAGAAGATTGACGGTAAGAGGCCATTTGTGAGTGGCAACTGACCATTTTTAAGGAGTGTCTGGGAGCATGCACAGCCAT
This sequence comes from Pseudophryne corroboree, assembly GCF_028390025.1. Lineage (NCBI taxonomy): Eukaryota > Metazoa > Chordata > Amphibia > Anura > Myobatrachidae > Pseudophryne > Pseudophryne corroboree. The sequence continues at coordinate 873,118,692 of NC_086447.1, forward strand.
TCGGAAGGAGGGTTTCGGACGTCAGCATCGGTCCGGATCGTTGCAGCGGCTGAGTAAGTCCTGGGCTGTGCAGAGACTGCACAAACTTTTGTTTGTGCAGCTCTGTGCACATCCGTTCACAGCCCTGCACAGCGATTACCCCATCGCCCTGTAGCCGGCGACTACCTGATCGCAGCAGTGCAAAAATCGCCTGCTTGCGACCAGGTCTAAATGAGGGCCAATGTGCGTTCATACAATGTAACAGTACAAGTAAAATGAGACGAGAGATACAATTTTGTGCACAGTATAATCAACAGTTTGTGTTATAGATTTACTGTGTAATGAGCATATATAAATAAAAGTACAGTTTAACCCTATACAATAAAAGGCTAACACTGCTCCTCACATCTATTGGAGGAAAATAAGTGTTTTGTGCACCAGGGCCACTAGATGGCGCCCAAAGGAGCAAGTCAAGTGTTGCTGGTTTCGGGCGCGCATAGCTGCCGGAGCTGGCATTACTGTTATATTGTTCCGTCATTTTAATTAGCTGGTAACTAGTATGTATATGTTAGAGACAGTGTATATGTAAATAGATAAATACAGCAGTAGGTGTAGAATATACATAAAGGGGGAAATGTAATAGGGTGTGATCCTAGGTGTCCGCAGGGGGGGGTGCCTGGTGCGCACAGGCACCCCCTATTGTCTGGCACCCTGACCTCAAATGCCTGATGCAGCGATAGCCGAGCAGGTTGATTATTGTCCCCTCTACGCTGCATCCTGTCAGGACAACATCACTGACCGGACACCTGGGTTAATCAAGGGTGCCACTGCCACCGGCTTTCAAATTTCCGGCTCCACCTCAATGTATAAAAACAGCGTGATGTGACGTGATTACGTCATGCTGCTCACACGCCCACCCGTCACACGCCCACATCTCTCCTTCTATGCTATGCCAACGCCAGCCACTGATGAGAAGCAGCATGCAGCCAGCGTTCCCCTTAGGAAGACAAATTCAATACTGGCAGACGTCACTCGTTTTTTCCAGCAGCAGCAGTAACTAGTCTGCGACTGCCAGTGTCAGTGAGTGACTGACTTGTAAATAAGCTGCTGCAGCTTGCAGGGGAAAGAGAGGGGGAGCCAGACCAGGCTGAGGAGGAGCAGTGTAATTGCAGTGAGTGCCATCAGAGGTGTTTGTATGAAGCACACCACAACATTTGACAATGTATCTGCATTATTAGGATTGGTACAAAGGTGGATATTTTATATGTGTTGACCATCAATAGATGGTGCTAGACACGCCCAAAAGGTGGTGCTAGACACACCCCTCCGATGGTGCACCCCCTAATAAAATGTGCTGCGCACGCCAGTGGGTGTGAGAATCAGAAAGTGAGAGATTTTGGTCAAATTCTCATGGTTTTTGTTATTTTTAAAGTGGCAATCATTTACATGGCAAAACCTAGTTGTTTTTCCCATGTAAATGATTGCCACTTTAAAAAAAAAAAGGATTTTACCAAAATCTCTCACTTTCTGATTCTCACACCATATTACATTACCCCCATAGTGTAAAAGGTATATAATAGAGGTTTCAGTGTAATAGTATATAAGAGGCAGTGTTACAGATACATAATAGAGGTATGAAGTAATATGTATAGAAAATATATAGTGTATATGTACACACTATATAAAATAAGAATTTACTTACCGATAATTCTATTTCTCATAGTCCGTAGTGGATGCTGGGGACTCCGTAAGGACCATGGGGATAGCGGCTCCGCAGGAGACTGGGCACATCTAAAGAAAGCTTTAGGACTATCTGGTGTGCACTGGCTCCTCCCCCTATGACCCTCCTCCAAGCCTCAGTTAGGATACTGTGCCCGGACGAGCGTACACAATAAGGAAGGATTTTGAATCCCGGGTAAGACTCATACCAGCCACACCAATCACACCGTATAACCTGTGATCTGAACCCAGTTAACAGCATGATAACAGAGGAGCCTCTGAAAGATGGCTCACAACAATAATAACCCGATTTTTGTAACAATAACTATGTACAAGTATTGCAGACAATCCGCACTTGGGATGGGCGCCCAGCATCCACTACGGACTATGAGAAATAGAATTATCGGTAAGTAAATTCTTATTTTCTCTAACGTCCTAAGTGGATGCTGGGGACTCCGTAAGGACCATGGGGATTATACCAAAGCTCCCAAACGGGCGGGAGAGTGCGGATGACTCTGCAGCACCAAATGAGAGAACTCCAGGTCCTCCTCAGCCAGGATATCAATTTTGTAGAATTTTACAAACGTATTTGCTCCTGACCAAGTAGCTGCTCGGCAAAGTTGTAAAGCCGAGACCCCTCGGGCAGCCGCCCAAGATGAGCCCACCTTCCTTGTGGAGTGGGCATTTACAGATTTTTGGCTGTGGCAGGCCTGCCACAGAATGTGCAAGCTGAATTGTACTACAAATCCAACGAGCAATAGTCTGCTTAGAAGCAGGAGCACCCAGCTTGTTGGGTGCATACAGGATAAACAGCGAGTCAGATTTCCTGACTCCAGCCGTCCTGGAAACATATATTTTCAGGGCACTGACAACGTCTAGCAACTTGGAGGCCTCCAAGTCCCTAGTAGCCGCAGGCACCACCAATAGGTTGGTTCAGGTGAGACGCTGAAACCACCTTGGGGAGAAACGGAGGACGAGTCCTCAATTCCGCCCTGTCCGAATGGAAAATCAGATAAGGGCTTTTTCAGGATAAAGCCGCCAATTCTGACACGCGCCTGGCCCAGGCCAGGGCCAACAGCATGACCACTTTCCATGCGAGATATTTTAACTCCACAGATTTAAGTGGTTCAAACCAATGTGACTTTTGGAACCCAAAACTACATTGAGATCCCAAAGTGCCACTGGAGGCACAAAAGGAGGCTGTATATGCAGTACCCCTTTTACAAACGTCTGAACTTCAGGGACTGAAGCTAGTTCTTTTTGGAAGAAAATTGACAGGGCCGAAATTTGAACCTTAATGGACCCCAATTTCAGGCCCATAGACACTCCTGTTTGCAGGAAATGTAGGAATCGACCCAGTTGAATTTCCTCCGTCGGGCCTTACTGGCCTCGCACCACGCAACATATTTTCGCCAATTGCGGTGATAATGTTTTTGCGGTTACATCCTTCCTGGCTTTGATCAGGATAGGGATGACTTCAACCGGAATGCCTTTTTTCCTTCAGGATCCGGCGTTCAACCGCCATGCCGTCAAACGCAGCCGCGGTAAGTCTTGGAACAGACAGGGTCCTTGCTGGAGCAGGTCCCTTCTTAGAGGAAGAGGCCACGGATCCTCCGTGAGCATCTCTTGAAGTTCCGGTTACCAAGTCCTTCTTGGCCAATCCGGAACCACGAATATAGTGCTTACTCCTCTCCATCTTATCAATCTCAGTACCTTGGGTATGAGAGGCAGAGGAGGGAACACATACCCTGACTGGTACACCCACGGTGTTACCAGAGCGTCTACAGCTTATTGCCTGAGGGTCCCTGGACCTGGCGCAATACCTGTCGAGTTTTTAATCATGTGGAAGACTTCTGGGTGAAGTCCCCACTCTCCCGGGTGGAGGTCGTGCTGAGGAAGTCTGCTTCCCAGTTGTCCACTCCCGGAATGAATACTGCTGACAGTGCTATCACATGATTTTCCGCCCAGCGAAGAATCCTTGCAGCTTCTGCCATTGCCCTCCTGCTTCTTGTGCCACCCTGTCTGTTTACGTGGGTGACTGCCGTGATGTTGTCCGACTGGATCAACACCGGCTGACCTTGAAGCAGAGGTCTTGCTAAGCTTAGAGCATTGTAAATGTCCCTTAGCTTCAGGATATTTATGTGAAGTGATGTCTCCAGGCTTGACCATAAGCCCTGGATATTCCTTTCCTGTGTGACTGCTCCCCAGCCTCGCAGGCTGGCATCAGTGGTCACCAGGACCCAGTCCTGAATGCCTAATCTGCGGCCCTCTAGAAGATGAGCACTCTGCAACCACCACAGGAGGGACACCCTTGTCCTTGGTGACAGGGTTATCCGCTGATGCATCTGAAGATGCGATCCGGACCATTTGTCCAGCAGGTCCCACTGGAAAGTTCTTGCGTGGAATCTGCCGAATGGCATTGCTTCGTAGGAAGCCACCATTTTACCCAGAACCCTTGTGCATTGATGCACTGAGACTTGGCTCGGTTTTAGGAGGTTCCTGACTAGCTCGGATAACTCCCTGCTTTCTCCTCCGGGAGAAACACCTTTTTCTGGACTGTGTCCAGGATCATCCCTAGGAACAGAAGACACGTCGTCGGAACCAGGTGCGATTTTGGAATATTGAGAATCCAATCGTGCTGCCGCAACACTACCTGAGATAGTGCTACACCGACCTCCAACTGTTCCCTGGATCTTACCCTTATCAGGGAATTGTCCAAGGAAGGGATAACTAAAATTCACTTCCTTCGAAGGAATATCATCATTTCGGCCATTACCTTGGTAAAGACCTGGGGTGCCGTGTACCATCCATACGGCAGCGTCTGAACTGATAGTGACAGTTCTGTACCATAAACCTGAGGTACCCTTGGTGAGAAGGGTAAATTTTGACATGAAGGTAAGCATCCTTGATGTCCCGAGACATCATGTAGTCCCCTTCTTCCAGGTTCGCAATCACTGCTCTGAGTGACTCAATCTTGAATTTGAACCTCTGTACGTAAGTGTTCAAAGATTTTAGATTTAGAATCGGTCTCACCGAGCCGTCCGGCTTCGGTACCACAACAGTGTGGAATAATACCCCGTTCCCTGTTGCAGGAGGGGTATCTTGATTATCACCTGCTGGGAATACAGCTTGTGAATGGCTTCCAAAACTGTCTCCCTGTCAGAACGAGACATCGGTAAAGCCAACTTTAGGAAACGTCGAGGGGGAGACGTCTCGAATTCTAATTTGTACCCCTGAGATATCACCTGAAGGATCCAGGGGTCTACTTGCGAGTGAGCCCACTGCGCGCTGAAATTCATTGAGACGGGCCCCCCACCGTGCCTGATTCTGCTTGTAAAGCCCCAGCGTATACTGAGGGCTTGGCAGAGGCGGGAGAGGGTTTCTGTTCCTGGGAACTGGCTGATTTCTGCAGCCTTTTTCCTCTCCCTCTGTCACGGGGCAGAAATGAGGAACCTTTTGCCCGCTTGTCCACGAAAAGACTGCGCCTGATAATACGGCGTCTTCTCATGTTGAGAGGCGACCTGGGGTACAAACGTGGAATTCCCAGCTGTTGCCGTGGCCACCAGGTCTGAAAGACCGACCCCAAATAACTCCTCCCTTAATAAAGCAATACTTCCAAATGCCGTTTGGAATACGCATCACCTGACCACTGACGTGTCCATAACCCTCTACTGGTAGAAATGGACAACGCGCTTAGACTTGATGCCAGTCGGCAAATATTCCGCTGTGCATCACGCATATATAAAAATGCATCTTTTAAATGCTCTATAGGCAAAAATATACTGTCCCTATCTAGGGTATCAATATTTTCAGTCAGGGAATCCGACCACGCCAACCCAGCACTGCACATCCAGGCTGAGGCGATTGCTGGTCGCAGTATAACACCAGTATGTGTGTAAATACCTTTTAGGATACCCTCCTGCTTTCTATCAGCAGGATCCTTAAGGGCGGCCATCTCAGGCGAAGGTAGAGCCCTTACAAGCGTGTGAGCGCTTTATCCCCCCTAGGGGGTGTTTCCCAACGCACCCTAACCTCTGGCGGGAAAGGATATAATGCCAATAACATTTTAGAAATTATCCGTTGTTATCGGGGGAAACCCACGCATCATCACACACCTCATTTAATTTCTCAGATTCAGGAAAACTACAGGTAGTTTTTCCTCACCGAACATAATACCCCTTTTTTGGTGGTACTCGTATTATCAGAAATGTGTAAAACATTTTTCATTGCCTCAATCATGTAACGTGTGGCCCTACTGGAAGTCACATTCGTCTCTTCACCGTCGACACTGGAGTCAGTATCCGTGTCGGCGTCTATATCTGCCATCTGAGGTAACGGGCGCTTTAGAGCCCCTGACGGCCTATGAGACGTCTGGACAGGCACAAGCTGAGTAGCCGGCTGTCTCATGTCAACCACTGTCTTTTATACAGAGCTGACACTGTCACGTAATTCCTTCCAACAGTTCATCCACTCAGGTCTCGACCCCCTAGGGCAGGCATGTCCAAACTGCGGCCCTCCAGCTGTTGTGAAACTACACATCCCAGCATGCCCTGACACAGTTTGCTGTCAGAGAATGCTAAAGCTGTGTCAGGGCATGCTGGGATGTGTAGTTTCTCAACAGCTGGAGGGCCGCTGTTTGGACATGTCTGCCCTAGGGGGTGACATCACTATTACAGGCAATCTGCTCCGTCTCCACATCATTTTTCTCCTCATACATGTCGACACAAAAGTACCGACATACAGCACACACACAGGGAATGCTCTGATAGAGGACAGGACCCCACTAGCCCTTTGGGGAGACAGAGGGAGAGTTTGCCAGCACACACCAGAGCGCTATATATATACAGGGATAACCTTATATAAGTGTTTTTCCCCTTATAGCTGCTGTATAGTTAATACTGCGCCTAATTAGTGCCCCCCTCTCTTTTTTTAACCCTTTCTGTAGTGTAGTGACTGCAGAGGAGAGACAGGGAGCTTCCCTCCAACGGAGCTGTGAGGGAAAATGGCGCCAGTGTGCTGAGGAGATAGGCTCCGCCCCTTTTTCGCGGACTTTTCTCCTGCTTTTTTATGGATTCTGGCAGGGGTTAAATGCATCCATATAGCCCAGGAGCTATATGTGATGCATTTTTTTGCCATCCAAGGTGTTTTTATTGCGTCTCAGGGCGCCCCCCCCAGCGCCCTGCACCCTCAGTGACCGAAGTGTGAAGTGTGCTGAGAGCAATGGCGCACAGCTGCAGTGCTGTGCGCTACCTTGTTGAAGACAGGACGTCTTCTGCCGCCGATTTTCCGGACCTCTTCTGCCTTCTGGCTCTGTAAGGGGGCCGGCGGCGCGGCTCTGGGACCCATCCAAGCTGGGCCCGTGATCGTCCCTCTGGAGCTAATGTCCAGTAGCCTAAGAAGCCCAATCCACTCTGCACGCAGGCGAGTTCGCTTCTTCTCCCCTTAGTCCCTCGATGCAGTGAGCCTGTTGCCAGCAGGTCTCACTGAAAATAAAAAACCTAATCTAAAACTTTCACTAAGAAGCTCAGGAGAGCCCCTAGTGTGCACCCTTCTCGTTCGGGCACAGAGATCTAACTGAGGCTTGGAGGAGGGTCATAGGGGGAGGAGCCAGTGCACACCAGATAGTCCTAAAGCTTTCTTTAGATGTGCCCAGTCTCCTGCGGAGCCGCTATCCCCATGGTCCTTACGGAGTCCCCAGCATCCACTTAGGACGTTAGAGAAATATATATGAGAGGCAGACATTGTAATATATCTATAAAATATCAGTGTAACGTGAATATAAGGGAGACGTGGTGTAAGATGTATATACTAGAGCAGGGCTGGCCAAACCAGTCCTTGAGATCTACCAGCGGTTCACATTTTCCAGCCCACCTAGCTAGAGCACAGGTGTAGTCATTACTAATTAAAGCCCAGTACCCACGGGCCGATGCAGGAGAGATGTGTGCTGAGCCGCTCAGCACAGCGCGACGGGGGGGGAGACGGGGGGGCGCTCACTTCAAGCAGCGGGTGAAGTGAGCGCCCCGCTAGATTGGCCTGCATGCAGGCCAATCTAGCAGCAGCGATAGTGATGTGCGGGGCCGCGCATCGCTATCGCTGAGGGGGCTACACACGGAGCGATCATGCTGATATTCTAAGCAATCTAGTCAGATTGCTTAGAATATCGCTCCGTGAGTACCCCCCTTAAGTTGTGCTGCATTCATTCCTAACTGACAATTCTACAGATCTCCAGGAGGCCTGGAAAACATGAACTGTTGGTAGATCTCCAGGACCGGTTTGGCCAGCTCTGTACTAGAGAGACAGTATAATGTGTATATGACAGAGGTACCGTAATGCATTGTAATAGGAGAGATAAATGTAGATATATACGTGTAACCTGTATATAATGGAGTTACTATGTGATATGTATAGAAGAGATCCATGCATTGTAATATAACAGACGCATGCAGTGTAATATGCGTATGGTAGTAAAAGTGTTACATGTATATGATGGAGACACATTGTAATATGTATATAAGAGACTTGCAGTCTAAAGAGCATATAATTTACAATTACAGTATATGTAACAGACATGTATGTAGTGTAATATGTATATAGAATAAGTATATGATAGAGACAGTACAATCAGTATATAATACGTACAGTATAATATGTATAACAGAGATACAGTGATATATGTATATAACACAGTCACTATAATATGTAGTATAACAGACGAGGCTGAAGTTAGCTTCTTATTCGGCCAGCTTCTTATTCACTTCTTATTCAAGCTCCAGCTTCTTATTCACTTCTTATTCAAGCTCCAGCTTCTTATTCAGATCATTCAGTTTTGCAAGGGTTAATGAGTCTTGGGCAACACATTTGATGCCTGAAATTCACAGAGTAGGGTCCCTTTCATATGACCCACCTGTATTTTGGCTTGCCCAACGCTGGTTTGGGCATGAAATACGCTGGCAAAGTGGGCACATACACTATAATTCACCATTTTGAATAAGTAGCTGTAGTTTTGCAAGGGTTAACGAGTCTCGGGCAACAATTTTGACACCTGAAATCAAGTGAATCAGGTCACTTGCATATGACCCACATGGATTTTGCCTTGCCCAACGCTGGTTTTGCCATGAAATACGCTGCCCAAGTGGGCACATTCACAGTATTATGAATTACTAATTTGAATAAGTAGCTGTAGTTTTGCAAGGGTTAACGAGTCTCGGGCAACAATTTTGATACCTGAAATCAACTGAGTCGGGTCACTTGCATATGACCCACATGTATTTTGCCTTGCCCAACACTGGTTTGGGCATGAAACACGTTGCCCAAGTGGGCACCTTAACACTATCATTTTCTATTATGAATAAGTAGCTGTAGTTTTGCAAGGGTTAACGAGTCTCGGGCAAGAATTTTGACACCTGAAATCAACTGAATCAGGTCACTTGCATATGAACCACATGGATTTTGCCTTGCCCAACGCTGGTTTTGCCATGAAATACGCTGCCCAAGTGGGCACATTCACAGTATTATGAATTACTGATTTGAATAAGTAGCTGTAGTTTTGCAAGGGTTAACGAGTCTCGGGCAACAATTTTGATACCTGAAATCAACTGAGTCGGGTCACTTGCATATGACCCACATGTATTTTGCCTTGCCCAACACTGGTTTGGGCATGAAACACGTTGCCCAAGTGGGCACCTTAACACTCTCATTTTCTATTATGAATAAGTAGCTGTAGTTTTGCAAGGGTTAACGAGTCTCGGGCAACAATTTTGACTCCTGAAATCAATAGAGTCGGGTCACTTGCATATGACCCACATGGATTTTGCCTTGCCCAACACTGGTTTGGGCATGAAATACGTTGCCCAAGTGGGCACATTCACAGTATTATGAATTAATAATTTGAATAAGTAGCTGTAGTTTTGCAAGGGTTAACAAGTCTCGGGCAACAATTTTGACACCAGAAATCAATAGAGTCGTGTCACTTGCATATGACCCATATGGATTTTGCCTTGCCCAACACTGGTTTGGGCATGAAATACGCTGCCCAAGTGGGCACCTTAACACTATCATTTTCTATTATGAATAAGTAGCTGTAGTTTTGCAAGGGTTAACTAGTCTCGGGCAAGAATTTTGAAACCTGAAATCAACTGAATCGGGTCACTTGCATATGACCCACATGGATTTTGCCTTGCCCAACGCTGGGCACATTCAAATTAGTAATTCATAATACTGTGAATGTGCCCACTTGGGCAGCGTATTTCATGCCCAAACCAGTGTTGGGCAAGGCAAAATCCATGTGGGTCATATGCAAGTGACCCGACTCAGTTGATTTCAGGTGTCAAAATTCTTGCCCGAGACTCGTTAACCCTTGCACAACTACAGCTACTTATTCAAATTAGTAATTCATAATACTGTGTATGTGCCCACTTGGGCAGCGTATTTCATGCCCAAACCAGTGTTGGGCAAGGCAAAATCCATGTGGGTCATATGCAAGTGACCCGACTCAGTTGACTTCAGGTGTCAAAATTCTTGCCCGAGACTCGTTAACCCTTGCACAACTACAGCTACTTAATCATCATAGAAAATGAGAGTGTTAAGGTGCCCACTTGGGCAGCGTATTTCATGCCCAAACCAGTGTTGGGCAAGGCAAAATCCATGTGGGTCATATGCAAGTGACACGACTCTATTGATTTCAGGTGTCAAAATTCTTGCCCGAGACTCGTTAACCCTTGCAAAACTACAGCTACTTATTCAATTTAGTAATTCATAATACTGTGAATGTGCCCACTTGGGCAGCGTATTTCATGGCAAAACCAGCGTTGGGCAAGGCAAAATCCATGTGGGTCATATGCAAGTGACCGGACTCTATTGATTTCTGGTGTCAAAATTGTTGCCCGAGACTCGTTAACCCTTGCAAAACTACAGCTACTTATTCATAATAGAAAATGATAGTGTTAAGGTGCCCACTTGGGCAGCGTATTTCATGGCCAAACCAGTGTTGGGCAAGGCAAAATCCATGTGGGTCATATGCAAGTGACCCGACTCTATTGATTTCAGGTGTCAAAATTGTTGCCCGAGACTCGTTAACCCTTGCAAAACTACAGCTACTTATTCATAATAGAAAATGATAGTGTTAAGGTGCCCACTTGGGCAACTTATTTCATGGCCAAACCAGTGTTGGGCAAGGCAAAATACATGTGGGTCATATGCAAGTGACCCGACTCAGTTGATTTCAGGTGTCAAAATTCTTGCCCGAGACTCGTTAACCCTTGCACAACTACAGCTACTTATTCAAATTAGTAATTCATAATACTGTGTATGTGCCCACTTGGGCAGCGTATTTCATGCCCAAACCAGTGTTGGGCAAGGCAAAATCCATGTGGGTCATATGCAAGTGACCCGACTATTGATTTCAGGTGTCAAAATTGTTGCCCGAGACTCGTTAACTCTTGCAAAACTACATCTACTTATTCATAATAGAAAATGATAGTGTTAAGGTGCCCACTTGGGCAGCGTATTTCATGCCCAAACCAGTGTTGGGCAAGGCAAAATCCATGAGGGTCATATGCAAGTGACCCGACTCAGTTGACTTCAGGTGTCAAAATTCTTGCCCGAGACTCGTTAACCCTTGCACAACTACAGCTACTTAATCATCATAGAAAATGAGAGTGTTAAGGTGCCCACTTAGGCAGCGTATTTCATGCCCAAACCAGTGTTGGGCAAGGCAAAATCCATGTGGGTCATATGCAAGTGACACGACTCTATTGATTTCTGATGTCAAAATTCTTGCCCGAGACTCGTTAACCCTTGCAAAACTACAGCTACTTATTCATAATAGAAAATGATAGTGTTAAGGTGCCCAGTTGGGCAACGTATTTCATGCCCAAACCAGTGTTGGGCAAGGCAAAATAAATGTGGGTCATATGCAAGTGACCCGACTCAGTTGATTTCAGGTGTCAAAATTCTTGCCCGAGACTCGTTAACCCTTGCACAACTACAGCTACTTATTCAAATTAGTAATTCATAATACTGTGTATGTGCCCACTTGGGCAGCGTATTTCATGGCCAAACCAGTGTTGGGCAAGGCAAAATCCATGTGGGTCATATGCAAGTGACCCGACTATTGATTTCTGGTGTCAAAATTGTTGCCCGAGACTCGTTAACCCTTGCAAAACTACAGCTTCTTATTCATAATAGAAAATGATAGTGTTAAGGTGCCCAATTGGGCAACGTATTTCATGCCCAAACCAGTGTTGGGCAAGGCAAAATACATGTGGGTCATATGCAAGTGACCCGACTCAGTTGATTTCAGGTGTCAAAATTCTTGCCCGAGACTCGTTAACCCTTGCACAACTACAGCTACTTATTCAAATTAGTAATTCAGAATACTGTGTATGTGCCCACTTGGGCAGCGTATTTCATGCCCAAACCAGTGTTGGGCAAGGCAAAATCCATGTGGGTCATATGCAAGTGACCCGACTCTATTGATTTCTGGTGTCAAAATTGTTGCCCGAGACTCGTTAACCCTTGCAAAACTACAGCTACTTATTCATAATAGAAAATGATAGTGTTAAGGTGCCCACTTGGGCAACTTATTTCATGGCCAAACCAGTGTTGGGCAAGGCAAAATACATGTGGGTCATATGCAAGTGACCCGACTCTATTGATTTCTGGTGTCAAAATTGTTGCCCGAGACTCGTTAACCCTTGCAAAACTACAGCTACTTATTCATAATAGAAAATTATAGTGTTGAGGTGCCCACTTGGGCAACGTATTTCATGCCCAAACCAGTGTTGGGCAAGGCAAAATACATGTGGGTCATATGCAAGTGACCCGACTCAGTTGATTTCAGGTGTCAAAATTCTTGCCCGAGACTCGTTAACCCTTGCACAACTACAGCTACTTATTCAAATTAGTAATTCATAATACTGTGTATGTGCCCACTTGGGCAGCGTATTTCATGGCCAAACCAGTGTTGGGCAAGGCAAAATCCATGTGAGTCATATGCAAGTGACCCGACTCTATTGATTTCTGGTGTCAAAATTGTTGCCCGAGACTCGTTAACCCTTGCAAAACTACAGCTACTTATTCATAATAGAAAATGATAGTGTTAAGGTGCCCACTTGGGCAACTTATTTCATGGCCAAACCAGTGTTGGGCAAGGCAAAATACATGTGGGTCATATGCAAGTGACCCGACTCAGTTGATTTCAGGTGTCAAAATTGTTGCCCGAGACTCGTTAACCCTTGCACAACTACAGCTACTTATTCAAATTAGTAATTCATAATACTGTGAATGTGCCAACTTGGGCAGCGTATTTCATGGCAAAACCAGCGTTGGGCAAGGCAAAATCCATGTGGGTCATATGCAAGTGACCCGACTCTATTGATTTCTGGTGTCAAAATTCTTGCCCGAGACTCGTTAACCCTTGCAAAACTACAGCTACTTATTCATAATAGAAAATGATAGTGTTAAGGTGCCCACTTGGGCAGCTTATTTCATGGCCAAACCAGTGTTGGGCAAGGCAATATCCATGTGGGTCATATGCAAGTGACCCGACTCTATTGATTTCAGGTGTCAAAATTGTTGCCCGAGACTCGTTAACCCCTGCAAAACTACAGCTACTTATTCAAAATGGTGAATTATAGTGTATGTGCCCACTTTGCCAGCGTATTTCATGCCCAAACCAGCGTTGGGCAAGCCAAAATACAGGTGGGTCATATGAAAGGGACCCTACTCTGTGAATTTCAGGCGTCAAATGTGTTGCCCAAGACACATTAACCCTTGCAAAACTGAATGATCTGAATAAGAAGCTGGAGCTCGAATAAGAAGTGAATAAGAAGCTGGAGCTTGAATAAGAAGTGAATAAGAAGCTGGCCGAATAAGAAGCTAACTTCAGCCTCGTGTATAACAGGCTATGTATTACAGGCTATGTAGTATAACAGGCTACCAGTATTACAGGCTATGTAGTATAACAGGCTACCAGTATTACAGGCTATGTATACAACAGAGACACAGTGTAATGGGTGGTCTTCTGTTTGCCGGCGGTCGGGCTCCCGGCGCTCAGTATACCGGCGCCGGGAGCCCGACAGCCGGCATACCGACAATTATTTTCCCTCGTGGGGGTCCACGACCCCCATAGAGGGAGAATAAAATAGTGTGGCGCGCGTAGCGCGCCACCGTGCCCGTAGCGTGGCGAGCGCAGCGAGCCCGCAAGGGGCTCATTTGCGCTCGCCAAGCTGTCGGTAAGCCGGCGGTCGGGCTCCCGGCGCCGGGATGCTGGTCGCCGGGAGCCCGACCGCCGGCCAGCCGTAGTGAACCCAGTGTAATATGTATATATATAAGACAGTTTCAGTGTAATATATATACGATACAGTGTAATATGTATATAACAGACAGTTACAGTATAATATGTTTATGATAGAGACAGTTTAATATGTATATAGCAGATGCATGCAGTGTGATATGTATATGATACAGACACATTGTACTGAGTATACAATATACAGTTATAGTATAATAAGTATATGATAGAGGCACAGTGTAAGGAGTATATAATATACAGTTACAGTATATGACAGAGGCACAGTGTAAGGAGTATATAATATACAGTTACAGTATATGACAGAGGCACAGTGTAAGGAGTATATAATATACAGTTACAGTATAATAAGTATATGCCAGAGATACAGGGAGATAAGTATATAACGGACAGTTGCAGTCTAATATGATTACAGTAGAGGTAGACTGTACATGACCCTCGAGTGACTCACCCGCTCCGGGCTGTGCTCCCCATCTCTCCGGTACCGGGGCCAGGACACAAGTCGTCTCTCCAGAGCCACAGCCAGTCACTATCACTCACTCAGCGCGGCTCCCTGGTCCTCCCATACAGCACAGCGACGCCTACCGGAGCGGAGGTCTCTCTGTAGAGCTCAGCATACTATTTGACTGAGTGTCACCTGACCGGCCGCCGACTACCGCAGAAGTGATAATAGAGAGTGTGTGAGTGCGGCAGCACCTCCACCCAGCGCGCGTGTCCAGGATAATACAGTCAGTGTCAGTGTGTGAGAGCTGGGCGTAGGTGAGGAGATCCAGTGTGTGAGAGCTGGAAGTGAGTGAGGAAGAGTCAGTGTGTGATAGCTGTGAGTGAGTGAGGAGATCCAGTGTGTGAGAGCTGGGAGTGAGTGAGGAAGAGTCAGTGTGTGATAGCTGTGAGTGAGTGAGGAGATCCAGTGTGTGAGAGCTGGGAGTGAGAGGAGATCCAGTGTGTGAGAGCTGGGAGTGAGAGGAGATCCAGTGTGTGAGAGCTGGGAGTGAGAGGAGATCCAGTGTGTGAGAGCTGGGAGTGAGTGAGAAGATCCAGTGTGTGAGAGCTGGAGTGAGTGAGGAAATCCAGTGTGTGAGAGTTGGAAGTGAGTGAGGAGATCCAGTGTGTGACAGCTGGAAGTGAGTGAGAAGATCCAGTGTGTGAGAGCTGGAAGTGAGTGAGGAGATCCAGTGTGTGACAGCTGGAAGTGAGTGAAGAAGAGTCAGTGTGTGAGAGCTGGAAGTGAGTGAGGAGATCCAGTGTGTGACAGATGGAAGTGAGTGACGAAGAGTCTGTGTGTGAGAGCTGTGAATGAGGGGATCCAGTGTGAGAGCTGAGAGTGAGTGAGGAAGATTCAGTGTGTGTGAGCTGGGAGTGAGTGACGAGATCCAATGTGTGAGAGCTGAGATTGAGGCAGATCCAAGAGGGAAGAGTTTTACCCATACTCATCCAAGAGCAGAGAGTGATTGAGGAGATTCAGTGTGTGAGAGGTGGGAGTGAGAGGATCCAGTGTGTGAGTGCTGGGAGTGAGTGAGTGGATCCAGTGTGTGATAGCAGGGAGTGATTGAGGAGATTCAGTGTGTGAGAGGTGGGAGTGAGTGAGAGGATCCAGTGTGTGATAGCAGGGAATGAGTGTGGAGATCCAGTGTGTGAGAGCTGGGAGTGAGTTAGTGGATCCAGTGTGTGAGAGGTGGGAGTGAGTGAGAGGATCCAGTGTGTGATAGCAGGGAATGAGTGAGGAGATCCAGTGTGTGAGAGCTGGGAGTGAGTTAGTGGATCCAGTGTGTGAAATTAGGGAGTGAGGGGATCCAGTGTATGAGAGCCGGGAATGAGTGAGGACATTCTTTGTGTGTTAGCTGGAAGTGAGTGGCGGGATCCAGTGTGTGTTAGCTGGGAGTGAGTGACGGGATCTAGTGCAGACCCTCCAACATGACCCATTCCATTAGGTACAAAATGCTCTGTTCCTGGACTTCCCTATTAATTTATGATTTCCATCACCTGTGTTGAACTGGTTAAATGAGAAGAAAGGTGTTTCTTCACAGGTGATTGCAATAAGAAATTAACAGGGAAGTCCAGGAACAGAGCATTTTGTACCTAATGGAATGGGTCAGGTTGGAGGGTATGCTAGTGTATGTTAGCTGGGAGTGAGGCTGATACAAGAGCAGAGGGTAAGTGAGGACATCCAGCGTGTGAGAGCTGGGAGTGTGTGAGGGAGATCCATATTGGCAGTCCCTATAGATGGTATAGGTGGCAGCTGTGTGTGATGGCGGTCAGTCCATATGGCAGATAACCACGTCTTAGGTTTATTAACTATGCATAAATGGTTTACAGGAAACAGGCACGCAGCGCAGCACATGGTACCAGATCCAGCCAGGAACATATAGGGGAGCACATGTGGTGTACGGCAGGTGGGAGCACACACCTGTATCTGTACATTGGTGGCAGTGGAGTTCAGTATAACAGTGGTGACGCAGTGTAGCTAGTAAGGGTCTCACTGTGAGTGTGCTGGAGACTCCCAGGGGCATGTTCTTCCAGCTTGGAGAACTGAGCTGAAGACACGCCACACATGCACAGTAGCACACAAGGTCGGAGTTCACGCCTCCAGCAGTCCGGGGATCCTAACGCTCGATGTGAGCGACAGAACAAGGCTTAAAATGAACAGGCATAATACATCTACATTTCAATGACATTCCTACCCACAATTTGGTAGAAAGGTGTTCAGTACATATGATGTCACACTGTTGGTTAGCATGTCAGCAAGACGGCATATCTCACATTGATCAAAGTGTTCTCTGCCATCTGTGTGATGAGACGGAGCAATATGCATAGAGGGGCCTTGCTGCGTGGTGCTGTAAGACAAGTCAGTTGCACTTTTATTGTCACATGGTATTGCTGATGGTATTTTCTCTGACGTCCTAGTGGATGCTGGGAACTCCGTAAGGACCATGGGGAATAGCGGCTCCGCAGGAGTCTGGGCACATCTAAAGAAAGCTTTAGGATCACCTGGTGTGCACTGGCTCCTCCCCCTATGACCCTCCTCCAAGCCTCAGTTAGATTTCTGTGCCCGACGAGAAGGGGGTGCACACTAGGGGCTCTCCTGAGCTCTTTGTGAAAGTTTTAGTTTAGGTTTATTATTTTCAGTGAGACCTGCTGGCAACAGGCTCACTGCATCGTGGGACTAAGGGGAGAAGAAACGGACTCGCCTGCGTGCAGAGTGGATCGGGTTTCTTAGGCTACTGGACATTAGCTCCAGAGGGACGATCACAGGTTCAGCCTGGATGGGTCCCGGAGCCGCGCCGCCGGCCCCCTTACAGAGCCAGAAGAGCGAGGAGGTCCGGTGAAATCGGCGGCAGAAGACGATCCTGTCTTCAGATAAGGTAGCGCACAGCACCGCAGCTGTGCGCCATTGCTCTCAGCACACTTCACACTCCGGTCACTGAGGGTGCAGGGCGCTGGGGGGGCAGCGCCCTGAGACGCAATAAATCGATATAAACCTTATATGGCTAAAATAAATGCATCACATATAACTCCTGGGCTATATGGATGCATTTAACCCCTGCCAAAACATACAGAAAAACGGATGATAAGGACGCAGAGAAAGGGGCGGAGCCTATCTCCTCAGCACACTGGCGCCATTTTCCCTCACAGCTCAGTTGGAGGGAAGCTCCCTGGCTCTCCCCTGCAGTCACTACACTACAGAAAGGGGTTAAAAAAGAGAGGGGGGCACAAATTAGGCGCAGTATAAACAATACAGCAGCTATAAAGGGAAAAACACTTATATAAGGCTATCCCTATATATATATATATATAGCGCTCTGGTGTGTGCTGGCAAACTCTCCCTCTGTCTCCCCAAAGGGCTAGTGGGTCCTGTCCTCTATCAGAGCATTCCCTGTGTGTGTGCTGTGTGTCGGTACGTTTGTGTCGACATGTATGAGGAGAAAAATGATGTGGAGACGGAGTAGAGTGTCTGTAATAGTGTTGTCACCCCCTAGGGGGTCGACACCTGAGTGGATGTACTGTTGAAATTGCGTGACAGTGTCAGCTTTGTATAAAAGACAGTGGTTGACATGAGACAGCCGGCTACTCAGCTTGTGCATGTCCAGACGTCTCATACAGGGGCTCTAAAGCGCCCGTTACCTCAGATACAGACGCCGACACGGATACTGACTCCTGTGTCGACGGTGAAGAGACAACCGTGATTTCCAATAGGGCCACTCATTGCATGATTGATGCAATGGAAAATGTTTACACTTTTCTGATAATATGAATACCACCAAAAAAAGGGGTATTATGTTTGGTGAGGAAAAACTTCCTGAGGTGTGTGATGATGCGTGGGTTTCCCCCCGATAACAATTGATAATTCTAAAAAGTTATTGGCAGTATACCTTTTCCCGCCAGAGGTTAGGGTGCGTTGGGAAACACCCCCTACAGGGGATAAGGCGCTCACACGCTTGTAAGAACAAGGGCTCTACCCTCTCTTGAGATGGCCGCCCTTAAGGATCCTGCTGATAAAAAGCAGGAGGGTATCCTAAAATGTATTTACACACATACTAGTGTTATACTGCGACCAGCAATCGCCTCAGCCTGGATGTGCAGTGCTGGGTTGGCGTGGTCGGATTCCCTGACTGGAAATATTGATATCCTAGATAAGGACAGTATATTATTGCCTATAGAGCAATTAAAAGATGCATTTCTATATCTGCATGATGCACAGCGGAATATTTGCCGACTGGCATCAAGTATAAGTGCGTTGTATTCTACCAGTAAAGTGGTCAGGGATTCCAAACGGCATTTGGAAGTATTGCCTTAAAAAAAAAGGGGATGTACCCTAGGTCGCCTCTCAAAATAAGACGCCGTATTATCAGGCGCAGTCCTGGTTGGCAAGCGGACAAAAGGGTTCCTCTTTTCTGCTCGTGATAGAGGGAGAGGAAAATGGCTGCAGAGATCAGCCAGTTCCCAGGAACAGAAACCCTTTTCCGCCTCTGCCAAGCCCTCAGTATGACGCTAGGGCTTTACAAGTTCAGGCACGGTGGGGGCCCGTTCTCAGTGAATTTCAGTGCGCAGTGGGCTCACTCGCAAGTAGACCCCGGGATCCTTCAGGTGTTATCTCAGGGGTACAAAATTGGAATTCGAGACGTATTCCCCTCGCCGTTTCCAAAAAGTCTGTTTTACCGACGTCTCCCGCTGACAGGGAGGCAGTTTTGGAAGCCATTCACAAGCTGTATTCCCAGCAGGTGATAATTAAGGTACCCCTCCTGCAACAGGGAACGGGGTATTATTCCACACTATTGTGGTACCGAAACCAGACGGCTCGGTGAGACCGATTTTAAAATCTAAAATCTTTGAACACTTACATACAGAGGTTCAAATTCAAAATTGAGTCACTCAGAGCAGTGATTGCAAACCTGGAAGAAGGGGACTACATGATGTCTCGGGACATCAAGGATGCTTACCTTCATGTCAAAATTTACCCTTCTCATCAAGGGTATCTCAGGTTATGGTACAGAACTGTCACTATCAGTTCAGACGCTGCCGTAGGGAGGGTCCACGGCACCCCGGGTCTTTACTGAAGTAATGACCGAAATGATGATATTCCTTCAAAGGAAGGGAATTTTTAGTTATCCTTTACTTGGACGATTCCCTGATAAGGGTAAGATCCAGGGAACAGTTGGAGATCGGTGTAGCACTATCTCAGGTAGTGTTGCGGCAGCACGATTGGATTCTCAATATTCCAGATTCGCAGCTGGTTCCGACGACTTGTCTTCTGTTCCTAGGGATGATCCTGGACACAGTCCAGAAAGAAGGTGTTTCTCCCGGAGGAAAAAGCCAGGGAGTTATCCGAGCTAGTCAGGAACCTCCTAAAACCAAACCAAAAGTGCATCAATGCACAAGGGTTCTGGGTAAAAATGGTGGCTTCCTACGAAGCAATCCCATTCGGCAGATTCCACGCAAGACTTTCCAGTGGAACCTACTGGACAAATGGTCCGGGTCGCATCTTCAGATGCATCAGCGGATAACCCTGTCACCAGGGACAAGGGTATCCCTCCTGTGGTGGTTGCAGAGTGCTCATCTTCTAGAGGGCCGCAGATTCGGCATTCAGGACTGGATCCTGGTGACCACGGATGCCAGCCTGCGAGGCTGGGGAGCAGTCACACAGGGAAGGAATATCCAGGGCTTATGGTCAAGCCTGGAGACATCACTTCACATAAATATCCTGAAGCTAAGGGCCATTTACAATGCTCTAAGCTTAGCAAGACCTCTGCTTCAAGGTCAGCCGGTGTTGTTCCAGTCGGACAACATTACGGCAGTCACCCACGTAAACAGACAGGGTGCCACAAGAAGCAGGAGGGCAATGGCAGAAGCTGCAAGGATTCTTCGCTGGGCGAAAAACCATGTGATAGCACTGTCAGCAGTTTTCATTCCGGGAGTGGACAACTGGGAAGCAGATTTCCTCAGCACGACCTCCACCCGGGAGAGTAGGGACTTCACCCAGAAGTCTTCCACATGATTATAAACCGTTGGGAAAAACTCGACAGGTATTGCGCCAGGTCAAGGGACCCTCAGGCAATAGCTGTAGATGCTCTGGTAACACCGTGGGTGTACCAATCAGTGTATGGGTTCCCTCCTCTGCCTCTCATACCCAAGGTACTGAGATTGATAAGATGGAGAGGAGTAAGCACTATATTAGTGGCTCCGGATTGGCCAAGAAGGACTTGGTAACCGGAACTTCAAGAGATGCTCACGGAGGATCCGTGGCCTCTACCTCTAAGAAGGGACCTGCTTCAGCGGGGACCTTGTCTGTTCCAAGACTTGCTGCGTTGACGGCATGGCGGTTGAACGCCGGATCCTGAAGGAAAAAGGCATTCCGGATGAAGTCATCCCTATCCTGATCAAGGCCGGGAAGGATGTAACCGAAAAACATTATCACCGCATTTGGCGAAAATATGTTGCGGGGTGCGAGGCCAGTAAGGCTCGACGGAGGAAATTCAACTGGGTCGATTCCTACATTTCCTGCAAACAGGAGTATCTATGGGCCTGAAATTGGGGTCCATTAAGGTTCAAATTTCGGCTCTGTCGATTTTCTTCCAAAAAAGAACTAGCTTCAGTCCCTGAAGTTCAGACGTTTGTTAAAGGGGTACTGCATATACAGACTCCTTTTGTGCCTTCAGTGGCACTTTGGGATCTCAAGGTGGTTTTTGGGTTCCAAAAGTCACATTGGTTTGACCCACTTAAATCTGTGGAGTTAAAATATCTCACAGAAAAAGTGGTCATGCTGTTGGCTATGGCCTGGGCCAGGCGCGTGTCAGAATTGGTGGCTTTATCCTGTAAAAGCCCTTATCTGAGTTTCCATTCGGACAGGGCGGAATTGAGGACTCGTCCTCAGTTTCTCCCTAAGGTGGTTTCAGCGTTCACCTGAACCAAACCTATTGTGGTGCCTGCGGCTACTAGGGACTTGGGGGACTCCAAGTTGCTAGACGTTGTCAGGACCCGGAAAATATATGTTTCCAGGACGGCTGGAGTCAGGAAATCTGACTTGCTGTTTATCCTGTATGCACCCAACTAGCTGGGTGCTCCTGCTTCTAAGCAGACTATTGCTCGTTGGATTTGTAGTACAATTCAGCTTGCACATTCTGTGGCAGGCCTGCCACAGCCAAAAATCTGTAAATGCCCACTCCACAAGGAAGGTGGGCTCATCTTGGGCAGCTGCCAAGGGGTCTCGGCTTTACAACTTTGCCGAGCAGTTACTTGGTCAGGAGCAAATACGTTTGTAAAATTCTACAAATTTGATACCCTGGCTGAGGAGGACCGGGAGTTCTCTCATTGGGTGCTGCAGAGTCATCCGCACTCTCCCGCCCGTTTTGGGAGCTTTGGTATAATCCCCATGGTCCTTACGGAGTTCCCAGCATCCACTAGGACGTCAGAGAAAATAAGAATTTACTTACCGATAATTCTATTTCTCGTAGTCCGTAGTGGATGCTGGGCGCCCATCCCAAGTGCGGATTGTCTGCATTACTTGTACATAGTTATTGTTACCAAAAAATTCGGGTTATTGCTGTAGTGAGCCATCTTTTCTAGAGGCTCCTCTATTATCATGCTGTTAACTGGGTTCAGATCACAAGTTGTACGGTGTGATTGGTGTGGCTGGTATGAGTCTTACCCGGGATTCAAAATCCTTCCTTATTGTGTACGCTCGTCCGGGCACAGTATCCTAACTGAGGCTTGGAGGAGGGTCATAGGGGGAGGAGCCAGTGCACACCAGGTGATCCTAAAGCTTTCTTTAGATGTGCCCAGACTCCTGCGGAGCCGCTATTCCCCATGGTCCTTACGGAGTTCCCAGCATCCACTACGGACTACGAGAAATAGAATTATCGGTAAGTAAATTCTTATTATCTGGACTTCGAAGACTCAGCGTCCCAATTCAGCATGGGTCGCTGAAGTGCGTAAATTACTATTCGCCGTTTTTAGCAAGTGTGTGCACGTCGCTGTGCGTATGTGCGAGGACTTAGATTGCGATCGCATACGACAATGGACCATTTGCGGGGCAGGCCGTGGCGGCTAGGCTGCGAAGGCAGACGGCTACCCTAAAGATGCCAGCACTTTGCTGTTTAACAAAGCACTCGCATTTTAGCGGCAGGGGGGAGGGGAGTATATTGGCATGCGGGGCGACCTTACCCTGTGTGTTGGGCGGGATCCCGCCTGCTAGTGGAAGGAGTTGTAGGTTTACAAATTTTTCGCGAAACTGCGACTCATGCTGAATTAGGCCCTCAGTTCGCACGGTGGGGTTCATTTATTTAGGTGCGAGTTGGCTTGTGCGGAGCGTTTTCACAGCAGCTTCGCAGTACAACTAGCATGTGCAATCCAATTGTAAACTCTCATTGCTTTTTCAGGGAAAATTTGTGTTTTGTGCACACCCCTGAGAGTGTGAAAATCTTTACCGTGAGGTAAAATGTCAGGACTTGCTTTAGAACCCCTTGGACATCCCACCCTGATCAGTTTGACATTTGGAAGTTTTCAATTAGCTTAATTGGGCCAATAATTAAATGTCATTATCGGGGTTAAAAAAATGCCTCAAATTACCCCAAAATCAACTTTACATTTTTTACTTCACCCAGAATTATAATGAAAGTATTTATTTCAATAAAAAATAATTGCTTTTTGCAGCGGGGTACACTGTGTTCCACAGGGAATACATCGGGGTGTAGAGTTGGATCTTGACCCAGAGGCACCAACAGGCTAAAGTTTTGAGTGTTCCCAGGATGCATTGCATGGCCTCCTCTATAACCCCGCCTCCAGACACTGGAGCTCAGTTTGTAAGTTGGTGCCTGCAAAGCAGGTCATTTAACAGGAGGGGGCTGTGCTAGGCAGCCCTGAAAAGAGCTTTTAGAAGACTTCAAGGGCTGCAGCACTTTATATGTCATTGTGACACTGTGCTGCGGCTCCATCACCTTTACAGCAGCGTTGCATAATCCCGCTGGCCGAGTTCCCGGGTACTTGCGGCAAAGGCGCTCCAGTTCCCAGGCAACCACCACGGACGCTCTCCAGGATCGCGTGGCTGCTTCTTAGGGAGGAGGTAAGAGGGTCCCCCAGGCGGGACCCGCCGCTAAATCACGTTCCGGTCGCTGTCCCAGGAGACGGACCGCACCACTGGCGTGGACACTGTGTCAGTACAGGGACCCCACTATATCCATCAGGGCAGGGAGCACAGGTCAGACTGTGTAAAATCCGTTTTAATAAGGCTCCACAGTACTCGGTGGTGAGGACCAGCATAGGGGGATAAGGCGCTGACCTGTAGCCCCTCCCCCAGCTCCGGGCGCCATCTACTGCTGGTGTTCCTGCCCTGGAGCTGCTTCTCACTCTCCTTTCACTCCTTGACTGAGATTTAGGCGCCATCTTCTCAAGTAGCTGCATCTGATCTCCGCGACTGCTTCATCAGCGCTGTGATTTTACAGTCACTTAAGAATTCTACATGTAATTTTAAGACGGTGTTAGTTAAGAACGAGTGTCTCTCTACGAGAATATTTAGTACAAGTGTTCTGATATATACATCCAGTCTCTGGCTGTGCATTGTTTTATATATATTTATTTACTAGTCCAGTGCAGTTTTATTGTTTGTCTAAAATAATTTCTGCATTGTCACTGTGACTGTGTGTGCCTGCATCTGCTGTGTAGATTTCACTTTCAGTGTATCACAGCTATAGCTAGCACTGTATTCTGTACCCTGGGGGGGCTAGGTGCGTCAGGGTCTTATATATAGTGCTGCGCAGTATATACGGTTAAGTGTGTTTTACTGCGCTCTTTGGTCACTTCATACCGCATTTATTCTCTGTTTGTGCTCTGTATTTAGTGTCACATAAATAAGGGAGTGTTTTGCAGGTATTGTATTTGTCTGGCTATATTGTACTGCTACACTCTACGGCTACATTCACTAGAATGTCTGACACAAAAGGCGGGAAATCCGCAGATGCTCCTGCATCATGCAGTTCTTGCTCCAAGGATTTACCTGAGGGGTAAGTTTTAACTGATGGTCTGTGTACTAGGTACCATACATCTCCAAGTCAGCCCGCTGCTCCTGTCGCCAGTCAGGAGCCACCTTGGGCTGCGTTTTCGACTCTGCTTAATACTCTTGTCACACGTCTTACTCCCCCTGTGGGACCTCCTGTGCCAATGCAGCCACATATTGTCACTGTTGTAAATCCGCCCTGGGCGGATACACTACCCAGATTCAACAATTGAATCAGTTCTTGGTTAGTCAAAAACCTACCCCACGTCCCTCTAGGACTAAGGGGTCGTCTAAGCGGGCCGCTTCCTCCTCCCAATCCACTAATATCTCGGATGTTTCTTCTGATGAGGATGGAGAATATACTGACCCATCAGACACTGATACAGTTGCTTCTGACGAGGAACCTACAGCTCAGGTTGATGTCCCTGACCTAGTGGAGGCTATTAGGCTGATTCTACAAATCAATCATGATGTAGATCCTACTACTGCATCTAAGAAACCTGATAAGTTTAAACATCAGAAGGTGAGTAAAGTAATAATACCGCATTATGACCACTTAATAGATATTCGTCAGGAACCCTGGTCTCCCCCAGGAAAGGAATTCTCCCTGTCTAAAAAGATGCCAGCTCGTTATCCTGTCCCTGCTGAGTCGTGTAACAAGTGGGAAAATTCACCACCAGTGGATTCCCATGTCACCCTAGTTGCTGTCATCTACTCTGCCTGTTACTACCGTCAATTCCTTGAAGGAACCGATGGATCTGCAAAACGGTTATTCCTTTGGATCCATTGAAGGTGCAAACTCTACACCTGGTTGTGCGAGCCCTCCTGGATACAGGAGTGGTAGTACCGATGCCTCTGTCCCAGAGAAGCAGAGAATACTACTCGACCCTGTTTCTAGTCCCGAAACCCAATGTGTCTTTCTGGCCTATACTCAACCTCAAGTCACTGAACAAGTTTGTGAGAGTGTACTGGCATGGAATCCAGGGACTATATGGTATCCCTGGATATACAGGATGCTTACTTGCATATTCCTATTGCCATTTCGCATCAGCAATACCAGCGGTTTGCAATTGGCAACCTACATTATCAATTCCAGGCTCTGGCGTTTGGACTGACCACGGCTCCTCGTATCTTCACCAAGGTCATGACCATGATGACGGCCCATCTCCATCGTCAGGGAATCAGGATCTTGCCGTATCTGGACGACTGTTACGCACACCAGTGCTAACAGGAGTATACCGGTGTATGAACAGAGAGGGATGCGAAGCAAACGAACTCACAGACAGTATAACATAACATACACAGGAGGTGATGGAATAACTAATAAACACAAAGTGAACGGAGAAGCCCAAAGGCTAAGGAACTGGGTGTCTCCCTAGTGTCAGGAATGCTCAGATGGAATAGAGCGGACAATGAAGCGAGATGTAGTGATTTAACATGTGGAGCACCCGAAATGATGTTGCTAAGAGCAACAGAAAAAACCCCAAAGGGTTACCAACGGGTGTGGGAATAAACTCCTTGGTCAGAGATAGAAATATAGACACAAGGAGAGTATCCACAATCCTAACCCCCACTTGCAGGGCACAGGTTCAGCTTACTGCCACTAAACTGACACCTGGACACCCTGCACAGTGAGGGAGGATTAAGCAAGCAGGTCTGAGAGTACAGCCGCAAACCTGCTGGGTTCACAGAATAGCAAAAGAACCCCAGCAGGTTAAACAACTGACTCCAGTCTTACTGCTAGGTCCGGATTGGCAGAATGAAGTACCGAATCCCAAGGCCTATTTGCAGTAAGCAACAAGTAAATACAAAGTCACACAGTACTAGCTAACTCTCTGGAACTGACTAACAAAGATTCAGCAGCATTTGCCTAGCCTGAGAGGATGGTTTATATAGCAGGTGCTGTCCACGCCCCACTAAGACCTCACAGACTGTGAGCACAAAACCAGCGCCGGATTCTCTGCCGTACACAGAGCCTGTAACCACTACACAGTAAAAACCCGGACCGGAGTATCAGCTGCGCTCAGGTTACTTCGCTAACACTTGCCTCCCGGTTGCCATGGCGATGTGGCAGCACAGAGCAGGAGATCCTAACAGTACCCCCCCTCTGACGAGGGGTCAACGAACCCCTACCACCGGGTTTATCGGGGAACTGCGAGAAGAAAGAGCGTATCAGTCTGGGGGCAAGGAGAGTATCCACAATCCTAACCCCCACTTGCAGGGCACAGGTTCAGCTTACTGCCACTAAACTGACACCTGGACACCCTGCACAGTGAGGGAGGATTAAGCAAGCAGGTCTGAGAGTACAGCCGCAAACCTGCTGGGTTCACAGAATAGCAAAAGAACCCCAGCAGGTTAAACAACTGACTCCAGTCTTACTGCTAGGTCCGGATTGGCAGAATGAAGTACCGAATCCCAAGGCCTATTTGCAGTAAGCAACAAGTAAATACAAAGTCACACAGTACTAGCTAACTCTCTGGAACTGACTAACAAAGATTCAGCAGCATTTGCCTAGCCTGAGAGGATGGTTTATATAGCAGGTGCTGTCCACGCCCCACTAAGACCTCACAGACTGTGAGCACAAAACCAGCGCCGGATTCTCTGCCGTACACAGAGCCTGTAACCACTACACAGTAAAAACCCGGACCGGAGTATCAGCTGCGCTCAGGTTACTTCGCTAACACTTGCCTCCCGGTTGCCATGGCGATGTGGCAGCACAGAGCAGGAGATCCTAACAGTACCCCCCCCTCTGACGAGGGGTCAACGAACCCCTACCACCGGGTTTATCGGGGAACTGCGAGAAGAAAGAGCGTATCAGTCTGGGGGCATGAAGATCACAACTGCACACCCACGACCGCTCCTGCGGGCCATACCCCTTCCAGTGCACCAAAAATGACAGCCGACCCCGAACCATCTTGGAGTCAAGAACCCTTTTTAACCACAAACTCCCTCTGACCCCGTATCAGAAGAGGAGAAGGTCTTCCACTGGAAGAAGGATTACTAACCGCCAGTTTTAAATGGGAACAATGAAATGTTTTATTGATACCCAATGAACGGGGCAGATCTAACTGAAATGCCACCGGATTGATAACCCTAGTGATCTTATAAGGGCCGATGAACCGGGGGCCTAACTTATGAGATGGCTGTCTCAACTTCAAATTCTTGGTGGACAACCAGACGAAGTCTCCAAATTTGAAGCTGCAGGGTCTTCTCCGCTTATCAAAAACCCTTTTGGTCACTAATGACACAGACACAAGGGCTTTCTTCACTTTCCCCCAAATACCCCTAAGGGCCGAAACCACAGAGGAACCCCCAGGCGTGGAATCCAGGGGGTCAAAAGAATTGGCCTTAGGATGATGCCCATACACACAAAGGAAGGGAGAGATCCCTGTAGCAGAGTTGTCACAACTGAGGCCCTGAGCTGACGGGAGGCAGCCTCAGTTGTAGGGGCTGAGATGTAACGGAACCTGGGAGGTTGTATCGGACCCCTAGACATGTAAGTAACATGTAGAATAACTGCCCGAAGGCGTGACCACGACAACCAGGATAAAAGTCAATGATGTTTATTATGACAAACTCCGTAACACAGCAGCAGTAAAAGGAAACATAAAAGTCAACAGAGGATAAATACAATTCCTGGGTACTACAGGGTGGCAAGGGCCACAGGCACTGGTAGTGTGAGACAGTTCTTATAATCTTCTAGTTGGAAAGTCCTTACCAGGCCTGACTGTAGCAATGGAGAGAACCCAGGATCGTACCAGCTGATGTTCCAGGAAAGGCTGGGCTGCTGAAGGTAAAACGGCTGCTGTGGATACTGGCTGGAACCAGACTGTTGTTGGTACGGAGTGGATACTGGCTGGAACCAGTTAAATAATAAACGAACTTGAGAGCGATGAAATAATAATGAAGTTTGGAGTTTGAGAGCGGTGAAATAATAATACCGGTGGAGAGTGGTAAACTGCAGAAAAGGACACCGGCCCTTTAAGAGAAGCTGTACACTGCTGGAAGCTAGGCTGGAAGCAGGTGATTGTTTGAGAGCGGTGAAATCATAATACCGGTGGAGAGTGGTAAACTGCAGAAAGGACACCGGCCCTTTAAGAGAAGCTGTACACTGCTGGAAGCTGGGCTGGAAGCAGGTGATTGTTGTAGCTGGAAACAGGTGAGTCCAGAATGGATCGGAGAGTCAGGCTACACCGCAGATGGAATGCTGGTGCGGGTCTCTATAGCAGAAGTCTGGAGACAGGAGCTGGAACCTGGAAGACAACCACAGGAGAGAGACAAACTGGAACTAGGTTAGACAACCAAAGCACTGACGCCTTCCTTGCTCAGGCACAGCTTACTTATACCTGCAGCAAGGAAGGGGTTGGCTAGGCAATTATGCAAATCAACAATACAGACAGCAGATTGGTGGAAATGCTCAGATGACAAAATCCAAGATGGCTGCGCCCATGCAGACACTTGGAGGGAAGTTTGGTTTGTAATCCATGTGAGAATTGAAACAGTAATGGCGACGCCGGCCACAGGAGACGCCAGACTGACAAGCGCACATTTAACCACGCGGGCACAGCGGAGGCCGCGGCTAATGAAATCACCACTCTGACATTCTGCATGTGGAAACTCAGGAACAGCGGGATCCGGACCTGGAACGCTGAGCCAGCCTTAGGAGGCATCTGAAGGGTAAGTAATGGCGTCCAGATACCCGGATCGTGACAAGAGTGAGCCGCGTTATTATAGGCAAACTCCGCCATGGACAGATGAGCAACCCAGTCAGTATGACACTTGGAGACATAACACCTGAGGAACTGCTCCTCGGACTGGTTCACCCTCTCAGTCTGCCCATTAGACTGTGGATGGTAGCCTGACGACAAGCTCACAGAAATCTGGAGATCAGAACAAAATGCCCTCCAGAATTTGGCCACAAACTAGGATCCACGGTCAGAGACCACATCAAGTTGCAACCCGTGGAGGCGCACAACATGCTGCATAAATAACTCAGACAGGCGTCTGGCCGATGGCAACCCAACCAGTGGAACGAAATGCGCCATCTTCGAAAACCTGTCAACGACAACCCAAATGGCTGTCATCCCCGAGGATTTGGGCAAGTCCACCACAAAATCCATGGAAATGTGGGTCCATGGCTTAGATGGAATAGAGAGTGGATGTAATGGGCCGACAGGAACCCCTCTAGGAGTTTTATTTCGGGCACAAACGTCACATGCCCGAACCTACTGGTCCACATCCCTAGCCACTGAGGGCCACCACACCGCCCTAGACAGCAACTCCCGAGTTCTGGCAATACCCGGATGCCCTGCCGACCTCTTGGCATGGAATTCCAGGAACACTCGCTGTCTTAACCTAGGAGGCACAAACAAGAGACCTACCGGAAGGTCTGGAGGAGCCTGCTCCTGTGCTCTAAGGACTAATGACAAGAGGTCCTGGGTAATGCCCACTTTAATACATGATGGGGACACAATGGGCAATGGCTCCTCGGTGGTCTCTTGGACTGGAGCAAAACTCTGCGAGAGCGCATCAGCCTTGATGTTTTTTGACCCAGGGCGATATGTTATCAAAAAATTAAAGCGAGCAAAAAACAAAGCCCATCGTGCCTGCCTGGCATTGAGCCGCTTCGCTGACTCTAAATATGCCAGATTCTTATTGTCGGTGAGAATTGAGACCACAAACTTAGCCCCCTCAAGCCAGTGTCTCCACTCCCCGAGTGCATCCTTTATAGCCAACAATTCCCGGTTACCCACATCATAATTCATCTCGGCAGACGAAAATTTACGGGAAAAGTAAGCACAGGGATGAAGGCGATTATCAGACACCCCCATCTGAGAGAGCACTGCCCCAATACCTATCTCAGAGGCATCCACTTCTACCACAAAAGGACGCTCTGGATCTGGGTGTCGCAGCACCTTGGCCGAGACAAATGCCCTTTTGAGACGGGCAAAGGCCGCTTTGGCCTCACAAGACCAGTGAGCAACATCCGCCCCTTTCTAAGTGAGTGCCACCAAGGGGGCCACTATAGACGAAAATCCAGCGATAAACAGTCTATAAAAATTCGCAAAGCCCAGAAAATGCTGAAGCGTCTTCAAACTAGTGGGCTGCACCCAATCCAGGACTGCCTGTACCTTAGAACCCTCCATTTGGAAACCTTCTGAGGAGATAATATACCCTAGAAATGCGATTTGCTGGACTTCAAATTCGCACTTCTCCAGCTTCGCCCCAAGCTGGTGGTCTCCGAGTTTCTGGAGGACTAAGCGTACATGCTTCTGATGTTCCTCCAGGGAATGGGAGAAGATTAGGATGTCATCTAGATAAACAACTAAGAATCTATCCAAATATTCCCTGAGCACATCGTTCATGAATTCCTGGAAGACTGCCAGGGCATTAGAGAGCCCAAAAGGCATCACCAAATATTCATAATGCCCTGAGTGGGTATTAAAGGCAGTCTTCCATTCATCCCCCTCTCTTATTCGGATTAGATTGTAAGCACCGCGTAGGTCAATCTTAGAAAAAATGGTGGCAGTACGAAGCTGGTCAAACAAAACCGAAATGAGAGGCAGTGGGTACGAGTTTTTAATCGTGATACGGTTCAATTCCCTTAAGTCGATGCAGGGTCGCAATGAACCGTCCTTTTTACCCACGAAGAAGAACCCCGACCCAACTGGGGACTGTGAGGGTCTGATAAATCCCTTAGCCAAGTTCTCCTGAATGTACTCTGCCATAGCCTGAGTCTCAGGACGTGACAGGGAGTACAACCTGTTCTTGGGAAGCTTAGCATCCGGCAACAAATCAATGGCACAGTCATAGGGGCGATGGGGAGGTAGTACCTCCGCAACTTTTTTGGAGAACACATCCGCAAAATCTGCATAACATCCTGGCAATCCTGGCAAACTTAGCTGCGAGAGCCTGACTGGAAGGCTCAAGCAACTCCTGAAACAATCACTACCCCAACTAAGAATCTCCCCAGAGACCCAGTCAAATTGAGGGTTATGGGCCCTTAACCAGGGTAACCCCAAAACCAATGGGGCAAAAGAACAGACAGTCACATAGACAATTTTTCAGAGTGTGTGGCTCCAATAAACAAAGGAATTTGGCTGGTGCAGGAGGTAATTTTACCCTGGGGCAATGGTTCCCCGTTTAACCCACAGATCTCAATCTCTGATGCCAAAGGTACTGAGGGAATTCCAGGGCGAATTGACGGTCCATGAAAACCCCATCGGCCCCACTGTCAACAAAGGCCTCAGTCTTGACAGTTTGACCGAGGATCTCCAAAGTCACCGGAATGAGAAAAGTCTTTTTGGGAAATTCTGACTTCTGGCCTGACAGGATATTTCCCATCACCCTCAGGCCCTGAAGTTTTCCGGCTTTTCTGGGCATGATACTACAACATTACCTTTATTCCCACAGTACAAACACAAACCCTGCTGTCTCCTCCGCGTCTTCTCACGCGAGGAGAGGCGGGTAGCCCCAATCTGCATAGGCTCCTCGGAATATTCCTCAGAGTCTGAGGTTCCCTTGGGAAAAAAGGAAACTGCGGTCTCCCTTTCAAGCCTACGCTCTCTCAGCCGTCTATCCACCCGGATGGATAACTGCATGAGCTGATCTAAGCTATCAGGCGAGGGATATTGTACCAGTTGGTCCTTTTATCTGGTCAGAAAGGCCCCTTCGGTACTGGTTTCTCAGGGCTGGGTCATTCCACTGGGTATCATGAGCCAACCTCCGAAACTCCATACTATAAACCTCAGCTGGCCGTCGCCCTTGCTTAAGGACCGTAATCTGAGCCTCGGCTGAAGCCATCTTGTCAGGGTCATCATACAAAATGCCCAGTGCCGTAAAAAAAGCATCAACACTTTTAAGCGACAGACAGTTAGGCTGCAACCCATATGCCCAGACCTGTGGGTCTCCTTGTAGCAAGGAAATCACCATGCCCACCCGCTGAATCTCCGACCCAGAAGACTGGGGCCTAAGCCTGAAATATAGCTTACAGCTCTCCCTGAAACAAAAGAACTGCGAGCGATCTCCAGAAAAATGATCCGGGAGATTTACTTTCGGCTCCTTAACCCCTGAACTTGCCGCTGCTGCTGCGGGACATCTCATTAAATTGTCGAGTCAGGACCTGCACCTGATCGACCACCTGTTGCAAAATATTTTGAGGGGTATGCTCCATATTCCCACAAAATTTCAACAGGAGTAGGGCTGCTGAATATGTTACGCACACCAGTGCTAACAGGAGTATACCGGTGTATGAACAGAGAGGGATGCGAAGCAAACGAACTCACAGACAGTATAACATAACATACACAGGAGGTGATGGAATAACTAATAAACACAAAGTGAACGGAGAAGCCCAAAGGCTAAGGAACTGGGTGTCTCCCTAGTGTCAGAAATGCTCAGATGGAATAGAGCGGACAATGAAGCGAGATGTAGTGATTTAACATGTGGAGCACCCGAAATGATGTTGCTAAGAGCAACAGAAAAAACCCCAAAGGGTTACCAACAGGTGTGGGAATAAACTCCCTGGTCAGAGATAGAAATATAGACACAAGGAGAGTATCCACAATCCTAACCCCCACTTGCAGGGCACAGGTTCAGCTTACTGCCACTAAACTGACACCTGGACGCCCTGCACAGTGAGGGAGGATTAAGCAAGCAGGTCTGAGAGTACAGCCGCAAACCTGCTGGGTTCACAGAATAGCAAAAGAACCCCAGCAGGTTAAACAACTGACTCCAGTCTTACTGCTAGGTCCGGATTGGCAGAATGAAGTATTGAATCCCAAGGCCTATTTGCAGTAAGCAACAAGTAAATACAAAGTCACCCAGTACTAGCTAACTCTCTGGAACTGACTAACAAACAAAGATTCAGCAGCATTTGCCTAGCCCGAGAGGATGGTTTATATAGCAGGTGCTGTCCACGCCCCACTCAGACCTCACAGACTGTGAGCACAAAACCAGCGCCGGATTCCCTGCCGTGCACAGAGCCTGTAACCATTACACAGTAAAAACCCGGACCGGAGTATCAGCTGCGCTCAGGTTACTTCGCTAACACTTGCCTCCCGGTAGCCATGGCGATGTGGCTGCACAGAGCAGGAGATCCTAACAACGACTTGCTGATCCTAGCGAACTTCCAAGGTGTCCTCCTCGGTCATCTGCAACTGACAGTGCAATTCCTACAAGCCCACGGATGGCTCATCAACTGTAAGAAGTCCTTGCTGGTCCCTGCTCTGAACATGGTGCACCTGGGGGTGCTGCTGGATACACACAGCCAAAGACTGTTTCTGTCTCCAGAGAAAGCCTGAAACTTCAGGACAGGATACGATGCTTCCTCGCTCGCCCAAGAGTGTCGGTACACTCGGCGATGCAAGTACCAGGCCTGATGGTGTAGACTTTCGACATGGAGTACGCTCAATTTCATTCTAGCCCTCGGGAACAGTTAATCCTTTCCAAGTGCGACGGCCTACCTCATCGGATCCGAACTCAGATGATATCTTTGACTCTAAAGGTTCGTCTGTCTCTGTCCTGGTGGCTACAGGACCAGCAGTTGAGCAGGGGCCGTCCCTTCTGGGTCCTCCTGACTACAGACACCAGTCTGAGGGGTTGGGGCACGGTGCTGGAGCATCACTCTTTGCAGGGTCGGTGGACCCGGTAGGAATGTCTCCTCCCCATAAACATTCTGGAATTGCGGGCAGTGTTCAACACGCTAACTCTTGCTCTACCCCTACTACAGAGCAGGCCTGTTCAAGTACAGTCAGACAACGCCACCACGGTGGCATACATAAACCATCAGGGCTGCACTCAAAGCCACATGGCAATGATGGAAGTGTCAAAAATTCTTTGTTTGGCGGAATGCCATCTGCCAATATTCATTCCGGGAGTCCTCAACTGGGAAGCAGTCTCGACACAATCACAAGGTTCCGGTCTTAGGATCAAGGACAAGGGATCCTCAAGTAGAATTCGTGGACACACTGACAATTCCATGGATCTTTCAGCTGCCCTACATGTTCCCTCCAGTGTCACTCCTGCCCAGGATACTACGGAAGTTCAAGCAAGAAGGAGGAATACTACTTCTGGTCGCTCCAGCGTGGCCCAGACGGCATTGGTTCTCAAACCTGCAGGGTCTGTCG
Organism: Pseudophryne corroboree; assembly: GCF_028390025.1. Lineage (NCBI taxonomy): Eukaryota > Metazoa > Chordata > Amphibia > Anura > Myobatrachidae > Pseudophryne > Pseudophryne corroboree. The sequence goes on from NC_086447.1 coordinate 873,153,313, forward strand.
ATAGACCGTCCTCTTCTACTTCCTCAACGCCCATACCTCCTCGTTCAGGGCCCTTGTGTATACCTGGAACTGTGCAGACTGGCTTTGGCGGTGTGGCTCTATAGGAATCGCTCATGAGGGCCAAAGGGTTTTCCGAGGCTTTTATCCAGACTAGGCTGAAGGCCCTTAAACCGGCATCTGCACGTATTTATTACAGGATGTGGAATTCTTACTTCACCTGGTGTGCCGCTAGGAATTACGATGCATATAAATTCAGAACTTCCAGACTTTTGGCTTTTCTGCAACAAGGTCTGGACTTAGGCCTTCGTCTGGCCTCCCGTAAGGTTCATATACCTGCCTTGTCTGTGTGGTTTCAGAGAAAAATCGCGTCTATTCCTGATGTTCATACTTTAACTCAGGGTGTTTTATGGATTCAGCCTCCCTATGTCCCTTCTGTGGCTCCATAGGATCGGTCTATTGTCCTGAATGCCCTGCAAGAGTCTCCATTTGAACCTCTTGACTCTGTGGACCTTAAATGGCTTACGCTTAAGGTCCTGTTTCTGTTGGCTATTGCCTCTGTTAGGAGGGTATCGGACTTAGGCACTTTGTCCTGTCGTCCGCCCTTTCTGATTTTTCACCGTGACCGGGCAGTTCTTCGAACTCGCCCTGGTTATTTGCCTAAGGTGGTGTCATCTTTTCGCCTTAACCAAGAGATTATGGTTCCGGCCTTCGTCTCTTCTGGTTTATCTTCCAAAGAGCGGTCTTTGGATGTGGTACGGGCTCTCCGTATATTCGTGGAGAGGTCTGCCTCTGTCAGAAGGTCAGATTCCCTTTTTGTACTGTTTGGTTTTCACAAAGGCCTGCGAATAAGCAAACCTTGGCCAGATGGATTAGAATGGTGATTGTACAAGCTTATGCGCAGGCTGGACTCCCAGCTCCTGCTGCTATCAAGGCCCATTCTACTCGGTCTGTTGGACCTTCTTTGGCGTCCCGCCGTGGCGCGTCCGCTGAACAATTGTGCAAGGCGGCTACGTGGTCCTCCGTGAACACGTTCATCAGGTTCTATGCCTTTGATACTTTTGCCTCCCAGGATGCTTCCTTTGGACTCCGGGTTCTTGTACCCACTGCAGTGCGTCCCCTCCCACGAGGAATTGCTTTAGGACATCCCCAATGTTATTCCCTGTGGAACACAGTGTACCCAGCTGCAGAAAAGGAGATTTATGGTATACTTACCATAGTTAAATCTCTTTCTGCGAGGTACACTGGGTTCCACAGGGCAACCACCCTGACGCACTTAGCTTCTTTGGGTTTGTATGGCATTAGCCGCTGGTCCCTTCTCCTGTCGTGAGAATGTGGTTCTATGTGACTAACATCTGCCTTCTCTTTTACCTGTTACTGCATTGGACTGGTTAACGAAACTGAGCTCCAGTGCCCAGAGGCGGAGTTATAGAGGAGGCCCTGCAATGCATCCTGGGAACAGTCAAAGCTTTAGCCTGTTGGTGCCTCTGGATCAAGATCCAACTCTACACCCCGATGTATTCCCTGTGGAACACAGTGTACCTTGCAGAAAGACATTTAACTATGGTAAGTCTACTATAAATCTCCTTTTTAAAATTTAAAATTTTTTACAAGTGACCTCAAATTACCCCAAAATCATATTTTATCTACTTTTTTTTGCATTTTGTTAGTTTTTAATTAAATAAAACTTTAATTTGCTTTTTATCTTTTTTTACCTTAAAAAAAAATGCACACATCAGCCATTAATCACCTTTTAAAGTGTCCAGTACTTTCCTTATGCCTACTTACAGCCTTCTATATGATTCTGCTAATGCTATTGTTACTTTTTTGGGGTCCAGGAAGGTCTCCCCACTTTTTCATGCACTTCTCCCAGGTTGCATCTTGTAGAACATTTGCACAACCTCACAAGAGTTCCGCGAATAGGCATTTCTAATTAGACCTAACATTTCTTTTGTGCGCACATTTGTGGGAAGTCTGGGAATTTCATAAAGCAAACTCGCAATTCGCAGACTACTTGGATGGAGCCCAGAGTCTCCTTCCGCCACAACGCCTCAATGGCTGATTCTGATACGCTCAGAATCGTCGGCTTTAGTTTTCTCAAACTTTTGTTTCAAGGAACTTGTGCCTTTCAGGTATCTCAGCATATGCTTAAGAGAAATCCAATGCTCCTTGCCAGGATTAATAGCAAATTGGCTGACGTGAGTTACTGACTGCATGCATGATGTCTGGACGTGTACCAATGCTAGCATACATTAACCTTTTTATGTTTTTGTAAAACAGTTTTATTCAAATACGTTAAAACACAAGTAAAGCAGAAGAAATGCAACCCTAATCCCAACCCCCCCTCTCCGCAGCCCAAACCTAACCCCTCCCCTGCAGCCTAAACCTATCACACACGCTCTACGGTTTACCTCTCCTGGCAGCTGACGCACGATCACTCGGAATTCGGTTTTTCGACTGACGGGATCCCGACCGCCGGGATCTTGACCAGATCCCATAGCGCATGTATAGTATTGTTTTTTTATTGTGTGTACTGGCCAAAACAGTGGTTGCACCAGATGCAGGGTCTCCTGATTGCTATAGATTTCTATAGCAGCGCTGCAGGGACACGCCCCCTATCCCAGTGGCCACTCCCCTTTCCTCATCTGTACTGGTTTTCACCTTAGAGATGTTGGAGGGTATGCATGACTTTTTTTGAAAGCCCACCAGCATAAACATATATTTTAACAGTTACAGCTCACAAAGTCGATATTCCATTTGCGGAACGTTGGAGGGTATAAAAAGGTTTAAGTTTCTATGGCACTTTAATAATGAATGCCCCCCCTAATTCAGATCAGCAGTAAGTTTGTTAGCTAATGGGCAAACCCATGTGCACTGCAGGGGAGGGGGGGGGAAAGGGCAGATGTAACATGTGCAGGGCGAGTTAAGAGCCCCATACACTAGAACAATATCGGGCATTTTGGAGGTGTTTCTGATCCGATCCAATTCGATGCGCGTTCCCGTGAGCATCGGATCCTCCAGATTGAACGTGCTGCACTCGTGATATGTCAGACCCCGCAGGCATGCCTGGGATCGCAAGCAGACAAACAATTTGGAAGCTGCTCAATCATACCTGGAGATAATTATATATCAGGTGCTGGAAGGGGGAGGGGTCATAGACAAACAAACAAAGAGGAAGGGGGGTGCAAATCCCCACCCCCAAATTCCCTTCCGCACACTGAAAATTACCTGTAACCATCCCTGAATCTATCTGGTAATGAAATTCAGAGAATTCGTCACAAATGTTTGCAAACACATGTTTAGCTGCTGGCCACTTCACGGCTTCTCTGATACAGCAGTCCTAACTACTTGATAGCAGTGCCCACATTGGGCCATGTAATTTGTCACAGTACGCCTCATGATAAAGGCTATTACTAAAACAGTTCCAGACAGAGAGCTAACTTACCAGGGAGCCACCCCCAGGATCTCCCATTGGCACTACAAGGAACAGCATGCCTTCCAAATGCTGCTCCCATTCAATGCCTCATGCACACAAGCAGACAAACAATTTGGAAGCTGCTCAATCATACCTGGAGATAATTATATATCAGGTGCTGGAAGGGGGAGGGGTCATAGACAAACAAACAAAGAGGAAGGGGGGTGCAAATCCCCACCCCCAAATTCCCTTCCGCACACTGAAAATTACCTGTAACCATCCCTGAATCTATCTGGTAATAAAATTCAGAGAATTCGTCACAAATGTTTGCAAACACATGTTTAGCTGCTGGCCACTTCACGGCTTCTCTGATACAGCAGTCCTAACTACTTGATAGCAGTGCCCACATTGGGCCATGTAATTTGTCACAGTACGCCTCATGATAAAGGCTATTACTAAAACAGTTCCAGACAGAGAGCTAACTTACCAGGGAGCCACCCCCAGGATCTCCCATTGGCACTACAAGGAACAGCATGCCTTCCTTGGCACTACAAGGAAGGCATGCTGTTCCTTGTAGTGCCAATGGGAGATCCTGGGCGTGGCTCCCTGGTAAGTTAGCTCTCTGTCTGGAACTGTTTTAGTAATAGCCTTTATCATGAGGCGTACTGTGACAAATTACATGGCTCAATGTGGGCACTGCTATCAAGTAGTTAGGACTGCTGTATCAGAGAAGCCGTGAAGTGGCCAGCAGCTAAACATGTGTTTGCAAACATTTGTGACGAATTCTCTGAATTTTATTACCAGATAGATTCAGGGATGGTTACAGGTAATTTTCAGTGTGCGGAAGGGAATTGGGGGGTGGGGATTTGCACCCCCCTTCCTCTTTGTTTGTATGCCTGGGATCGCCCAAGATATATCGTATGCAAAAGGACAGCATATGATGTATCTTGGGCGATCCTCCCGCCCGGGAGGCTGCCGGGATGATCGCCTGCGACATGACGATGGGGTGTGTTCAAACGGACTGAAATCTAAATTGCTGTGTAACAATAAAGCAGCGATCAGATCTGAATCTGATCAGATCTGACCTAGGCCCACAGATCGGTTCTGCTTTGGGAGACTATGGGCTCACTCTGGACTAGGGAGGCCAATCCCGGGCCGTTTTTTCAATCCCGGGATTCGGGATTGAAAAACGCTCAATCCTGGGATTGCAGTAGGGATCAGTGAAGAAGGGTGTAGGGAGCAGCGCTGGAGGGTAGGTAGCGGTGCGGGAGGGCGTAGGTAGTGGCGCGGAAGGGAGGGAGGGTGTAGGTAGCTGGGCGGGAGAATGTAGGTAGCGGTTCGGGAGGGAGGCTGTTAGCACTGCACGAAGGGAGGGTGGGGGTAAGTAATACCATTTACCATTAGGTGGGCGGCAGCCATGGACACACTGAACGCGGCGGCATTTCAAATTAAGTGCTGTGCACCATCCAACCAGAGCTGGCGGACCGGCAGCCAATCAGGGAAAAGGCCGCAGCAGTCACTCCTGATTGGCTGCCGCTGTTGCGGCAGCTTCCCTGATTGGCTGCTGGTCTGCCAGCTCTGATTGGCTGACGGCCGGCGCCACATTTGAAGTTCCGCCGCGTTCACAGTTTTGTCTATGGCTGCCGCCCGCCTAATGGTAAGTAGTATTACTTACAAACCCACCACCCGCACATGCGCAGTGTAATCCCGTGAATCCCGGGATTGGATGCTCCAATCCCGGGATTCAAATCCTGGCATTTTTGGGCCGAAATCCCGGGATCCAGCCGATCCCGGGATTGGCCTCCCTACTCTGGACTCTACAGGCCAGTACACACGTCCAGAGATGGATGCTGAGCGATCTATCAGTGCCCACTCAGCACACATCTCTCCCCCCACTCAGCACACTGAGTGATGTGCTAGATTATGCCTGCATGCAGGCGAGTCTAGCACCGGCGATAGCGATTCCCGGGGCCGCGCATTGCTATCTCTGGGGGGCATACACACGGAGAGATCCACGCTTAAAATCAAAGCAATCTAGTCAGATTGCTTAGATTTTAAGAATGGATCTCTCCGTGTGTACCCCCCACATTACGTGTTTGCACTTATCTGGGACTCGCAGGATATAGAGCGGACACATTGTTGATACAAGTTGATGTGTATTTGGTCTAAGAAAAAGTACAATACTATCAGTTTAAGATAGCAAGAGTACACACAACATACTGATTATATACACATCAAGGTGACTAATGTGATTTACTTGTCCTGGTTTACAGTGCTGTTTATATACACATGGTACCGGCAGGGAGTAATGCAGCTTCTGTCATTTTAAATAATCCACTTGTTATTGTATACAGTGCGCGCATGAATCAGCCTGGAGAGTTTTGCCAACTGGATACATTGGGGGTAATTCAGAGTTGATTGCAGCAGCAAATTTGTTAGCAGTTGGGCAAAACCATGGAGGTCATTCCGAGTTGTTCGCTCGCAAGGCGATTTTAGCTCACGCTAAGCCGCCGCCTACTGGGAGTGAATCTTAGCTTCTTAAAACTGCGAACGACGTATTCGCAATATTGCGATTACAAACTTCTTAGCAGTTTCAGAGTAGCTTCAGACTTACTCGGCATCTGCGATCAGTTCAGTGCTTGTCGTTCCTGGTTTGACGTCACAAACACACCCAGCGTTCGCCCAGACACTCCCCCGTTTCTCCAGCCACTCCTGCGTTTTTTCCGGAAACGGTAGCGTTTTTTCCCACACGCCCATAAAACGTCCTGTTTCCGCCCAGAAACACCCACTTCCTGTCAATCACACTACGATCGCCTGAGCGATGAAAAAGCCGTGAGTAAAATTCCTAACTTCATAGCAAATTTACTTGGCGCAGTCGCAGTGCGGACATTGCGCATGCGCACTAAGCGAAAAATCGCTGCGATGCGATGAAATTTATCGAGCGAACAACTCGGAATGACCACCCATGTGCACTGCAGGGGGGGGGGCAGATATAACATTTGCAGAGAGAGTTAAGGCTGGTATACACGGGAGAGATGTGCGCTGAGCGATGCGGGGGAGGACGGGGGTCCGCTCATTTTACCCAGGGGGTGAAATGAGTGACGTGCTAGATTGGGGGTACACACGAGTGATCTGTGTTTAAAATCTAAGCAATCTGGTCAGATTGCTTTGATTTTAGGCATGGATCTCTCAGTGAGTACCCCTCTTTAGATGTGGGTGGGTTATATTGTTTCTGTGCAGGGTAAATACTGGCTGCTTTCTTTTTACACTGCAATTTAGATTTCAGTTTGAACATACCACACCCAAATCTAACTCTCTCTGCACATGTTATATCTGCCCCCCCTGCAGTTCACATGAGGCGTCATTCCGAGTTGAGCTCTCGCTAGCAGTTTTTAGCAGCCGTGCAAACGCTATGCCGCCGCCCACTGGGAGTGTATTTTAGCTTAGCAGAAGTGTGAACGAAAGGATCGCAGAGCGGCTACAAAAAAAAATTTGTGCAGTTTCAGAGTAGCTTCAGACCTACTCAGCGCTTGTGATCACTTCAGACTGTTCAGTTCCGGATTTGAGGTCACTAACATGTCCTGCGTTCGCCCAGCCACGCCTGCGTTTTTCCTGGCACGCCTGCGTTTTTTCGAACACTCCCTGAAAATGGTCAGTTGACACCCAGAAACGCCCCCTTCATGTCAATCACTCTGCGGGCAGCAGTGCAACTGAAAAGCGTCGCTAGACCTTGTGTAAAACTACATCGGCTGTTGTGAAAGTACATCACGCGTGCGCATTGCGCCACATACTCAGAAGTGTCTTTTTTTTGCTTCATCGCTGCGCAGCGAACGTTTTCAGCTAGCGATCAACTCTAAATGACCCCCATGGTTTTGGCCAACTGCTAACAAATTTTCTCTATCGTCCTAGTGGATGCTGGGGTTCCTGAAAGGACCATGGGGAATAGCGGCTCCGCAGGAGACAGGGCACAAAAAGTAAAGCTTTTCCGATCAGGTGGTGTGCACTGGCTCCTCCCCCTATGACCCTCCTCCAGACTCCAGTTAGATTTTTGTGCCCGGCCGAGAAGGGTGCAATCTAGGTGGCTCTCCTAAAGAGCTGCTTAGAGAAAGTTTAGCTAGGTTTTTTATGTTACAGTGATTCCTGCTGGCAACAGGATCACTGCAGCGAGGGACTGAGGGGAGAAGGAGTCAACTCACCTGCGTGCAGGATGGATTGGCTTCTTGGCTACTGGACATCAAGCTCCAGAGGGACGATCACAGGTACAGCCTGGATGGTCACCGGAGCCGCGCCGCCGGCCCCCTTGCAGATGCTGAAGACAGAAGAGGTCCAGAATCGGCGGCTGAAGACTCCTGCAGTCTTCTAAAGGTAGCGCACAGCACTGCAGCTGTGCGCCATTTTCCTCTCAGCACACTTCACACGGCAGTCACTGAGGGTGCAGGGCGCTGGGAGGGGGGCGCCCTGGGAGGCAAAATAGTACCTATAAAGGCTAAAAATACCTCACATATAGCCCTAGAGGCTATATGGAGATATTTAACCCCTGCCTGATTTCTCAAAATAGCGGGAGACGAGCCCGCCGGAAAAGGGGCGGGGCCTATCTCCTCAGCACACGGCGCCATTTCCTCTCACAGCTCCGCTGGTCAGGACGGCTCCCAGGTCTCTCCCCTGCACTGCACTACAGAAACAGGGTAAAACAGAGAGGGGGGGCAAATTTATGGCGATATTTTTATATAACAAAGCAGCTATAGGGGAGCACTTATTATAAGGCTATCCCTGATATATATATAGCGCTTTTGGTGTGTGCTGGCAAACTCTCCCTCTGTCTCCCCAAAGGGCTAGTGGGTCCTGTCTTCATTAGGAGCATTCCCTGTGTGTCTGCTGTGTGTCGGTACGTGTGTGTCGACATGTATGAGGACGATATTGGTGTGGAGGCGGAGCAATTGCCAAATATGGGGATGTCACCTCCTAGGGGGTCGACACCAGAATGGATGCCTTTATTTATGGAACTACGGGATAGTGTCAACACGCTAAAGCAGTCGTTTGACGACATGAGACGGCCGGACAATCAATTAGTGCCTGTCCAGGCGACTCAAACACCGTCAGGGGCTGTGAAACGCCCTTTGCCTCAGTCGGTCGACACAGACCCAGACACAGGCGATGACTCCAGTGGTGACGGTGACGAATCAACCGTATTTTCCAGTAGGGCCACACGTTATATGATTTTGGCAATGAAGGAGGCGTTACATTTAGCTGATACTACAGGTACCACTAAACAGGGTATTATGTGGGGTATGAAAAAACTACCTATAGTTTTTCCTGAATCAGAAGAACTAAATGACGTGTGTAATGAAGCGTGGGTTGCCCCTGATAAAAAGCTGATAATTTCAAAGAAATTATTGGCATTATACCCTTTCCCGCCAGAGGTTAGGGAGCGCTGGGAAACACCTCCTAGGGTGGACAAGGCGCTAACACGCTTATCTAAACAAGTGGCGTTACCCTCTCCTGAGACGGCCGCACTTAAAGATCCATCAGATAGGAGGATGGAAAATATCCAAAAAAGTATATACACACATGCAGGTGTTATACTACGACCAGCTGTAGCAACTGCCTGGATGGGCAGTGCGGGGGTAGTTTGGTCAGAATCCCTGATTGAAAATATTGATACCCTGGACAGGGACAATATTTTACTGTCGTTAGAACAAATAAAGGATGCATTTCTTTATATGCGTGATGCACAGAGGGATATATGCACACTGGCATCACGGGTAAGTGCTATGTCCATTTCGGCCAGAAGAGCTTTATGGACGCGACAGTGGACAGGCGATGCGGATTCAAAACGGCATATGGAAGTTTTGCCGTATAAGGGGGAGGAGTTATTTGGAGTCGGTCTATCAGATTTGGTGGCCACGGCTACAGCCGGGAAATCCACCTTTCTACCTCAAGTCACTCCCCAACAGAAAAAGGCACCGACTTTTCAACCGCAGCCCTTTCGTTCCTTTAAAAATAAGAGAGCAAAGGGCTATTCATATTTGCCACGAGGCAAAGGTCGAGGGAAGAGACAGCAACACGCAGCTCCTTCCCAGGATCAGAAGCCCTCCCCGGCTTCTACAAAAGCCTCAGCATGACGCTGGGGCTTCTCAAGCGGACTCGGGGACGGTGGGCGGTCGTCTCAAAAATTACAGCGCGCAGTGGGCTCACTCGCAAGTAGATCCCTGGATCCTGCAGATAATATCTCAGGGATACAGGTTGGAATTAGAGACAGATCCACCTCGCCGTTTCCTGAGGTCTGCTTTACCAACGTCCCCCTCCGAAAGGGAGACGGTGTTGGAAGCCATTCACAAGCTGTACTCTCAGCAGGTGATAGTCAAGGTACCTCTTCTGCAACAAGGGAAGGGGTATTATTCCACTCTTTTTGTGGTACCGAAGCCGGATGGCTCGGTAAGGCCTATTCTAAATCTGAAGTCCTTGAACCTGTACATAAAGAAGTTCAAGTTCAAAATGGAGTCACTCAGAGCAGTGATAGCGAACCTGGAAGAGGGGGACTTTATGGTATCCTTGGACATCAAGGATGCGTATCTCCACGTTCCAATTTACCCCTCACACCAGGGGTACCTCAGGTTCGTTGTACAAAACTGTCACTATCAGTTTCAGACGCTGCCGTTCGGATTGTCCACGGCACCTCGGATCTTTACAAAGGTAATGGCCGAGATGATGATTCTTCTTCGAAGAAAAGGCGTATTAATTATCCCATACTTGGACGATCTCCTAATAAGGGCGAGGTCCAGAGAACAGCTAGAGATGGGATTAGCACTGTCTCAAGAAGTGCTAAAACAGCACGGGTGGATTCTGAATATTCCAAAATCCCAGTTAATGCCGACAACTCGTCTGCTGTTCCTAGGGATGATTCTGGACACGGTTCAGAAAAAGGTTTTTCTCCCGGAGGAAAAAGCCAAGGAGTTATCCGAGCTTGTCAGGAACCTCCTAAAACCAGGAAAGGTGTCTGTACATCAATGCACAAGAGTCCTGGGAAAAATGGTGGCTTCTTACGAAGCGATTCCATTCGGCAGATTCCACGCAAGAATTTTCCAAAGGGATCTGTTGGACAAATGGTCAGGGTCGCATCTTCAGATGCACCTACGGATAACCCTGTCTCCAAGGACAAGGGTGTCTCTTCTGTGGTGGTTGCAGAGTGCTCATCTATTGGAGGGCCGCAGATTCGGAATACAGGATTGGATCCTGGTGACCACGGACGCCAGCCTGAGAGGCTGGGGAGCAGTCACACAAGGAAGAAACTTCCAGGGAGTATGGACGAGCCTGGAAACGTCTCTTCACATAAACATTCTGGAACTAAGAGCAATATACAATGCTCTAAACCAGGCAGAACCTCTGCTTCAGGGAAAACCGGTATTGATCCAGTCGGACAACATCACGGCAGTCGCCCATGTGAACAGACAGGGCGGCACAAGAAGCAGGAGGGCAATGGCAGAAGCTGCAAGGATTCTTCGCTGGGCAGAGAATCATGTGATAGCACTGTCAGCAGTGTTCATCCCGGGAGTGGACAACTGGGAAGCAGACTTCCTCAGCAGACACGATCTTCACCCGGGAGAGTGGGGACTTCATCCAGAAGTCTTCCACATGCTGGTAACCCGTTGGGAAAGACCAATGGTGGACATGATGGCGTCTCGCCTCAACAAAAAACTGGACAGGTATTGCGCCAGGTCAAGAGATCCGCAGGCAATAGCTGTGGACGCGCTGGTAACGCCTTGGGTGTACCAGTCGGTGTATGTGTTTCCTCCTCTGCCTCTCATACCAAAAGTATTGAGAATTATACGGCAAAGAGGCGTAAGAACGATACTAGTGGTTCCGGATTGGCCAAGGAGGACTTGGTACCCGGAACTTCAAGAGATGATCACGGAAGATCCGTGGCCTCTACCTCTAAGGAGGGACTTGCTTCAGCAGGGTCCCTGTCTGTTTCAAGACTTACCGCGGCTGCGTTTGACGGCATGGCGGTTGAACGCCGGATCCTAAAGGAAAGAGGCATGCCGGAAGAAGTCATTCCTACTTTGATTAAAGCAAGGAAGGAAGTAACCGTGCAACATTATCACCGAATTTGGCGAAAATATGTTGCGTGGTGCGAAGATCGGAGTGCTCCGACGGAGGAATTTCAACTGGGTCGATTCCTACATTTCCTGCAATCAGGATTGTCAATGGGTCTCAAATTGGGATCTATTAAGGTTCAAATTTCGGCCCTGTCAATTTTCTTTCAAAAAGAATTGGCTTCAGTCCCTGAAGTCCAGACCTTTGTTAAGGGAGTGCTGCATATTCAGCCTCCTGTGGTGCCTCCAGTGGCACCGTGGGATCTAAATGTGGTTTTGGACTTCCTAAAATCTCATTGGTTTGAACCACTAAAAAAGGTGGATTTGAAATATCTCACATGGAAAGTGACCATGCTTCTAGCCCTGGCTTCTGCCAGGAGAGTGTCAGAATTGGCAGCTTTATCTTACAAAAGCCCATATCTGATTTTCCATTCGGACAGGGCAGAACTGCGGACTCGTCCGCATTTTCTCCCTAAGGTGGTGTCAGCATTTCATCTGAACCAGCCTATTGTAGTGCCTGCGGCTACAAGTGACTTGGAGGACTCCAAGTTACTGGACGTTGTCAGAGCATTAAAAATATATATTGCAAGGACAGCTGGAGTCAGAAAATCTGACTCGTTGTTTATATTGTATGCACCCAACAAGATGGGTGCTCCTGCGTCTAAGCAGACGATTGCTTGTTGGATCTGTAGCACAATCCAACTTGCACATTCTGTGGCAGGCTTGCCACAGCCTAAATCTGTAAAGGCCCACTCCACAAGGAAGGTGGGCTCCTCTTGGGCGGCTGCCCGAGGGGTCTCGGCATTACAACTTTGCCGAGCAGCTACGTGGTCAGGGGAGAACACGTTTGTAAAATTTTACAAATTTGATACTCTGGCTAAGGAGGACCTGGAGTTCTCTCATTCGGTGCTGCAGAGTCATCCGCACTCTCCCGCCCGTTTGGGAGCTTTGGTATAATCCCCATGGTCCTTTCAGGAACCCCAGCATCCACTAGGACGATAGAGAAAATAAGATTTTACTTACCGATAAATCTATTTCTCGGAGTCCGTAGTGGATGCTGGGCGCCCATCCCAAGTGCGGATTATCTGCATAAGTTGTACATAGTTATTGTTAACTAATTCGGGTTATTGTTAAAGGAAGCCATCTTTCAGAGGCTCCGCTGTTATCATACTGTTAACTGGGTTTAGATCACAAGTTGTACGGTGTGATTGGTGTGGCTGGTATGAGTCTTACCCGGGATTCAAAATCCTCCCTTATTGTGTACGCTCGTCCGGGCACAGTACCTAACTGGAGTCTGGAGGAGGGTCATAGGGGGAGGAGCCAGTGCACACCACCTGATCGGAAAAGCTTTACTTTTTGTGCCCTGTCTCCTGCGGAGCCGCTATTCCCCATGGTCCTTTCAGGAACCCCAGCATCCACTACGGACTCCGAGAAATAGATTTATCGGTAAGTAAAATCTTATTTTCTGCTGCGATCAACTCTGAATTAGGTCCTTGATGCGGTGCTAAATGGTAGCCATACACCAGGACGATATCTTTCCAACCAGCCAACTAGTTGGCTGGTTGGAAAGATAATCTGGCAAGATAATCTGGCAGTGTGTGGGAGCAAACGATTATCAGCCGTTTGCTCCCACACGCTAAAAAACGGTCAGAAACGGTCTGACCAACTAGTTGGGAAAATCAAACCTGTTTGATTTTCCCAACTAATCGTTCAGGTGTAGGGGAAACTGTCCCTCCAACTGAACGATAAGTAGGCGGACACTGGCCGGCAGTGTCCACCTACTTCTGTCACCATCACTGCCGGCTGGGCTGACTTTGTCATCCCAGGATCCCCGGCAGCGGTGGCGGTACTGTGGAGCAGGTTCAGGTGTCACACCGGGACCCCAGCATTGGCACCCCACCCGAGATCACTGCCGCCCACCCCCGCGATCGCGGCACCCTACCCGCGGTCTCTGCCCCCCTGCGTGATCGCGGCCCCCCTGCACACCACCCGCAATGAGAATACTAACATTAAAGTAATGGGGAGAGGGGCACTGGCTACAGGAACCCGGGATAGTCACCATCAGAATCTGTACTTCAGGGAGACCGGGGTACATGTGAGGACGGTGGGGAGACAGGGTGCAGGTGATGCCACCAGCCTCCCTCAGCCAGCGCACCGGCTCCCCCGCACCGCTAATTCACCCCCCACCCTGGCCGCCAGCCTCCCTCAGCCAGCGCACACCGGCTCCACCCCCCCCCCCCCCCCCGGCCGCCAGCCTCCCTCAGCCACCGCTAATTCACCCCCGCCGCCAGCCTCCCCCGCACCGCTAATTCCCCCGGCCGCCAGCCTCCCTCAGCCAGCGCACCGGCTCCCCCGCACCGCTAATTCACCCCCCCCCCCCTGGCCGCCAGCCTCCCTCAGCCAGCGCACCGGCTCCCCCGCACCGCTTATTCCCCCCCCCCGCCCGGCCTCCAGCCTCCCTCAGCCACCGCTAATTCACCCCCCCCCCCCCGCCGCCAGCCTCCCCCGCACCGCTAATTCCCCCCCCCCCCCCCCCCCCCCCGGCCGCCAGCCTCCCTCAGCCAGCGCACCGGCTCCCCCGCACCGCTAATTCACCCCCCCCCCCTGGCCGCCAGCCTCCCTCAGCCAGCGCACCGGCTCCCCCGCACCGCTAATTCACCCCCGCCCGACACACACATATATACACACTGACACACACATATATATACACACACTGACACACATATGTACAGTGATATACACACACACACACACATATATATATATATATACATACATACACACTGACACATATGTACACTGATACACACTTATATACAGTGTGATAGACACACATATATACACTGTGATAGACACACATATAGACACGTACTGTATAGACACTGTGACACACTCATACACTGTGAGATACACACACATACTGACATATACATATATACACACTGTGACACACCTATATACACTGTCACACACATATATAACTGATACACACATATGTAAACTGTGATACACACACATATACACTTTGATACACATGTATGTACACTGTGACACACACATATACACTGGTATACACACATACTGTCACACTCACATACACTGACACACACACATATTCAATGCTGGGAACTGTCCGGTCAGCGGTGAGGTCACCCGCGGTCAGTGGTGAGGTCACCCGCGGTCAGCGGCTGACCGCGGGTAACCCCACCGCTGACCGGAAAGTTCCCACCATTGAAACTAATGGAGGAAGCTGTGCGATGCGCTTCTGTCACTTCAGACGCGCACAGAGTCAATCAGGTGAGTGCCACAGAGTGGCGCTTCCTGATTGGCTGAAGAGACACTTCTGTGACAGCTGTCACGGGGGTGTCTCTGCATTCGTGGAAAGGGGTCCCATGTGTAAACATGGGACCCCTTTCAGTCCGTTTGGTCCGGGTGTTCGGTTTGTTGTTTTGCCAAGTACGTGGATTATAATCTGGACCCTGGATCAGGTGAGTATAATTATCTTTTATTTTCAGGTACCCGTGGATTCTACTTGGAGAAGAGGACCGACTGCTTCGTGTCAACATAGGTAAGTATGTGTGTGTCGACATGTGTGAAATAAAGTTTTACTGTCACGGTGTGTGTCTCCTGTTTTTATTTGGGTATTTTTTTTCCATTAGAACTACAGGTACCAGCGGGCCTGTTTTTCTCCCGCATGCTGGTACTTGTGGTTCTCCAAGTACCAGCTTGCGGGGGAGGCTTGCTGGGACTTGTAGTACTACTGGAAAAAACAATATTCTTTCCATTTTCTCAAGGCTATCAGCCCCCCATCCGCAGCCTTTGGATGGGGGGGGGACAGCCTCGGGCTTCACCCCTGGCCCTTGGGTGGCTGGGGAGGGGGGGACCCCTTGCTTGAAGGGGGCCCCACTCCCCCAGGGTACCCCGGCCAGGGGTGACTAGTTGGATATTTAATGCCACGGCCGCAGGGCACTGTATAAAAGTGACCCCCGGCTGTGGCATTATCTGTCCAGCTAGTGGAGCCCGATGCTGGTGTAAAAAATACGGGGGACCCCTACTCTTTTTGTCCCCCCCGTATTTTTTGCACCAGCACCAGGCGCAGAGCCCAGTGCTGGTTTTAAAAATACGGGGGATCCCCTGTCCGTTTTCCCCCCGGATTTTTAGAACCAGGACCAACTCTAAGAGCCCGAGGCTGGTTATGCTTTGGAGGGGGGACCCCACGCAATTTCTTTTCGGGTTTTTCCCATTCCATTTAAAAAAATAATAATAATAATCTTTTAAAAAATATATAAATAATACTTGTGCCTCCAAAAAAGACAAACCAAGTACCTAATCCCTTCTAATATAAATAGATATGCTATTACCAACAAAAAAAACAAAAAAAAAACATGTTTTTAAAATTTTTTATTAGATTCCGCCAGCAAACTGTGGCGGATTGAAAATGACCGAAACCGAAACGTTAAGCTGTCAGAACAGGGTCACGTATGTTCTTGATTTTTTAAAAGTCCTAGAGTGCCGCCTATCGTTATGATATGTTTGCTTTTTGAAGCTCAGGAGGGCACCAGGCAAGCTGTACATTTTACTACATTGGGAGTGCCGAATATCTACATCTGGTGTGTATATATATATATATATATATATATATATATATATATTTGCCTTGGCAGCCCAACCATGCTGGTATCCATAGTTCAGTATAAAAATTAGTAAATCTAATAAATGTATGGTGGTGAAAGAAAAGCCCAGTTTCACTGAAAAAAGACACTTCTTCAGTTTTGTTTTGTTTTTTCATTTCAAAACATGCAGAACTGTAGGCAGGCACTGTCCGCCTACTTCGGTGACATCACAAGTTGGACAGAAGTTGGAAGGTTGGTTGGTCTGATGAAAAGTTGGTTAGATGTGTGGAGCACTGGTAAAAAGTTGGTGAGATGTGTGGGGCCAGGCCCGGCGCTACCCGCTCAGCGAAGGGATGCAGTGCAGGGAGGCGCTGGGACAGAGAGGCACTTTCCCTGCTCTGAATCCCTTCACTGCTGCGCCGTTCTGGCCCCCCTGCTGCTGCTGCTGCTGCTGTGTCTGTCACTGTATGACAGTCACTGGCAGCAGCACCTGCAGAATCAAAAACCTCCTGCCTCCCCTCCCCGTGTGACAGCGGCTGAGTACGGGACAGAAGGAGGTGGAGCTAAACGGTCTGAAAGGGGGCGGGGCTAAACGGGACAGAAGGGGCGGAGCTACACTGACCAGGCTGCAGTACAGAGGGAGACTGGCTTAGGTAAGTGGTGTGTGTGTGTATGGTGAGTGTGTATATGGTGGGTGGGTGTGTATGTGTGTGTATATATGTGTGAATTGTGTGTGTGAGGTATGTCTGCGTACGCGCACTTTATGGACGCTAGTACTGGGGAGGGGGGCATTACGTATAATGACGCTACTACTGGGGGAGGCCATTACATGCAAGGACGCTACTACTACTGGGAGGGTGCATTACGTATAAGGACGCTACTACAGGGGGGGCATTACGCGTAACAACGCTACTACTGCTGGGGGGGGCATTACTTATAAGGACGCTACTAGTACTACGGGGGAATTGCATATAAGGAGGCTTCTACTGGGGGTGCATTATGTATAAGGACGCTACTACTACTGTGGGGCATTACGTATATGGACGATACTACTATTATGGGGAATTACGTATAAGGACGCTTTTACTACTGGGGGTGCACTACGTATAAGGACGCTACTACTGCTGGGGGGAGCATTACGTATAAGAACGCTACTACTACTTGGGGGCATTATATATAAGGACGCTACTATTACTCGGGGGGCATTACGTATAACAATGCTACCACTACTAGAGGGGCATTACGTATAAGGATGCTACTACTGGTGGGGCATTATGCATAAGGACGCTACTACTACAGGGGGGGGGGGCATTACATGTAAAGATGCTACTACTGGGGGGACCATTACGTATAAGGACGCTACTAGTACTGTGGGGAGGGGGCATTACGTATAAGGACGCTACTACTACTAGGGGGGAATTACGTACAAGGACGCTTCTACTACTGGGGGTGCACTACGTATAAGGACGCTTCTACTGGGGGGGGCATTACGTATATAAGGACGCGTCTACTACTGGGGGTGCACTACGTATAAGGACGCTTCTACTACTGGGGGGGGCATTACGTATATAAGGACGCGTCTACTACTGGGGGTGCACTACGTATAAGGACGCTTCTACTGGGGGGGGCATTACGTATATAAGGACGCGTCTACTACTGGGGGTGCACTACGTATAAGGACGCTTCTACTACTGGGGGGGGCATTACGTATATAAGGACGCGTCTACTACTGGGGGTGCACTACGTATAAGGATGCTACTACTACTCTGGGTGCATTATGTATAAGGATGCTACTACTACTGGGGGGGCATTACGTATAAGGATGCTACTACTACTGGGGGGGCACTACGTATAAGGATGCTACTACTACTGGGGGGCATTATGTATAAGGATGCTACTACTACTGTGAGTGCATTATGTATAAGGATGCTACTACTACTGGGGTGCATTACATATAAGGACGCTACTACTACGGGTGGGGCATTACGTATAAGATTAATAAGATTGTGCTACATTGTGGCGTAATTTTAAATGGGGGTACTATTGTGTGGCCATGCCCCTTAGTTGTGAGACCACACCCCTTTTCCCGGCGCACGCCAACGGAATATGGGAGGGCGCAATTTTATAGTTTGCAGGGGGGCGCCGAACACCCTAGCACCGGCCCTGTGTGGGGCACTGTTTTAGTTTGTCAAAGTCAGAAAAATATCCCCATACACACTGCCATATTTGCACCGCACACTGGTCCGCGCTGCGCATGCGTACGCTCTCCCGTGAAGGCGCATACCCGCAATAGCGTGCACCCGCGGGCGCACGGTATGCGTATTTACGGTAGAGTTTATGTAGTCGTAGCGTGCGACTCATTCGTTACATATTTTCACAATTAATGTAGTTTGTAGATCATGGTCCCTTTGATAGATTCTGAAAGTTTGGTTAATATAGAATGTCCCTGAGCTGAGGAATCCCTCTTTGTATCGTAGGAAGGGTCTAACAGGAGTCATGCAGTAGTGTTTGGTACCCATCGGAAGAGTATTTAAATAGCAATATTCCGGTGTTGGTTTGGAGCGTATTAATCGCTCGTGCGAATAGTTATGGACATAAGAAGTTTATGTCCATTTCTACTATTTACTCATACTCAGGTATGCGGCGGGAAACCTAGTTCCCCACCCACCTGAGCTGTTTGAAATCGTCACAGCCCACCTGTATGAATCAACCTATGACCTTTTGTTATGATGCAGGGCCGAATTCCGACGTCCAATGGACAATGGGATTGTAGGGACTGTAAGATTGCATTGTGTGTGGGGCATAAATAGGCAGGCCGACCACATCCAGCTCTCACTCTTCAACGGTTCTCATTGCTGAAAATCGGGTGCTGGATGTCCAGGCGCATGCGATCGTTTACCCTTGTGCGTAAGTTTCTCTCCGTAATCATTGTCTTTCTGTGAGCCATTTCTCTCATATATATCTCTCTCTCTCTCTCCCTTCTCCTTCTCTCGTATCTCCCATTGACTAGTATTGTATTGTATTAGATCAGCATAGTATTGTATTGTATTTCTTGTATAGTTATTTGGTTAGGAAGTCTCTGTTATATTGTAGTGTATCATTTGTACTGTGATTCTTTTTGCAAGTATAATAGTTATAATACAGATAATAGGCTTTGGACCCTAAACCAGTATCTGTGTATTTTCTCATAGTTTTAAGTGTTCACTTGAGCGTCGGTGACGCTCAAGCAGCTTTGTAGTTAGTCAGGTTACACAAGGTTGCACTTACACCCTGTATTCACATTAAGGTATTCTGTGTATTTCATTAATAATAGGTTTAGACATAAAGGTATAGCGTTGTGAGCGTCTGCGCCGCTGGTGATCTCCTCGTGGTCTCGAGCGTCCGCTACGCCATAGCGAATCATTACGTTAGTCATAGCCAACAGAGTGCTTGTCTGTGATCTCTGGGCCGTGAGCGAACGTGACGCTTGAGCGTCTCGCCTACGGCTGAGCGATCGTTACGCAACTTGCGTACCCTTACGGTACTTCTTAAGTAAACAGCGTACAGTGTTCTTAGACCTCATAAAGGGTTGTATATACGATAAATATTTAGCTTTATCAAGTTGAACAGACAAGTTGGATGGTTGGAAGTTTGGAGTGTTGGAGAAAAGTTGGTCTGATGTATGGCTAGCTTAACACCCAAAATCACATTCCATGATACGATTACACCGGACAGATGTATGAAGCAGAGCATGCAGGGACACAGGCTAAAAAAGGAGCCTCTCCCTGCGATGTGCTTGCTTTAGTGCTGGGTCGCATAAGATATCTCCAATATCTGCTGTGGTCCCTCAGTCATACATTTAGGTAATGCGAAATATTTGCAGAAAATGCGTGTCCCCAAATCTCCCACCAAAATCGGGCTCTCCCCTCTGGACAAAATTGTCATCAGGGGGAGAGTGGCGAGAATCTGGACAACAGTCCCCTTGCTGCTGCTAATAGTGCCATCTTGGGCTTCATTCTGGCCTTATGTGGCTGGGGCTCCCATGTGTAATCCCGAGCTTATTAAAATTCAGGAGCTGCAACTAGTGGATCCTTCAGAAACCCACTGAAGGTTGCTTCCAGCCGCCGGGGAGGTCTGTGCAGGGGCCAAGATCTACTGCTCCATCCAGAAGCTGGTCCATGGTCCTGCAGCCCTCCACTGGATCATAAGGTATGAGGATCCCCTCATTTATATAAAGAACTCCAGTCCCCTGCCACATGTTACCAAATCACCTCTTTCTGGAACGAGAAAACAAGTTCTCTCCCAATTGGCTCCACAAAATAGATTATAAATACCTTGTATTATCTGTAACTCCATATCTCTGTTTGACCATGGCCTCCTACGCCTGCGTCTGGACATTTGGGAATACAGTTGCTTGCACTGACACTCCTGCAACACTCCCGTAACATGGCAACTGAACGGAACATTTAGGGTCATTCCGAGTTGATCGTAGCTGTGCTAAATTTATCACAGCTACGATCATTCACACTGACATGCGGGAGGACGCCCATGTCAGGGCCGCCCCCGCAGAAGTGCAAATGCATCGCACGGCGGTGATGCCTTTGCACTTCAAGAGTAGCTCCCGACCAGCGCAGCTTTAGCATGCGGGCCGGGAGCTACTCGTCACTTCCCGGCCCACAGCGGCTGCGTGTGATGCCACGCAGCTGCCGCGGCCCGCCCCCCCAGCGGTCTAGCCACGCCTGCGTTGGCCGGACCACGCCCCAAAACGGCGGCTTAACGCCACCCTCCATCCCCCTCCCGCCCAGGGACCGCCTCAGAGGCGATTGCTAGGCAACAACGGCTGGCATGCGCCGGCGCACTGCGGCGCCAGCACATGCGCAGTCCCGACCCGATCGCTGCGACAAACTGCAGCGAACGATCGGTTCGGAATGACCCCCATTGTTGGGTGCATTTTAAGCCACCGCCAAGGAACGGCCATCACTTTCCCAAAACATTTCTTATTCCGTACACCTTGATCGCAACAGCGCCTCTGTACACACTGTATGTAGTGTGTGTACTGTACAAGCTTTTAGAAATATTGAAATAATACAGCTGTAGTTTAGTTCCTTCAAGTATTTCAAATGAGTATATATATATATATATATATATATATATATATATATATATATATATATAATTTCTTTGAAAGTCCGCACTCACATCAGAAAAATCCATATATAGGGGTGCTCCTCAAAAAACCCCAAAGAGAGTTTCACATATACCAGGTATCCGAGACCAAAGAGATCTCAAAAGAGGGCACTCACCAGTCCAATAAATTAAAAGGCTTTTATTAGTTCATCGCAGTCATCAATAAATAGTCGACGTTTCGACCTATAAGGTCTTTTTCAAGACAGTCACCGCAGATAGCGCTGCCATGCCAAGATACGGCTACCCTCAAGGATGCTGCTGATCGCAAGCAGGAGGTTACCATGAAGTCCATTTACACACATTCTGGTACAATATTTAGACCGGCAATAGCGTCGGCCTGGGTTTGTAGTGCTGTGGCTGCATGGACTGATTCCTTATCAGCGGAGATTGAGACCCTAGATAAGGATACCTGTCACGATCCGGGTATCTGGACGCCATTACTTACCCTTCAGATGCCTCCTAAGGCTGGCTCAGCGTTCCAGGACCGGATCCCGCTGTTCCTGAGTTTCCACATGCAGAATGTCAGAGTGGTGATTTCATCAGCCGCGGCCTCCGCTGTGCCCGCGTGGTTAAATGTGCGCTTGTCAGTCTGGCGTCTCCTGTCTCCTGTGGCCGGCGTCGCCATTACTGTTTCAATTCTCACATGGATTACAAACCAAACTTCCCTCCAAGTGTCTGCATGGGCGCAGCCATCTTGGATTTTGTCATCTGATTATTTCCACCAATCTGCTGTCTGTATTGTTGATTTGCATAATTGCCTAGCCAACCCCTTCCTTGCTGCAGGTATAAGTATGCTGTGCCTGAGCAAGGAAGGCGTCAGTGCTTTGGTTGTCTAACCTAGTTCCAGTTTGTCTCTCTCCTGTGGTTGTCTTCCAGGTTCCAGCTCCTGTCTCCAGACTTCTGCTATAGAGACCCGCACCAGCATTCCATCTGCGGTGTAGCCTGACTCTCCGATCCATTCTGGACTCACCTGTTTCCAGCTACAACAATCACCTGCTTCCAGCCCAGCTTCCAGCAGTGTACAGCTTCTCTTAAAGGGCCGGTGTCCTTTCTGCAGTTTACCACTCTCCACCGGTATTATTATTTCACCGCTCTCAAACAATCACCTGCTTCCAGCCCAGCTTCCAGCAGTGTACAGCTTCTCTTAAAGGGCCGGTGTCCTTTCTGCAGTTTACCACTCTCCACCGGTATTATTATTTCACCGCTCTCAAACAATCACCTGCTTCCAGCAGTGTATAGCTTCTCTTAAAGGGCCGGTGTCCTTTTCTGCAGTTTACCACTCTCCACCGGTATTATTATTTCACCGCTCTCAAACTCCAAACTTCATTATTATTTCATCGCTCTCAAGTTCGTTTATTATTTAACTGGTTCCAGCCAGTATCCACTCCGTACCAACAACAGTCTGGTTCCAGCCAGTATCCACAGCAGCCGTTTTACCTTCAGCAGCCCAGCCGTTCCTGGAACATCAGCTGGTACGATCCTGGGTTCTCTCCATTGCTACAGTCAGGCCTGGTAAGGACTTTCCAACTAGAAGATTATAAGAACTGTCTCACACTACCAGTGCCTGTGGCCCTTGCCACCCTGTAGTACCCAGGAATTGTATTTATCCTCTGTTGACTTTTATGTTTCCTTTTACTGCTGCTGTGTTATGGAGTTTGTCATAATAAACATCATTGACTTTTATCCTGGTTGTCGTGGTCACGCCTTCGGGCAGTTATTCTACATGTTACTTACATGTCTAGGGGTCTGATACAACCTCCCAGGTTCCGTTACATCTCAGCCCCTACAACTGAGGCTGCCTCCCGTCAGCTCAGGCCCTCAGTTGTGACAGTAAGCACTGACCAAATGAATCCAGCCGGAGACCAGGATCAAGCGGCCAGGCCGATGCAAGAACTGGCAGCCCGACTTGAACATCAGGAGGCTGCACAGGGCCACATCATCCGCTGTCTCCAGGATCTCTCTACACGGCTGGATGGGATTCAAACGACCCTCCGTGGACCTGGCACGTCCGGTGCGTCCACTACAGTAACACCAGCTGTAACCCCACCCACCTTACCCATTTCCAGTCCACATCTTCATCTTCCAACGCCAGCAAAATTTGATGGATCTCCAAGGTTCTGCAGGGGATTTCTCAATCAATGTGAAATCCACTTTGAGCTTCTACCTGGCAATTTCTTCAGTGACCGTACCAAAATTGCCTATATCATCTCCCTTCTCAGTGGCTCAGCCCTTGACTGGGCATCACCTTTATGGGAGAAGTCTGATCCCCTGCTATCCTCCTATACTGACTTTGTAGCTACATTCAGGCGCATCTTCGACGAGCCAGGCCGGATAACATCTGCTTCATCTGAGATTCTCCGTTTACGCCAGGGAACACGTACTGTGGGACAGTATCTTATACAGTTTAAAATCCTGGCATCCGAACTGGCATGGAACGACGAGGCCCTGTATGCTGCATTCTGGCATGGCTTATCAGAACGCATCAAGGATGAGTTAGCTACCAGAGACTTGCCCTCTAAGTTGGATGAGCTAATTTCTCTTTGCACGAAGGTTGATCTACGTTTCAGAGAGAGAGCAACCGAGCGAGTAAGATCATCTACTCCTAAATCTTCTGCTCCTCCTCCTCGTCAACCATCTCCATCCAAGGATGAGCCTATGCAAATTAGTCGTTCCCGTCTATCTCCCGCTGAGCGCCGAAGACGTCTCTCTGAGTCTCTCTGTCTCTACTGTGCAGCTCCGTCGCACACTATCAATGCCTGTCCCAAACGTCCGGGAAACTCCAGATCCTAGCTCGCCAAGGAGAGGGCCGGCTAGGAGTAATGATCTCCTCTCCATCTCCTCATGACTGTAACCTCCCAGTGTCGCTCCAAATTGCTCAACGTTACAGGAACGTCATTGCCCTCCTTGATTCCGGAGCAGCTGGGAATTTCATAACCGAAGCTTATGTTAAACGGTGGTCCCTACCCACCGAGAGACTGTCCTCGTCCATCTCTTTGACTGCCGTGGATGGCAGCAAGATTTTTGACGCAGTCATTTCCTTAAGGACTCTTCCAGTTCGTCTGAGAGTGGGAGTTCTTCATTCTGAGTATATTTCTTTTTTAGTGATTCCAAGAGCCACACATCCAGTGGTTTTAGGCCTTCCATGGCTCCGTCTCCACAACCCATCAATTGACTGGACGACTACGCAAATACTGGCATGGGGTCCCTCCTGTGCTGAGACTTGTTTAGCCAAAGTTCTTCCTGTTTGTTCTTCCTTCCCCAGGTCATCTGATGTTCCGCCTCCTCCATATCAAGACTTCACGGACGTGTTCAGTAAAGCCTCTGCTGATATCCTTCCTCCTCATAGAGAATGGGACTGCCCAATCGACCTCATTCCAGGGAAGGTTCCACCGCGAGGCCGAACTTATCCGTTGTCTCTGCCTGAGACACACTCCATGGAAGAGTACATCAAAGAGAACCTGGCGAAGGGTATCATCTGACCATCTTCTTCTCCAGCCGGCGCAGGCTTCTTCTTCGTTAAGAAGAAAGACGGTGGTCTGCGTCCGTGCATCGACTACAGAGGTCTGAACGACATTACCGTCAAGAACCGATACCCTTTACCCCTGATTACCGAGCTCTTTGATAGAGTTAGTGGTGCAACTATTTTCACAAAGCTGGACTTGAGGGGTGCCTACAATCTCATCCGAATCCGTGAGGGTGACGAGTGGAAGACCGCCTTTAACACCCGTGACGGACATTATGAGTACCTCGTCATGCCCTTCGGATTGAGCAACGCTCCAGCAGTCTTCCAGCACTTCGTGAATGAGATTTTCAGGGACATCTTGTACCGCCATGTCGTGGTTTATCTAGACGACATCCTCATCTTTGCTAATAATCTCAAAGATCATCGTTTCTGGGTAAAAGAGGTTCTTTCCCGTCTCCGTGTCAATCACCTCTATTGTAAATTGGAGAAGTGTGTGTTTGAAGTTAAAACCATTCCGTTTCTAGGTTACATTGTGTCCGGTTCCGGACTAGAGATGGATCCTGAGAAACTCCAAGCAATCCAGAATTGGCCTATACCCTTAAGCCTCAAAGGGGTCCAGAGGTTCTTAGGGTTCGCCAATTATTATAGAAAATTTATACGAGACTTTTCCACCATCGTGGCGCCTATCACTGCATTAACCAAGAAAGGTGCTAATCCGTCCAAGTGGTCCGAGGAAGCTACACAGGCCTTTCACCTTCTGAAGCAACGGTTCATCTCTGCACCAGTTCTGAAACAGCCCGACACCGACTCTCCTTTTATCTTAGAGGTAGATGCCTCCTCCGTTGGAGTAGGAGCAGTGTTATCCCAGAGGGCCAAAGATGGACATCTACATCCTTGCAGTTTCTTCTCCCGGAAGTTCTCCCCAGCTGAGCGCAATTATGCCATTGGCGATCAGGAGTTGCTAGCCATCAAGCTCGCTCTGGAGGAGTGGAGATACCTGTTGGAGGGAGCTTCCCATTCAATCACCATACTTACCGACCACAAAAATCTTTTATATCTCAAAGGCGCACAATGTCTGAATCCTCGTCAGGCCAGATGGGCACTTTTCTTCTCTAGGTTTGACTTTAAACTCCAGTTCTGTCCGGGTTCTCAGAATCGTAAGGCCGATGCCCTTTCCCGCTCATGGGAGCAAGAAAATGAGTCCGAGTCTGCAGACAAGCATCCTATTATTAATCCGTTGGCATTCTCCACGGTAGGGATGGACTCTACGCCTCCACCAGGTAAAAGTTTTGTTAAGCCAGTTCTAAGGAAGAAGCTCATGCATTGGGCCCATGCTTCCCGTTTTGCTGGACATACAGGCATTCAGAAAACCCTTGAATTTATTTCTAGGTCCTACTGGTGGCCAACTCTGAAGAAGGACGTTATGGAATTTATTGCCTCCTGCCCAAAGTGTGCCCAACACAAAGTCTCCCGCCAGTCGCCTGCGGGGCAACTGGTTCCATTATCTGTTCCCCGTCGACCTTGGACCCATTTGTCGATGGACTTTGTTTCCGATCTACCTATCTGCAACAAGTTTAATACCATCTGGGTGGTAGTTGACCGGTTCACCAAGATGGCACATTTCATCCCTCTCACCGGTCTTCCGTCAGCTTCCAAGTTGGCTCAAGTGTTTATACAAGAGATCTTCCGACTTCACGGTCTTCCTGAAGAGATCATCTCGGATCGTGGAGTACAATTTGTAGCCAAATTTTGGCGAAGTTTGTGTCAAGCCCTCCAAGTCAAGTTAAAGTTTTCCACGGCTTACCATCCTCAGACCAATGGTCAAACCGAGAGGGTGAATCAGGACTTGGAGGCCTTCCTCCGTATATATGTGTCTTCCTCTCAAGATGACTGGGTTCAACTCCTTCCTTGGGCCGAGTTCAGCCACAACAATCAATACCATTCCTCATCTTCTTCTACACCATTCTTCATTAATTATGGATTCCACCCTAAAGTCCCAGAATTCCAACCGTTTCCCGCAACTTCTGTTCCAGCAGTGGATGTCACCTTGCGTCAGTTTTCAAATAACTGGAGGAACGTCCGCGCAGCCCTGCTTAAAGCCTCATTCAGGTATAAGAAGTTTGCCGATAGGAAGCGTAGAGCGGTTCCTGCTCTCAAGGTGGGTGATCGTGTGTGGCTGTCCACGAAGAATTTGAGGTTGAGAGTTCCCAGCATGAAATTTGCACCTCGCTACATCGGACCCTTCAAGATTGAACAAGTCATCAATCCTGTTGCCTACAGGTTACAGTTACCATCCTTCTTGAAAATACCCAGGACATTTCATGTTTCTTTGTTGAAACCGCTGATCCTGAATCGGTTTCATTCCGCACTTCCTCCAGCTCCCAAAGTTCAGACTCAACGGGGAGTCGAGTACGAGGTGGCCAAGATTTTGGACTCACGTTTCCGTTACGGTCAGTTACAATACCTCATTGACTGGAAGGGCTATGGTCCTGAAGAACGCTCTTGGACCAATGCCTCAGACGTCCATGCTCCTGCCTTGGTCCGAAATTTCCACGCAAAGTTTCCTTTAAAGCCTAAGAAGTGTCCTGGGGCCACTCCTAAAGGGGGGGGTGCTGTCACGATCCGGGTATCTGGACGCCATTACTTACCCTTCAGATGCCTCCTAAGGCTGGCTCAGCGTTCCAGGACCGGATCCCGCTGTTCCTGAGTTTCCACATGCAGAATGTCAGAGTGGTGATTTCATCAGCCGCGGCCTCCGCTGTGCCCGCGTGGTTAAATGTGCGCTTGTCAGTCTGGCGTCTCCTGTCTCCTGTGGCCGGCGTCGCCATTACTGTTTCAATTCTCACATGGATTACAAACCAAACTTCCCTCCAAGTGTCTGCATGGGCGCAGCCATCTTGGATTTTGTCATCTGATTATTTCCACCAATCTGCTGTCTGTATTGTTGATTTGCATAATTGCCTAGCCAACCCCTTCCTTGCTGCAGGTATAAGTATGCTGTGCCTGAGCAAGGAAGGCGTCAGTGCTTTGGTTGTCTAACCTAGTTCCAGTTTGTCTCTCTCCTGTGGTTGTCTTCCAGGTTCCAGCTCCTGTCTCCAGACTTCTGCTATAGAGACCCGCACCAGCATTCCATCTGCGGTGTAGCCTGACTCTCCGATCCATTCTGGACTCACCTGTTTCCAGCTACAACAATCACCTGCTTCCAGCCCAGCTTCCAGCAGTGTACAGCTTCTCTTAAAGGGCCGGTGTCCTTTCTGCAGTTTACCACTCTCCACCGGTATTATTATTTCACCGCTCTCAAACAATCACCTGCTTCCAGCCCAGCTTCCAGCAGTGTACAGCTTCTCTTAAAGGGCCGGTGTCCTTTCTGCAGTTTACCACTCTCCACCGGTATTATTATTTCACCGCTCTCAAACAATCACCTGCTACCAGCCCAGCTTCCAGCAGTGTATAGCTTCTCTTAAAGGGCCGGTGTCCTTTTCTGCAGTTTACCACTCTCCACCGGTATTATTATTTCACCGCTCTCAAACTCCAAACTTCATTATTATTTCATCGCTCTCAAGTTCGTTTATTATTTAACTGGTTCCAGCCAGTATCCACTCCGTACCAACAACAGTCTGGTTCCAGCCAGTATCCACAGCAGCCGTTTTACCTTCAGCAGCCCAGCCGTTCCTGGAACATCAGCTGGTACGATCCTGGGTTCTCTCCATTGCTACAGTCAGGCCTGGTAAGGACTTTCCAACTAGAAGATTATAAGAACTGTCTCACACTACCAGTGCCTGTGGCCCTTGCCACCCTGTAGTACCCAGGAATTGTATTTATCCTCTGTTGACTTTTAGGTTTCCTTTTACTGCTGCTGTGTTACGGAGTTTGTCATAATAAACATCATTGACTTTTATCCTGGTTGTCGTGGTCACGCCTTCGGGCAGTTATTCTACATGTTACTTACATGTCTAGGGGTCTGATACAACCTCCCAGGTTCCGTTACATCTCAGCCCCTACAACTGAGGCTGCCTCCCGTCAGCTCAGGCCCTCAGTTGTGACAATACCATTTTAATGACCCTAGGGCATATAATAGATGCTGTATTGTATATGAGGGATGCTCAAAGAGATATGTTTGTTTACTAAGTTCCAGAATAAACGCTATGTCTGTTTCCGCTAGGCGAGTCTTATGGACCCGACAGTGGACGGGGGATACCGACTCGAAGAGGCATATGGAGTTTTTGCCTTACAAAAGGTGAGGAGTTATTTGGAGAAGGCCTCTCGGACCTCGTCTCCACAGCTACGGCAGGTAAATCGAATTTCTTGCCTTATGTTCTCTCACAGCCTAAGAAAGCGCCTCATTATCAAATGCAGTCCTTTCGTTCGAATAAAAGCAAAAAAGTACGTGGATCGTCCTTTCTTGCCAGAGGTAAGGGCAGAGGAAAAAAGCTGCACACAGCTAGTTCCCAGGAACAGAAGTCCTCCCCGGCCTCTGCAAAATCCACCACATGACGCTGGGGCTCCCCTGAGGGAGTCCCCTCCAGTGGGGGCACGTCTTCGACTTTTCAGCCACATCTGGGTTCGCTCACAGGTGGATCCCTGGGCAATAGAAATTGTTTCTCAGGGATACAAACTGGAATGCGAAGAGGTCCCCCCTCGCCAGTTTTTCAAATTGGCTCTGCCAGCTTCTCCCTCAGAGAGGGAGTTAGTGTTAAATGCAATTAAAAACTTGTATCTTCAACAATATGGTGGTCAAGGTTCCCCTACTGCAACAGGGGAGGTTATATTACTCAACCCTGTTTGTGGTCCCGAAACCGGACGGTTCGGTCAGACCCATTTTGAATTTAAAATTCCTGAACCTATACTTGAAAAAGTTCAAGTTCAAGATGGAGTCGCTCAGAGCGATCATCGCCAGCCTGGAAGGGGGGGGATTTTATGGTTTCCCTAGACATAAAGGATGCGTACCTTCATGTTCCAATATTTCCACCTCATCAGGCGTTCCTGAGATTTGCTGTACAGGATTGTCATTACCAATTTCAGACGTTGCCGTTTGGGCTTTCCACGACCCTGATGATTTTCACCAAGGTACTGGCGGAAATTATGGTGCTCCTGCGCAAGCGAGGTGTTACAATTATCCCATACTTGGACGATCTCAAAAGCGAGATCTCGGGAGAAGTTACTGGACAGCGTGTCACTTTCATTGAAGGTGTTACAGCAACACGGCTGGATTCTCAATATCTCGAAGTCGCAGCTGGTTCCTACGACGCGTCTGACCTTCTTGGGCTTGATTCTGGACCAGAAAACGGTTTTTCTTCCGACGGAAAAAGCTCAGGAACTCATGACTCTGGTCAGGAACCTATTGAAGCCAAAACAGGTGTCAGTGCATCACTGCACTCGAGTCCTGGGGAAAATGGTGGCATCATACGAAGCCATTCCCTTCGGCAGGTTCCATGCGAGAACCTTCCAATGGGACCTGCTGGACAAGTGGTCCGGGTCACATCTACATATGCATCGGCGGATCACCCTGTCCCCCAGAGCCAGGGTATCTCTCCTGTGGTGGCTGCAGAGTGCTCACCTCCTAGAGGGCCGCAGGTTCGGCGTTCAGGACTGGATCCTGGTGACCACGGACGCAAGCCTCCGAGGTTGGGGAGCAGTCAAACAGGGAAGAAATTTCCAAGGTCTTTGGTCAAGTCTAGAGACTTGTCTCCACATCAGCGTCCTGGAGTTGAGGGCCTTATACAACGCCCTACATCAAGCGGAGCCATTACTTTGCGACAAACCAGTTCTGATTCAGTCAGACAATGTCACCACAGTGGCTCATGTAAACCGTCAAGGCGGCACAAAGAGCAGGGTGGCAATGGCGGAAGCCACCAGGATTCTTCGCTGGGTGGAGAATCATGTCAGCGCACTGTCAGCAGTGTTCATTCCCGTAGTGGATAATTGGGAAGCAGACTTCCTCAGCAGACACGATCTGCATCCGGGAGAGTGGGGGCTTCATGAAAAAGTCTTTGAGCAGATCGCAAGTCGCTGGGGACTGCCCCAAATAGACATGATGGCGTCCCGTCTCAACAAAAAGCTAAAAAAGGTATTGCGCCAGGTCAAGAGATCCTCAGGCGGTAGCTGTGGACGCCCTGGTGACACCGTGGGTGTACCGGTCGGTCTATGTATTTCCTCCTCTTCCTCTCATACCCAAGGTGTTGAGAATAATAAGACACAGAGGAGTGAGAACAATCCTCATTGTTCCAGATTGGCCACGAAGGACCTGGTATCCGGAGCTGCAGGAGTTGCTCACAGAAGATCCGTGGCCTCTTCCTCTAAGACAGGACCTGCTGCAACAGGGGCCCTGTTTGTTGCAGGACTTACTGCGGCTGCGTTTGACGGCATGGTGGTTGAACGCCAGATCCTAGCAAAAAAAGGTATTCGATGAGGTCATTCCTACACTAATAAAGGCTAGGAAGGACGTGACATCAAAACATTATCACCGAATATGGTGAAAATAGGTTTCTTGGTGTGAGGCCAGGAATGCTCCAACGGAAGAATTCCAGCTGGGTCGTCTCCTTCACTTCCTACAAACTGGAGTGAATTTGGGCCTAAAATTAGGCTCCATTAAGGTTCAGATTTCGGCCCTATCCATTTTCTTTCAGAAGGAATTTGCCTCTCTTCCTGAAGTACAGACGTTTGTGAAGGGAGTACTGCATATTCAGCCTCATTTTGTACCTCCGGTGGCGCCTTGGGACCTTAACGTGGTGTTAAGTTTCCTTAAGTCACATTGGTTTGAACCACTCAAAACGGTGGAGTTAAAATATCTCACTTGGAAGGTGGTCATGTTGTTAGCCTTAGCTTCGGCTAGGCGAGTTTCGGAATTAGCGGCTTTATCACATAAAAGCCCCTATCTGGTTTTTCATATGGATAGGGCGGAATTGCGGACTCGTCCTCAATTCCTACCTAAAGTGGTCTCATCCTTTCATATGAACCAGCCTATTGTCGTGCCTGTGGCTACACGTGACTTGGAGGATTCCGAGTCCCTTGATGTGGTCAGTGCTTTGAAGATTTACGTAGCCAGAACGGCTAGGATCAGAAAAACAGAGGCACGGTTTGTCCTGTATGCAGCTAACAAGGTTGGCGGCCCTGCTTCAAAGCAAACTGTTGCTCGCTGGATCTGTAACACGATTCAGCTGGTGCATTCTACGGCAGGATTGCCGTTACCAAAATCAGTTAAGGCCCATTCCACTAGGAAGGTGGGCTCTTCTTGGGCGGCTGCCCGAGGGGTCTCGGCACTACAGCTGTGCCGAGCTGCTACTTGGTCGGGGTCAAACACCTTTGCAAAGTTCTATAAGTTTGATACCCTGGCTGAGGAGGACCTTCTGTTTGCTCAATCGGTGCTGCAGAGTCATCCGCACTCTCCCGCCCGTTTGGGAGCTTTGGTATAATCCCCATGGTCCTTACGGAGTCCCAGCATCCTCTAGGACGTAAGAAGAAAATAAGATTTTAAACCTACTGTCAGGTTGTCAGGATTCAGATTAAGTCTGTTCCCGGAGGGGGCACTAGTGGGTCAGTGTTGGAATGACGTATGAGACGTGGAGGTTGCATAAAGAGTCCTGCGCTGAGGTTTATTAAACATAAAAGTCACAGAGAAATGATATAGCAGTGGATGATAACTTAGAACTGGCAGTAACAGATGAAATAATAAGCAGTAACTGAATCCAAGGTAATAATCAAAAGTCTCTGACAACACAAATATAGAAGATAACTTGATGACTGAATGCAAATGGTTTCAAGCAAAACAAAGTCTCTGGTAACAAACGTAGAATAATTTGGTAACTGGATGAAAATGGTTTAAAGCAAAATAAAGTCTCTGGTAACACAAATGAGGAATGAAGATAACCTGATAACTGAATGCAAACAGGTTTGAAAAATATAAAGGTCACTGGTAACTGTGATTGATGCAAACAGAACTTTGATATTTGTAAGAAGCACACAGTCTCTGTAACATAAAAGTTCTTTTAGTCAAGCAAGGCCCAGGCAGGAGACAGTCCTAACTCAGCATGTTTTTTAAGTGCTGGATGCAATACACAGAATGGGATGCTGGTAACAAGGTGCATAGATTAGGCAAAGAATAACACCTGAGGAGAGTCTCTTACTGCTGTTTAACTGTGGCTGGAATCTGGAGCAAGCAGGAGAAATGCAGAATGATGTATGGAATGAAATGATGAGAGGAACCACTGGAGGCTGGAACACAGGGAACCACTAGAGACTGGAACACGGGGAACCACTGGAGGATGGAACACGGGGAACCACTGGAGGCTGGAACACGGGGAACCACTGGAGGTTGGAACACGGGGAACCACTGGAGACTTGACACACCAAATGTGACTCATTGTCCAAGGCAATGTGAATGAGCTAGGAACTGGAGTTTATACACCTTGCTCTGTGATGATAGGATGAATCTCTGTGAGAACACACCCTCCAGGATTGGGTGTCCAGATCAGCTGAGAGTTAACTGGAGCTGGTGATTAACCGGGAGAATAATTCTGTAGACAGTTAATGCAATGCACTGCTGGCTGGGATCAGTAGTGCACCGGTAGTTAATGCTGTTTAACTAAAATCCTCTGTGTACTCCAGGCTGCTGGCTGAAACCAGTGATTTCTAAAAGATAGAACTGGTTAGGTGGAGCACAGTGAGCTGTGGACTGCAGGAGACTGAAGACTGGAACTGCTGGGACCTGTAGTTCCACAGGTGCAATTCACAGGGAATACTCTGAAAACAGAGGACTGAAGCCAGGAGATGCCTGTTCACTGGAAGTGATGCAAGGGAGAATGCGGATTCCTGACACCTACCGGTAAATCTTTTTCTCGTAGTCCGTAGAGGATGCTGGGCGCCCGTCCCAAGTGCGGACTACTTCTGCAAGGCTTGTATATAGCTATTGCGTACATAAGGGTTATGTTATAGTTTCATCGGTGGTGGACCGAGGCTATGTTGTTTTTTCATACTGTTAACTAGATAGTATATCACAAGTTATACGGTGTGGCTGGTATGAATCTTGCCATTGGATTACCTAAAATCCTTTCCTTGTACTGTCCGTCTCCTCTGGGCACAGTTTCTCTAACTGAGGTCTGGAGGAGGGGCATAGAGGGAGGAGCCAGTGCACACCCAGAGCCTAAAGTCTTTCTTAAAGTGCCCATGTCTCCTGCGGAGCCCATCTATCCCCATGGTCCTTACGGAGTCCCAACATCCTCTACGGACTACGAGAAAAAGATTTACCGGTAGGTTTAAAATCTTATTTTTTCTCCCGATGGAAAAGGCCCAGGAACTCCAGAACCTGTTAAAGCCAAAAAGGGTGTCGGTCCATCAATGCACTCGAGTTCTGGGAAAGATGGTGGCGTCTTACGAGGCCATTCCATTCGGCAGGTTCTATGCGAGGGCCTTTCAGTGGGACCTTCTGGACAAGTGGTCCGGGTCACATCTACATATTCATCAGATGATCAGCCTGTCCCCCAGGGCCAGGGTATCTCTCTTGTGGTGGCTGCAGAGTGCTCACCTTTTAGAGGATCGCAGGTTCGGCATTCAGGACTGGGTTCTTGTGACCACGGACGCGAGCCTCCGAGGCTGGGGAGTAGTCACACAGGGAAGAAACTTCCAGGGTCTGTGGTCAAGCCAGGAGGCTTGCCTACACATCAACGTACTGGAATTGAGGGCCATATACAACGGCCTACGTCAAGCGGAGAATTTGCTTCGCTGCCTACCGGTTCTGATTCAGTCAGACAACGTCACGGCTGTGGCTCATGTAAACCGCCAAGGCGGAACAAGGAGCAGAGTGGCAATGGCAGAAGCCACCAGAATTCTTCGCTGGGCGGAAAATCATGTAAGCTCTGTGACAGCAGTCTTCATTCCGGGAGTGGACAACTGGGAAGCAGACTTCCTCAGCAGACACGATCTCCATCCAGGAGAGTGGGGACTTCATCAAGAAGTCTTTGCGGAGATCGCACGTCAGTGGGGACTGCCTCAAATAGACATGATGGCGTCACGCCTCAACAAAAAGCTCCCAAGGTATTGTGCCAGGTCAAGGGACCCTCAGGCGGTAGCAGTGGACGCCCTGGTGACTCCGTGGGTGTTCCAGTCGGTCTATGTGTTCCCTCCTCTTCCTCTCATCTCAAAAATATTGAGAATCATAAGACGAAAAGGAGTAAAGGCAATTCTCATTGTTCCAGATTGGCCTCGAAGGGCCTGGTATCCGGAGCTACAGGAAATGCTCACAGAAGATCCGTGGTCTCTTCCTCTCAGAGAGGACCTGTTGCAACAGGGGCCCTGTCTATTCCAAGACTTACCACGGCTGCGTTTGACGGCATGGCGGTTGAACGCCAGATCCTAGCCAAAAAGGGCATTCCGGATGAGGTCATTCCTACTCTGATAGGGGCTAGGAAGGAGGTGACAGCGAAACATTATCACCGTATCTGCAGGAATTATGTGTCTTGGTGTGAGACTAAAAATGCTCTTTCAGAGGAATTCCATCTGGGCCGTTTTCTCCACTTCCTACAGACTGGAGTGAATTTGGGCCTAAAATTAGGTTCCATTAAGGTACAGATTTCGGCCCTGTGTATTTTCTTTCAGAAGGAATTGGCTTCTCTACCAGAAGTCCAGACTTTTGTGAAGGGATTGCTGCATATCCAGCCTCCTTTTGTGCCCCCAGTGGCACCATGGGACCTTAACGTGGTGTTACAGTTCCTTAAGTCTCATTGGTTTGAGCCTCTTCAAACCGTGGAATTAAAATATCTCACTTGGAAAGTGGTTATGTTGTTGGCCTTGGCGTCTGCAAGGCGGTGTCTGAGTTGGCGGCTTTATCTCACAAAAGCCCCTATCTGATTTTCCACGTGGACAGAACGGAGTTGCGAACTCGTCCTCAATTTTTGCCTAAGGTGGTTTCCTCTTTTCATATGAACCAACCTATTGTGGTGCCTGTGGCTACGGGAGATTTGGAGGGTTCCAAAGCCCTTGATGTAGTCCGGGCCTTAAAAATTTACGTAGCCAGGACGGCTCAGATTAGGAAAACAGAAGCTCTGTTTGTCCTGTATGCAGCCAACATAGTTGGCGCTCCTGCTTCTAAGTTGACTATTGCTCGCTGGATCTGTAACACGATTC
The DNA here is from genome assembly GCF_028390025.1 of Pseudophryne corroboree. Lineage (NCBI taxonomy): Eukaryota > Metazoa > Chordata > Amphibia > Anura > Myobatrachidae > Pseudophryne > Pseudophryne corroboree. The sequence continues at coordinate 873,189,178 of NC_086447.1, forward strand.
AGCAGGCTCATTCTATGGCTGGATTGCCGTTACCTAATTCGGTGAAGGCCCATTCCACTAGGAAGGTGGGATCTTCTTGGGCGGCTGCCCGAGGCATCTCGGCATTACAGCTTTGCCGAGCGGCGACTTGGTCGGGTTCAAACACTTTTGCAAAATTCTACAAGTTTGATACCCTGGCTGAGGAGGACCTCATGTTTGCTCAATCGGTGCTGCAGAGTCATCCACACTCTACCGCCCGTTTGGGAGCTTTGGTATAATCCCCAGCATCCACTAGGACGTAAGAGAAAATAAGACTTTAAACCTACCGGTAAATCTTTTTCTCCTAGTCCGTAGAGGATGCTGGGCGCCCGTCCCAGTGCGGACAACATTCTGCAAGACTTGTATATAATTATTTGCTTGATTAAGGGTTATGTTACAGTTTTGTTCAGTCTTTGACTGATGCTGGTCTGTTTCATGCTGTTGACTGGTTCGTATATTTCAGGTTATACGGTGTGGGCTGGTGTGAATCTTGCCCTTGGATTAACAAAATCCTTTCCTCGTACTGTCCGTCTCCTCTGGGCACAGTTTCTCTAACTGAGGTCTGGAGGAGGGGCATAGAGGGAGGAGCCAGTGCACACCCATTCTAAAGTTTCTTTATAGTGCCCATGTCTCCTGCGGAGCCCGTCTATTCCCCATGGTCCTTACGGAGTCCTCAGCATCCTCTACGGACTAGGAGAAAAAGATTTACCGGTAGGTTTAAAATCTTATTTTCTCAATGCCTTGTACCCGGTACGCCCACTGTCCAGCCAGCCACACCCACGGCAAGCTCAGCACCTGGCGGCCACTCCCCCTATGCACTAACTGGGCTGCTCCCTCCCGGAAGGGGACAATCAGGCCGCAAGTATGTGGAGCATTGGAGCAACTCCAGGGGGTAAATTTACTAAGATGGGAGTTCTATTTAAGATGGGATGTTGCCCATAGCAACCAATCAGAATCTGCTTCTCATTTATCTAGCACTTTCTATAAGATAATACTTGGGACCTGATTGGTTGCTATGGGCAACATCCCATCTTAAATAGAACTCCCATCTTAGTAAGTTTACCCCTAGGAGTCTGGGAAAGCAACAGAAGGACGTATCACTGTCCCTGGACATATGTGCACACATTGGTCTCCTAACACACTGGATACTGTATGTTATACAGTAATAAAATTATAGATGGCCTATAGCAGTTTTTCATAAACACAGGTGGGGGCCTCCGGGCAACTGGAACACCCCCCCCCCCCCCTCCCCCCTGCATGTGCCTATGACTTCACTGTTACCTCCCACAAATGGACAATCACTTTCCGAATTAATCCTCTCTGCGACAGCCATCACAACATAATTGTGGCAGATGCGCAGTGCGATTCAGATGCATGCGCAGTGGCAAAAAACACGCTCCACTGTGTAAAACAGGCCTGGCCAACCTGTGGCTCTCCAGATGTTGTGAAACTACACATCCCAGCATGCCCTGCCACAGTTTTAGCATTCCCTAATAGCAAAACTGTGGAAAGGCATTATGGGACTGGTGTAAAACATCGACATTGCGTAGATTGCCGAATCAGGCCCTGTGTTTCCAACACCATTAGGACTATACAGTATTCTTCAGTATATTCAGATTTATTGCAGTCTGTAAAACCTGGGTGTGGATCATTGTGCCTACACCTAAATTACTATGTAATCAATCTGTAGCTGCCATAACGATTACTGGAAATGCGTCACTTCTGCTTTATGACCATTTTCTATACTGATTTCATCTTTTTCTCCTACAATACTACTCAGCTCAGCTCTATTTCTGTCAATAAATACATTTTGAGAATAAGCGGAAGAATCTTTGGTGTCTGTCACATCTGCAACTCGGAAAGCTTTTTCAAAATACACTTATACCCCTTTCACACCAAAATATGCAGGGTCTTACCCGGGAATACGGTCCCGGGATCATTCCCGGGTAAGATGCCTTGCATACCGCAGTCAGCAGCCCAGCATATTGCTGGGTTGCTGACGTCAGAGATGACGCGGCGGGGGCGGCGCAAGAGATCACATGATCTCCAAGCACCGCCTGCTACATAGAGAGTGAACGGGAGCTGGGGCGCATTGACCCGGATCCCGTTCACACTGAACAGGTTCCTGGGAAGATCCCGGGACCAACCCTGGTCGATTGCAGGGTTGAAATGCTGGGGCATGAGTCCCGGTATTTTGTCCCGGAACCCTTTCACACTGAGAAATTTCCCGGGTTGGTCTGTGTGAAAAGGGTATTAAATTATCTAATATGCACCTGGGCATTGCATAAGGCATCAAAGAAACTATAGGTCGACATGGTCATTAGGTCGACATGAGTTTTTCACTTTATTTTTTGAACTTTTTCATACTTTACGATCCACGTGGACTACGATTGGGAATAGTAACCTGTGCCGAACCCAGCGGTAATGGATTGAGGCACCTTGCCCGAAGCATGACGCACTAATTGGGGTTCCCCATC